>NW_019394219.1:0-600000 GCF_000648675.2 Cimex lectularius
TATTTTGAAGTTACTATTTTAATTAATAAGTTTAAAATGAAGTATACTTCACTAAAGCTCTCCGTGGCCATTTCATTTGTCGCCGAGAATCAAATTGATTACACGACATTTAAAAAATGGCAAAAAGGAGGGAAAACTCAAAAGGTGGGGTTGAGATAGGAAGTTGGTGTCCGAGTGGATCGAGGTCTCTATAGCTCTATTGGTAGAGCAGCGGCGTATCTAGCCGAAGATCGTGGGTTCGAATCCCGCTCGTCCCATTGACTTTTTATCTCAACTAAAAACCTTAATTAATCGTAATACATTAATTAGTCAAGCGGACCACGAAATTAGTAAATCTAATATAAAAATTTAAATATAAGATTCAGACTGCTAAAAAGAAAAGACTACCTGATAAGCCGTCTGACTAAAGTTTTACTGATACACAAGAAAAGACTATACCTTGCGTTGCTAGCTAGTTGCCCTATGGATCTAAAATTCTGCGAAGAACAGTTAATGATCCCTTATTCTCTAACACAATTCATCCCGACTTGAAAATCCAAGTCGTATCCGACCTTGCCCAATTCCGTTTAAAAAAATTACATTCTAGATTACCCGATCACTAAAACCCGTTAACCCGCGAATTGTCATCTTCAACATTAACCGCCATCCTCGTCGAAGACTGAACCGACGTTGGCCCAGAAGCAACTTAATTGCCTAACGATGACAACGGATGGTTGCCAAGTGATCTCACCCTATTGGTAAACTAACTGCGTCCACCAATAGATGGTCACCGTTTATGCCTTACACGTCCTTTTGTGTGTCGGTGCATACATACGTGCCATATGTGTACGTTCGCATAGTATGCTCGTTGGTTTTGTTTGCTTGCTGCATATTTAAAGTTTTAAATAATTGAATTATAAAAAATCTATTCTCGCCACACGATTAGCCTTAATGGATGTTGTTTAATAAAATATAGACTCTACTCTTTATAATTAATAATTGCACATAAATTAGCAAATTGTGGAGCAGCCCTTCTGATTAGGGTTTATAGATGAAACATTCCTGAATTACATAAATACAATAGATGAATTTCACTAAATATTGAAATCCCCATTGTTAACCTCCATTTGCAACAGAAAATCATGTGTGCATTTGTAAGAAACGTTCAATTACATTTCGGACAAGCCACGCCTTTCGAAGTGTCCTTATCTTGAAGCTATTGATTCCTTCTCTAGAGATTAACAGTAAATCATAGTCTTGGCCTTAATCGCACAAGACACGCTATTGGATATTTGTTCTTTTCTCGGCATAGAAAAAGAAACCTAATCGAGCATCAGTCGGAAGGCACACAACTGGTTTTACAGTTTTTCTCATCCAAACCATAACCTTGATTCTTCATCTTCAATATCATTATTAGATTAAAAAATATAACAGAAAAATACAATAGAATTTGGCTTTAGCTTCTGATGTTTCCGCCTTACGAACCAAATTTAAAATAGAATTTATCAAAACAAACCGATAATATCCTATGAAATTATTCTTTGGCTTCAAGTCATCCAAAACCCGGTTCAAACCTTATACGATCTAACAAATTTTCTATCTTGGGTATTGTTGAATTTGTATTTTTATTCAAGTTAATAATTCCGCGAGACAGCTCGACGTTCCGATGTTCACCGCTTCGGTTAATGATTTATGAGAACCCGGCTATGAGGAAAATTAATTACAATAGTTCATATTTAAAGTAGTGTAAATTTGTTTAAATTATTCTCAAATTTTAAATAATAAATCTAGGCTGAAAATAATTGTTTGTAAAATCTGTAAAATCACTGTTTAAACTGAAAAAGGGGAAGAACTGCATAAGTATCTAAAATACGAGTATTAATAATAAATAATACCATTGCCATCCAAATTTTGAAATATTTTTGTGAAAGGTTGAGTATAAACAGTAATTTTTAAGAATTTCATGTCGACAGTCTGGATAAATTTCTCTTGTTTGATAAATACCAAGGAACACAGAATAGAGAGGCAAAGAGGAAGTCGATAAATTTTATGAGAAAGGACGAGTAAGAAACGAGCATTGAAACCTTTGTGGCATATAAAATTGCAAAAATTTTAGATTCTAATGATATTGGGTTAAAGAGTTAAGTTAAAGAATAAGTGTTCTCAATTAATTATTCTTAGGTCTTGGTCGAAATGAAAAAGTTAGTGTCACGAGCGGGATTCGAACCCTCAACCTTCAGCTAATCCGCTGCTGATCTAACTACTTGAGTTCCGTGACCATCCACTAAGACACCAACTCCCCATCTCAACCTATAACCTTTCGAACATTCCTTCTTTTTACCATTTTTCCGAACTAGAAAAAGGATGCGGTTCGAAGTTATAGTAACTTTTTCATTTCGACCAAGACCTAAGATAAAAAGAATAGTTAATTGAAATAATTAGTATGCATTATATTTAGTGGTCTTTTGACCAAATTACTTCTTTCAATTAATTAATTTTTTGTGTGAGATTTTGGTTGAAATGGAAAAGCTAGTGCCACGAGCGGGATTCGAAAAATGGCAAAAAGAGGGAAAATTCGAAAGGTTGGTGTCCGCGAGTGGATCGAGGTCACGATAGCTCAAGGGGTTAGAGCAGCGGCGTATTGAGCCGAAGGTCGTGGGTTCGAATCCCGCTCGTGACACTAACTTTTTCATTTCGACCAAAACCTTTCAAAAAAGATTAAATAATTGAAATAATTAATATGGTTAATTATAACATGCATTGAACTGTTCTGTTCAACGGGAAAACTTCACCTAGGACGAGAACGATAGTTGTACTGTTGTCTGCAAACTAGAAACAGCCGAAGGATATGGAAATAATGTGAACAGTAGAAACAACCCTATGCAGATACTGCCCGGAAGAAGAAACAGCGGAATGTCCTACCTTGGTTTCAAAAACCTATACAGGCAGAGGTAAAAGTAAGAACTGCGAGGAGAGGAAAAGCCAAAGCCTTGAAGTTTGTATTCACATCCTTAAAAAATCTTTAAATTTAATGAAGAGCTCAGGATCATAATGAAGTTGGTACTTTAGACGAAATGGCCGTGGTTTACCAACTTTTTTTAACCTTAACCTGGGGTGATTCTATCAAACTTTATAATTTAAACCTTGATAGAATTAATTAATAAAAAATAAATAATTAAACAATGTGATTAAAAAAAAGTAAATCTAATCGGAATATAGTTGCGGAGGGTATCATGAACATTCCTTTAAATTGATCAAAACACAAAATATTTTACTATTACAGTTCAACGTCGAAATGTCATCTGACATTTTAGTCTTTTTTTTTAATGTAAAATTCTTTATATTTTTGTCGGTAAAGTTGATTTGACTTGTGATTGCTGGTGTTTTAACTCAGCGTAAAAGGAAAAGCTAGGCATGATTTAGTTACCAATTAAATAAAGTCTGTGTCAGCCAGTTTGTTTTTAACGATAACAAATCCTGGGGGCGTTCTTGCGTTTTAAATTAAGAATAAATGGGACTTGCTTAAACGGAATTTTAAGGCATAGAAAAGGACAGGTAATACGAATGAACTGCTAATTTCTAGCATGGAAATAATCCAGGTTGGCATGGCGAACGGACGAGGGAGGGGAAGTAAATTAAATGAAAATGGGGATGTGAAAAGAGCAAATTTGTTTGCAACGGCGACAAATCTCTTCCTTGTTGTCAGAGTATACTTTTTGTCTTATCTTGGCGAAATTGCATCAATCACTCTTTGCGGAAGAGGACTTGCTTTGCTTTCATGGCATTTCACTCGAGTGAAAGGATGGAAACGACGACTGAGATAAGGGCATTAGGGGTTGGAATCATTTTTAATTTAAATTAATGACAATTCTGCTTTATAGAGTGTGTGTCTTAAAGCAAACAGTTGAAGTGTCCTACTTTACTTTCTTAAAATATGTACTGTTTCTGATTTTGGTTTCTTACATTTCGTCAAATCATACACTATATTAATCCTTACGAAGTTAGTTTCTACGCGAATATTAAATATTTAATCCGTGATTTATAAACATTCTCAGAGAAAATCGTTTAAAGATTCCTCGAAATTAATGAATCTCCTCAAATGGAGATTAATGAAAATAATAACTTATGATGAAACCCGTTTTAAATCACATGGTCAATGTCATTACAAAGTATAATTTCTATGCTCTTGAGACTTTTCCAATTGGGTCATTTTTGATCAGCAATTTATGCTTCATTATGTTTCTCACAACCTAAATTAGTAAAAATGTATAAAAATAACAAAATGACGAAAAATTAGGTGTACATTCACTAATTTCGTGGTCCGCTTTACCAATTAGGATATTACAATTAATTAAGGCTTCTAGTTGAGATAAAAAAGTCAATGGCACGAGCGGGATTCGAACCCACGATCTTCGGCTAGATACGCCGCTGCTCTACCACTTGAGCTATCGTGACGTCGATCCGCTCGGACACTAACTTCCCTTGAAAAATGGCAAAAAGGAGGGAAAATTCAAAAGGTGGGGTTGAGATGGGAAGTTAGTGTCCGAGCGGATCGAAAACACGATAGCTCAAGGAGTAGAGCAGCGGCTTATCTAGCCGAAGATAGTGGGTTCGAATCCCGCTTGTGCCATTGAGATTTTATCTCAACTAGAAACCTTAATAAATTAGGTGTACATATTAACTATCATATTGAAATATTCTATTTTATTTAAGCGAGTAATTTTAATATTTTCTTTAAATTAACTGAGAGAGGGAGAGAGAGACAGAGAGAGAGAGAGAGAGAGAGAGAGAGAGAGAGTGGAGAGAGTGAGAGAGAATACGTTATTCCTGGACCTTCCCTAAGAATAACAGTAACATCACAGAAATTTTTACAAATCTAGTTCTTGAATTAATGGAATTACTGTAGATTTGACGTTAACTTATAATGTAATAAATTGAAATAAATCACATAAAACAAAATATAAAAAATATAAATAATCCATTTACGTTTTAGTGGTCAATTGACCAAGTTACTTCTTCTTTCTATTGAAGGTCTTGGTTGAGATAACCGGTGGATGAGTAGTCCGGATTGGATTCTCAGCGACTTATGAGTAGCCACGGGGAGCAGTTTAGTGAAGTGATACTACTTTTATTTATTAAACCACTAATATTTAAAAAGAGGGAAAATTCCAACGATTGTAGGTTGAGAGGGAGAACTGGTGTCCGAGAGGATCGAAGTCACGGTATCTCAAGTGCTAGAGCAGCGGCGTGATTAACCGAAGGTCGTGGGTTCGACTCCCGCTCGTGACACTGACTTTTTTATTTCAACCAAGACGTTCAACAGAAAGAATAATTAATTGAATAGAAATAAAGTCGTAATAATTAGAATTTAGGAAAAATAGTAATAGTAAAACAATTCCCTTTCTAGTGCAAGCATAATCTCAAAATGTGTACTTAGAAGTCGAGAAAACGGAAAAAAACAAGCTTTCTTATGTAGCAAAAGGACCTAATGTTAGACTATGTTATCTTTGTTTCGAGGAAGATGAAGTGCTGGTACAGGAGGTATTTAAAATAGGTATGAGAGGCGGGTTTGCGGATTGGGAAAGAAAGAGAATTCAAGAGATTTGTGGCTCAATGTAGGAAGGATCGCTGTAATGTGGAGGTTTTGTGACGAGGGAGATGTAGGTCATTGGGAAACGAGCGGGTGTTAAAAGAGGGAATAGAAGATTTCAATTGTGTTAAAAAAGTGAGGTTGATGAGTTTATGTATTGAAAAAGGAAGGATCCTAGGAAATACTTCGTACGCAAGGAACATACAGGCAGGATAGGTCGGTATACAGGTGCAAAACTCTAAACATTCGGGGGGGATAAATCTGACAGAACAATTCATCACAATTTGCGGACGCTTTTCCTGTTCCTCCAAAAGTCCGCCATAAGCGACACAACTGTACTCAAAGAGGGGAATCATGAGGGAGCAGACAGCTGACAGGGAGATACTAGAGGTGAAAGGTAGAAGGAGCATAATAATGCATTGTGGCCTTTTAATTTAAACAAACGCTTTAATATTGGATTATTTATTCCCGTGTTACAACATTACAATACATGATCGATAAAACCCATGTTTATGCCAGCAATCCCATTAAAACCGTCTAGGTCTGTTCATGAAGGTTCTGCTATGGTTCATACGTAAAGCAACCTGTAAGCTGTATGTCTCACACCTCCGTCGGATTGTACGTTCTCTTTTGTTACCCTTAAGTTGTAAAGTACTATTGACTATGTAAAGTATATTGAACTCTCTCTGTTATTTCTCTTAAAATCACCACGTGGAGACAAGATAATTTCATAAGCTGCGCCAACTAAACACAACGCTGAGGCAACCCTCAAGGCTCCGTAAAAAGAAAGGTAAGCATCCATTTTAATTACCTCGTTTCCTCTCTGAAAACGAAACTTTTACCGCAACAAGACCATAAGAACATCTTCATACAAACCATCTGCAAAAAAGCATAAAAAGTAATATTAGTAGGATATCTAAATATAGATCCCCTCGTTTTTTCGAAGATATCACTCCACTGATTTGCCTGTAGACTTCCGATATCAGTCAGGTACTTGAGAATGGTTACCACGAAATAATACTAACATTGAAGCGATAGAACAAAGTGAGTTTGCACATTGCATTAATACATTTTTGTAGTTGTAGTACCATTTTTACGAAGCATCATTCACTGCGTGATCAATATGAAAAATGGATAGATGAAAGGTGGCAAACCAGATGGAAAAGTGGCTTAAAGGAAGACCGACTTCTAAATATTACTCTACAATTGAAGAGAGGGCAAAAGCAATATGTGGTAATCCTGCTTTTTATACAATCCAATTGCTATTAGTTCACGGCAATTCCGTAGGACACCTCATTAAATTTAAAAGAGCTAACAGAACGTTATACTCACTTACTTAATCTTTTTATGTAAGTTATTCAGATATCGTGAGATGCGGTCGGGTGTGATGTAGGTATCAGAAAAACATTTTCTTTATCGTGCCAACGTTTCGATCTTTTGAGATCATCTTCAGGGCCTTGGATTTACAAACAATGTTTACATTTAACAAATACATTTAGGATGTGGAAAAGTGAATTTATACAATGCAAAATATATTGTTATTCAGATATCGTGAGATGCGGTCGGGTGTGATGTAGGTTTCAGAAAAACATTTTCTTTATCGTGCCAACGTTTCGATCTTTTGAGATCATCTTCAGTGCCTTGGATTTACAAACAATGTTTACATTTAACAAATACATGTAGGATGTCAAAAAAGTGAATTTATACAATGCAAAATATATTTTATATTCAAACAAAGTATTTCTACTCACTCAAAGAGTTTGTCTTCTGTGTAATTGTGCCATCCTTGCGTTTCGTGTTGAGAGTGCCAGCGAGATTTTGCTGTTTTATGTTTATATATGTTTGGTTTTGAAGGGGTGGGGAAGGAAGCCGGTATATAAAAGACAATTTTGCGTAAGGCGTCGGTTTCTTTGAAGTGAAAAAAGCCGACAAAGGGGAACAATGTGTTGGTAATAGTTCTGCCAGATTATCCTTTCAGGATTATACAGAAAGGGGGTAAATAGGAAAACGAAAGCTAAATTGTTGGAAAATTAGACTATGTGAAAAGTATTTGATGTGTGGAATGTAATGTAACGATATATGTATGTTATATATATTGTATTTGATTAATGATATTGGCGTACTCGTACTACGAAATACTTTAATTGATTATAAATATAAAAAAATATATTTTGCATTGAATAAATTCACTTTTCCACATCCTAAATGTATTTGTTAAATGTAAACAATGTTTGTAAATCTCAGGCCCTTAAGATGATCTCAATAAAGATCGAAACGTTGGCACGATAAAGAAGATGTTTTTCTGAAACCTACATCACACCCGACCGCATCTCACGATATCTAAATAACTATCGATTAACGGTCACTAATCTCTCCACATTTTTATGTAAGGTTTTGATTGAAATGAAAAAGTTAGTGTCACGAGCGGGATTCGAACGCACGACCTTCGGCTAAACACGCCGCTGCTCTACCACTTGAGCTATCGTGACTTCGATCCACTCGGACACCAACTCCCCATCTAAACCTATAACCATTCGAATTTTCCCTCCTTTTCGCCATTTTATGCTCAGTGTGCAAATGGAGAATATTGTAGGGCACAGATAATCCTCGTGCACCCTTCGACAGAGAGAGAGGGAAAAACTAAAGCCGTAATTCTCCAAAAATTGGCTACCAGTACTGAAAGATTTTGCAAACAAATTAATTAATTAATTCAGCCTATTTAAATCTCTTAGCGAGTACATAATGGGTGATACGACTTTATAATGTAGTTTAGATTTGTTTATATATCAATATTAATTTATTCGTGTATATAGCATATTTATTATTTATTTCAATGGTTATTTGTATTATTCAAAGCATGCACAAGCTAGGTTAATCCGGGCTAGTGTCCTCTTAATTATTTGTAAAGGAGATACTAACAATGGGAGATCCATTTTGGATTCCCATTTAAAATAAATGCAAACAAGCAAGAAACTCTTACTTTATGAAGCCGTACCTTTAGACAGGTGGGGCCTGAGAAAGGCTTTAAATATAAAAGGCCCTTTTGAAGAACCCAAATTTTAGTTAATTGGAGCGCTTCGCCCGTATACGTCTCTCTAAGATACGGCTGGGTGGTGTAAAAAAAGCAACATTCACCTCGTTAAATGTATTTTATTTCGATTTTTTTTTTTAGTTTGGTATATTATCTTTGAATGAATGTCGGTACTTGAGTTCTGTTTAAAGAAGTTAGGTTCAAAAAGAAAACGCTATAGCTACTAAATGAGTATTTTTATCTCTACGAGAAGCTCTACTTCGTCAGAGATAGATACCCTCCTTAGCGAAATTGCCTCCCCAAGTCCCTGAAAAATAAGTAGATGAAAATAAATCACGGGAAGAAGGCCGATCCGAAACGTTTAGCTTCCGCAGTCGCTGTTTTTTGACAATTGATAGAGAAACTTCCATGATCATTACATTGTGCTTAATGACATAACCCTTTTGTTGCCAATAAAAAGGATCGAGCTGTCATCCCAACGTGATACATTCTTAATTACGGCCAAACAAAATCAATTCCTTCCAGTAACTCCAATTTTTGTTCGCCACTTAACCCCACGATTTCCAATAAGAATTTGGACTAATTTGATGTCGTCTGTTTCAGAAGCTGGCTCAGGATAGAAGAGGGATTTAAGCAACAGGTGAGTAAATACAATTTTCTTGAAGAACGGCCCATTATTTGACAGCAAAATTCCCTCAAGTACGGATTGCTTGGTTGTTCATTATCAACGGCACAAAACAAAAATAAACTCATTTTATTTTTTTATGTAATAATTTTAAGTTTCGTTAAAAATGCATCCGATTTCTACTCTGTCGAATAAATCAAGCCCGTTAAAAAAAAAATTATAATGTACATCCATGCAGAAATCAAGCATTGCGAATTGAAAGTAGGAATTCAAGGCGTTCGGTCGTTTATGGAATGAAAACCCGAGAGGCGAATAAGTAGGCGGGAGAGAACGGTAATTTATAATTTTACACGGCTCAATTTGCATAAAGATCTTTGTATAATGACATCACCAGAAGATATGTGACAACCAGAAAAGAAAACGAAAAAAAATTTACACGCACACAAAGTTGGCAAAAAAAAAACTTAATGAATACCAGTTTTGCAAATGACGCGTTCTATCCTCAATTAATCTATAAAATAGCACGAAAAATGTTTTTTATAAATAAAATAACTTTAGATATAAACTTTGTACCATAGTTGAATAGTTACAAACATTTTTAAAGTACAAAGTTTAAACTTTACTTAACTAAATATAATCTTGATGCAGTTAGTGATTAGATTTCAAAGTTAAAATTTCAAATTAAAAGTCGGTCACTGAAGAAATTTTGTAGGTAGATAGAAAAAAATTCAGCTCCTTCGTCGATCTTTTGGGGAATACATCACTGTATACAAAAAATATATTAATATACATTGTGTGGTGATTAGTGACTGTTAATCGATAATTATTCAGAAATCGTGAGATGAGGTCTGGTGTGATTTAGGTTTCAGAAAAACATTTTCTTTATCATGCCAACGTTTCGATCTTTATTAAGATCATCTTCAGGGCCTGGGATTTACAAACCGATGTAAGATGCCGGACAGTCCGTCTTACATCAGCAAAATCTCACTGGCACTCTCAACGCGAAACGCAAGAATGGCACAATTACACAGAAGACAAACACTTTGAGTGAGTAGAAATACTTTGATTGAATATAAAAAATATATTTTGCATTGTATAAAATTCACTTTTCCACATCCTAAATGTATTTGTTAAATGTAAACAATGTTTGTAAATCCCAGGCCCTGAAGATGATCTCAATAAAGATCGAAACGTTGGCACGATAAAGAAAATGTTTTTCTGAAACCTACATCACACCAGACCGCATCTCACGATTTCTGAAAAATTAATATACATTACTGTGAATTTCTTGCACAACCTGTTATCTTTTTACATACATGTTTAAATCTAAATTACAATTTATATGTTGTTTATTGAAGAAAATAAACATTTTTTTAAAAGGCCGTCTTGCTACCAGGGCTATTGTGTCAACACCTCGGGTTTTATTATTTTTTTATTTTTTTTGAGCGAAAAGAATTGGCTCTCCCGTTGGATGTCTAGCTACCATTTTGATGGAACTTCTGGGACTTGATTTCTACTCCTCACGTCGTGAAAAGGCTCTACAATTGGTGCATATCGACGCATTCAAACTTAGCCTAACCTTAGTTTGGCCGATATTCGATATCCCCGTGAAGGACCGCCCTCATTCACGCTAATAAATACAATCAACTGATTATAACTTTTCATACCTACCACGTGTACAGCTAAAAATTGTGAAGCCACTCAGGTATTATTATTATGCCTCTAAAAACACCTAACCTACACCGAACCTTGTTTATGGGGTCTGTGGGGTACGTCATATTCCACCACAACCCACCCACTTGTCGTCAACATTCACTCTAATAAATACATTCATTTAAATCACTCACGTAAAAATCCTAACCTAGTTTGGTGGGTCTGTCGCGCACACATAATATATTCCTTAATGTATTTTACTTTAAGAATTATCGCTCTTCTCGAGGCTAATATCTCCTTCATACTGATGGCTTCTGGTCCTGTACGGATTCTTGTATCTTCTTCAAGCCGGACCGTACATAATTTCATACAGAAAGTGTGTTATAATCTATCTAGATGTTATCGCAGTAGCTCAACGACAGTTATATTCTTTTTTCGCCGGAGGCAACACAGAGCGCATTTCTAATTACTATCCTAGACCGGTGGGCTCCTATATCTAATCTCATTCCTGCGACATATACATTAACCCGTTTTCTTAGTCTGGTTTTTTTCCTGAGGAATATACCATTCATCCACAATACAATTTACACTTAGTTAAATAATGTAGTATGACTTTTCTCGCTGCTCCCCAACTGAAGTTATTTAAGAACTTTATTATATTAAGGACATGCTTTGGGATACCATCTACTCGAGGAGCCTTCCATTGATTGGTGGTTATGCTTCCTCCTAGGCAAAATATATTGCTTTGAGTTGGCTCTCGAGAATGTGAACCCATATTCCGAGGCTTTTGATTTTATTATTTTTTAATTCTAACGTGCTCACAAATGGAAATGCATTACCGCCACATACGCGGAAGTCATCGCCATATTAACAAGTCACCCCCTTCAACCCAAGCTTCTCTTATGTTACAAAACCACATGTCAATAATTGAAAAATTGAGTATGTTTGGAAAACAAAGTTTAAAACTTGTAAGTCACAACCCATCACCTTTACATACCGCCGTGAGACTTATCCTAACATATACTTATGCAATGAACCTATTCTTCAATCCGAAAAGTTAACTATATCGGATTAGCATTTGATAGAAAACTAACTTGGAAATTAGGAACTTAACAAACAATTTAAAATGTTTTACCACTAACATTTACCTAAAATTACAATCAAAATTACCATTAAAATCAAAAATTTGACGTATACAAACCTATATAGACGTGCCAGTTTAAGGGACGGCCAGATATTCCAATGTTCAAAGATTACAGAGTTTTCAATCAAAGATATTACGATTTTCATGTACCAACTATCTATCTAAACGTATTACAGACTTTTTGAAGTAAATTACAAAAACAAAAACACAGAAATACAGTTACTCCATATCCGGGAATTATCGCCGACTGAAAAGAAAATGGATAAGAGATATTTAAAATGATTAATGCAGAACAACTGCTAATAGGTAGCTTTCTCTGTAATGCCAATTATTTTCACATGTTAAAATTAAATCAAATCTGCTGGCAGTTTATAATTTATATACAGTTGTTGATATAAGTACCTGGAGTCAAAAAAAAGTGTGGGATAAAAGCTAGGAGTAAAATCCCCCTATGTAATAAGCTTAAACGCCTCTGTTTGCAAGTACGCCCCACATATTTCTTATTTTTTATTCAACTTCGTTAGCATATATTCTTAAGGAGAGAAGTTGAAAATCCCCCGCGCAAATGCCCTTAGAAAATGGAATTAGGTCTAATTGCGCGGCGGGAAAAGTTGGGGAACATTTGTTTTCCAGAGTCGCTTTTGTTCGCCGTCGAGAGAAAGGTAAAGTTGCCATTCATTTATTCACCGAATTCGGCCTGATCGCTAATTAAACGCGAAGTTTTCCTAAGTTAAATCGCCAGTCACAAATCCTATTACGGATTGTTTGCCGTTTACCCATTGTAAACAGGGAACCAACCGAGTCTGCAACAATTGCCCACAGCCACTTTCGGACAGTTTATTATTCCAAGTCTCACTAAATATGAAACTAAAAGTCTTAACCAATACCAAAATTTTAGTCTCTTAATTCTGTTAAAAAGATTATACTTTTAAATAAAACAAACAGATAATCGACCGAACTAGATTTGAATAGATCGATTGCAAAGATGGAACTGAAAAAAATTTGGGCTTGTAATTTAACAAAAACAATACTCATACAACTGTACTAATAATTAAATAAATTGAAAGGAATACCTAGAAAGCGATTTGAACGAGGAACAATATTCTTTGGAAGTAAAGGCCTATTCTTGCATAAGGAAAGAAATCAAGTGTTCAATAATGCATGCTTAGAAATGGGAAGACTTGAATCGAGGGCATTGGCTCTCACGCTGATAGCTTCCTTTGGGGTCTAAATTTGACTGTGATGACCATTACGTTCCTCTCACTGGAATTAGATTTATTAGCCTTGTACCTATGTTCAACCCTCCAGCTGTACAAGGCCAAGTAGGAAAAATATAGATCAAATAGAATTAATTAAAACAATCAACCGAGCTAACGCTGGTTAATGAATCTGGTCAAATAATTACAATAATATGAGTCAAAGTCTTGGATGTAACACGCTCTACCATCCAATTAGTAGAAAATGGACACATATGGTCACAACATCACATATTAGGTCAAGAGCGTATGGTGGTCCGTTTTTTTTTCAACAAAATGCAAAATTTTTGTGTCTTCCAGAAGCGCAATCCAAAAGGTTGGGTATCCCCCTGGAAGCTAATTTAATGGAGAACTTTTAGGGGAATTTGCAAAGCTCCAAGAGTTTGTAGTTATTAATAGTTACCAATCCAACTTTTTTTAACAATTCCGAATTTCAACATTTTTGTTTTTTCTGAATTTTTCGTGCAGAATTTTTTCATCAACTCTGCAATGTAACAGGTTTCCTTAAGGCAAATTTAACGTTCTTTCATATGGTATAAACCAGATCTTGCTACAGTCAGTAATTCTTAAGTTTATAACTTTGTACAGGGGTTTACAGGAAGTTTTTTGTTGTATATGGTGAGTAGAAACAGCTCCTAAAATTTTCGAAATTTATCGCCAGTGACCCTGTATAAAACGTCTGTTACTGGCATAGGTGTTAATATGTTTTTTTATGTGCAAGTCAAGCAGGTAGTAAGATTAATTTTTTTTTTTTTAAGTCGATTTTTTTATTGTCATTGTATTATGTTAGATATTGTTGCGTATGCGTAATTTTTGTTACAATAAAAACTGTTAGATTTTTCATTTTGCCTATTTTGTTGTAATTAAGGAAACGTTATTTTTTCTTATTTTTGGTTATTTTTCTGTTATTTTTGCAACTGATGTCGGGTTTTACCCTTTTTTTTGTGACAATTCGATTTCGCATTTGGTGAACGAGATGTTGGTTAGGATCTGGAACGTGTTTTTTGTGAAGTGTGGTGGTTGGTGTGGGTTTTTTTTTGTGAGTACTTGGAGTTAGGTTGTAGTGTTGTTGTGCGTCTTCATGTGTCTTGTGGTGAAAACTCTTCGGTCACCTATTTCACACTGTGTGATATCACAGTGCAATTTATAAGGGCCGCCCAAAGCCCTTCCACAAGCCACTAAAAGGAGGAGGAAGGAGACTTCCACTGGAAGAAGCCTGTTGGGTTTGTGCTGGACTAGAGGCGACACGTTTGATTTTTCTGGAGAGAAAGCAGCAAAGATCAAACTATTTTCATCTAGCGAGAATCATCACGCAAGTTTTTCCATTTTAATTTGTTTTTCGTTGGAAAAGGATTTTTTTATCTTATAGTTTACAACAAAGAGTCAATTTTTCGTTTGTTTAATCATCAAATTAATCAACACAAAATCGGTCTTGCAGTTTGTTTATTTTATTTTATTAATAAAAATAATAATTAGTCAAATAAGAATTGTTTCTGTATTTTAATATAAAAAATAATAATATCCAGTCAGTTTCCTTTAAAAAAAAATGTCAAATTGTTAATTACAAACCGACGACCTTAATTTCAAATTTTGTTAATTTCTCAATATTAGAATTGTTTCTTTTTTAATATTCTTTTGTTTATTATTCATTCATTTATCTAAACAAGGAAACGATCCACTCCCTCGGGGAAGGACCAACAATAACGCAATAGTAATATTCACTCGTTTGTAATTTAATTACACCACATAATTTTTCAAATCTCCTTCATAAAAACAAATGGAAAATTCGTGCCCTGTTCGTGAGAAATTTTCGGGGTCTATAATTTTGATGTTAATTCCAGTGTCTTTGCAGTCTGTTTTAGTTCGTCTGGGTGGTTATTGGTTCAAAGCTTATTCTCCCTCATTAATTAATTCCATTAGCGGCCGTTCCTTTCCTTTACTTTCTTATGAATGTGAAGGTCGACCATTTAGACTCGACTTCTGTTTTTATGGTGTCGTCTTAGTTTTGTGTATATGTTTTATGTATTATTTGTTGGCCGTGTTTGTTTTGTAGCCGTTACTGCGTTAAATAGATTTATTCTTTGTTTTTTTAATTCATTTTTGGTTTTAGTTTTTTAATTTTTTCCAATGATACTGTTGTAAATTTCTTGTAAATTTTGGGTCATTTTGTATGATGTCTTGGCTCCCTTGCCTTTTGGCAAGGTTTGTATTTGATGACTGATCTTATGAGCGTATTGAAGAGTATTGTAGGTTTTGGTTTATTGGGATGTGTTAGTGAATTTTTATGTCACTTTTACGTTTATGATACGCCTACTGGCATATTAATCAAATTCCATGATGAAATAGGACTCATAGGAGTGCTATAGGCACAGAACGGTGGATACAATAGCACATAAAGGGCGCAGTATATTACTCTAATACTTCTATATCTACGTATATGATCCTGTGATATTACTGTGTCTATTTTATACTCAGGTGCGGGCTCTTTGTTAGTCTTACACAGTTAAAATAATTGATGATGTGATCATTTTCTACTTCTCATCCAGGATGGCCTGGAGCGGCTTAGCTCTACCGAAAGTAGGTAGACAGCGATGTAAGACGCCTTACAATGTAGGGACGATCATTTTATTGCTCTTATCGTCAAACAGCTTCCTTGATAAGACGTCAACTCCAAAAGGTCCGTAATCTCTAAAACAGTCATCAGCAGTCTTCTTGAGAATAGCCGAGCCTGTAGACGCGTCAAGTTCTGTATTACTGGAGAGGCATCGAGTAGAAAGGCAACTATTCACAAATCAGCATCTCTCTTAACATTGAACAATGGGGGCTGTTCTGTTAACAGGAGAGTGCCGGTTTGATTTGTGGCAATCGGATGGCCGTACGTGGGTCACAGCTTTTTCAAAGACAGTTATGGTTGAAATGGAATCAACGTCCATGCCAAAACCAAACTTTTTATCATAAATGAATCTTTGACTTTACTAAGGTACTTTGAGGAAGTTCTTCTGTCATCTGTAGACCCTTCGCTCCATTTAGTGGGAACAACTTAGTGTGAATGCACGACAATGGTCGACCGCATGTAGCTCGAGTTACTCATACTACCCATTACTCGGGGGATGTGGGGATTACCACAATAAATGGCCTTCTCTCTCCTGACATGAATGCCATAGAACTCTTATGGGTAATGATAAAGCGAAGCGTTAGATATCGTTCGCCGCCTCCAGCAAACTTTGAACAGCTACAAACCGCTTTTGGTGATGAATGTCATTCGTCAACACAAAGCGAAATCCGATCGCTTAATTTACTCGATGCGCGAGGTCAGAGGATGTGATATGCGTTATTAAGAGCAAAGCAAGGTAATAAATTAGTTAGTTAAATTTTAATCTATCACTAAATGATTTCCGGTGTTTTGGTGAATTTTTTTTCGAACCATCATAATTCAAACCCATGAATTTCTGATCTCCTTCAATTTGGTTTAAATTAAACTAAGTATGTCGTAAATATTACAATGATAAAAGTAAATATAATTTGTAATAAACAACCAAATATGAGTATCTAGTTTTCGTCTTAGAGTGAATACATCCAGAATAAAATAAAACATATAATTTTTTAAAACAAGCATCAAATCAAAGTTGACTTTATATTTTCTGTAAGACTTTTAAAAACATCAATTTGGATTTATCTTTTACAGATTGAAAATTTTGAAGAGCGATAAACTTGCGTGAGGAATATGTTGTACAGGCTTTTCCAATCCACAGTTTTTCGGGTTTGTTCACAAAATCGTGGTAGTAGTTGGGAAGTGTTAATTTTTTTGACGGAGCCTAATTTGTACAGAAAGGATCTCTAACAGTAAGAATCTCAAAAGGAATGTAAATAAGTGAGATTAGCGCCGTCGGCCCACTTAATTCCGAAGGGGCTGCCACTTTGAGTGAGAGTCGAAGGAGAAGGCAATTTCAAGGGTGGATAAACCACAAAGCCTGCGAGATTATAAAAATAGATGCAAATAATTTTCCTGTTTTTTTATCCTTTCTCTTTCATCTGTCCTACGACTCTTTGAGAGATGAGAACGAATTGTTTGAACATGATTACAATAAACCGGTAGACCTCAGTACGGAAATAGGTCTGAACGGTTGGATGTAAATGCCCAAATGGAGAAATGTTCATTATGTGTTTTTAGAACGCATCCATACACTCTTTTTTCTCGTTTATTTGGATTAACATCCCATGTAAATTGTTAAATTCTCATTTCTGTTTAATAATAACATCGATTATTTTGTGGAAAATTTTTGAACAGTCGTCCATTTCATGCAATGAAAAAACAGCATAGGAACCGACGTTATAAATCATTAAAAAGACTATTTGCCTCATGATCAAAATTAATCATTGCAAGAAAATTTTTAATATAAAGGGCTATTATAAGATTTCTCTGGGCGTATCGTTGAAAGTCGAGGATTGACCAAGGAAAACAAATCCCAACGTCTCAATCTAGAATTCTCCGTCAAATTATAAACGCTTCTTTTTTTGTTTCAAATTACACTGTTCATAATTTGTGGTGTTTAGTGACCGTTAGTTAATGATTATTTGGAGATCGTGAGATGCGGTCTGGTAACGAAGGTTTACAAAACTCTTTATCTTGTCAACGTTTCGATCTTTACTGATATCATCTTCAGGCCTCAAAGTATTTGTTTTCTGTGTAGATGTGTCATTATTGTGTGTTGTGTTGAGAATGCCTCTCACTGTAATATCTCACTGGCGCTCTCAACACAACACACAATAATGACACACCTACACAGAAAACACCCTGAAGAAGATCTCAATAAAGATCGAAATTTTGACACGATAAAGAAAATATTTTTCTAAAATCTACGTCACAACAGACTGCATCTCACGATTGCTGAATAATTAATAACTTTTCATAATGATCTACATATCCCGCTTTAGATGAATTCATTAAAACCGCTATAAAATATTCATCAATCACTGAACATACACAATAAACAATTAAGGCGAAAGTTATCACTTCCAATACTACCTGAAAATCCTCCAAGATTCATTGGCACAAATTTGGACCTTATTGATAAAAATACGGAGTGTTTGGATTATGGACTTCTCTTTCCAGGAGCTTATTGATAAATCCAGATTGAGTCGAAATATGATTATTCGGAGATAGTGAGATGTGGACTGGTATGACGTAGGTTTTATAAAAACATTTTCTTTATTGTGCCGACGTTTCGACCTTTACTGAGATCCTCTTCAGAGGTTGGGATTTATAAACATTGTTTAAATTATACAAATACATGTAGGATGTGAAAAAATGAATTTATGCAATGCTAGAAATTTTAGATTAAAATAAATAAATGAAATGAACTTGTACGATACTAAAAAATTTTAGATTACAAAAACTAGCATTGTATAAATTCATTTTTAAACTAAAAAATCTAAAATTTTTTAGCATTGTATAAATTCATTTTTTCACATACAACATCTATTTGTAAAATTTAAACAATGTTTATAAATCCTAGGCCCTGAAGATGATCTCTATAAAAATCGAAACGTTGGCACGGTAAAAAAAATGTTTTTCTAAAACCTACAGCACACCAGGCCGCATCTCACTATCTCCAAATAATAATAAATAATATACTTAGGATTGAAAATTTACAAAGATCTGTAACAATATTTTAAATATTTCTTCTATATTTCAATTTTTTTTCTAAAACCTACCATATATGAACATATTTACTTAATACAATATTTGTATTTGTTCGTATCAAATAAATGTAATTAAAAAAATAACGCAATTTAATTCATTCTTTTTCATTTTTATTCATTAAATTATACAATAAATTGTTTAACAACTCACCTGCCTAAAATTAAAACAGAACTAATGTAATATTTCCCCCCAAATGAGTGCAGGTGGAAAATTAACGGTTGGCAATTCGTGCAACCATGTCTCCAAGGGCGAATTAAAGCCGACGCGGTGCGACATTTCGTCGATAAACCATTTTTCAACCGGTCTCGTTAATGGAATATGAATAAATTGAACGGGCAATTTACTTGAAACGTTTTTAAAGGTGGGGAACCAGGAAAATCAAAGCTGTTTGTGTTGTAAATTCGATAAGACGATTCTAATCTTGTTCCAAATACATTCAGGGTTTTTCTAACAACGCTTGTACGATGAAATCGATCATGCTCCAATTTTAAAAATTAAGACGTCAACCGTGTAAATAATTATGGAGAAATCTCTAAATTCGAATCTGCAAAACAAAAGTACTAAATAAATATCAAATATACTTTCGTAAAGGGTGGCCCTAGCAACATGTTTCCATCAAACCAAGTGTTGTGAAAGAAAAGTGTAGCGTTATTAGATTTCCCAATAAACCTTTTTCGTTCCAACTGTAGAGTGCGGCTAATTAAAAATCAAGGAAATCTATTATCCTTTAAAAATGTAATGTCCTTTTAAAATAATTTTTAAAGCACATATTACATATTATGATTTTATTACTGTTGGGATAAGCAGAGAGTCAATAACCAGATCGAGATGCTCAAATGGCTGCAGTTCAATACAAAACACGCCAGAAAGACAGGAAAGAGAAGGAATACACGCGGAGGGCCGGCAATGACCTCAGCTGTTTGTTGGCCAATAAACCTTCCACTTTATATATATATATATATATATATATATATATATACATATATATATTACCGTCGGGTATGGAGATCAGATAGCCAAGCAATGCACTAAGCTGAAACATCATTAGTTCAAAGATGGTAATGAACTGTAAAACCAAATTAAATATATTAGGTACGCAGAACAATGTCAAACTCTGCTGGGTCTAAGGACACATGGGATTAGAAGGTAACGAGAAAGCGGACACCGTTGCAAGACAAGGGGCTTCTATACCGCTGATAGTACCGTAACACTTCTGTGGCATACGAACCCGCACTATCAATGATTATCGCAGTCGGTAGGATAAAAAGAAAATGAGGGAACTCACTCATTGGACACAAACAATCCAAGAACCTCCTAACAAATTTCGGAAAGAAAAAGTAATAAGTCAAAGGAAAGGAAGCAGCAAAAAACTGCGAATCCTAACAGGAAACTTAACAGGACACTGCAAACTAAGAAGACATTTAAAGAAGATTGTTATAACCCACGACACTACAAAGAAGCAGAAGAGATACCAACACACATATTAACAAACTGTGGTGTTATACGCAGGAGGTATTGCTATGGGATGTGACTAGAAGAAATTGAACCACTGAAACCTGGCCTACTCAAGTTCCTCGATGAAATAGGACTTATCGGCGTGCTATAGGCACAGAACGGAGGATATAATGGCTCTTAAAGGGCGTAGTACATTACACGCCGACTAACACCTCTACACCTACATCTACTTCTACATACGCATACTTATAAGAAAAGTTTCCATTTTTTATGTGTACATACATGTTATTTTTATAAGCATTAAAAATATTTTTGAGAATATTGCTCAAATTTTGTTTGTTTGCAAAATTATTCAATATTCTGAATTGTCCCGAGTAAGTTTTCATCCACGCTTGATTCCGCTAAAAAATGACTTACGAGATGGATCAATTTACTGGCCTCTTTAAGACTAATACGCGGAACTTATTCTTCAGGTTCTTCGTGTTCTTCAACATTCACGTCGTCTGTTTTAGTTAAAATTTCATCGTCGTTAAGTATTTCAGTAATTACATCGTCATACTGAACGAAGTCGTGAAAAGTGGCGGGATTTTTTTCATTTTGCGACAAGAGACGCCACCAATGAGGGGCTTTGATTTCATTTTACGGTTCCATAACCCTGTAGGAAAACACAAGTTCTGAAGCTTTTATTGTGATTACCGTTACCTTTTTCCAAGCTTGTTGGCAATATTGATTGCAGTGAGTAATGGCACTTATCTGGATATATACACAGTAGTAAAACTACAGAACACAAATATTCTCATGATGATTATGTTTATGGTAGTCGGTGAATGAAAAGTCTGGAGAATAGGGAGGCTGAGGCAGAACCTCGTAATCAAGATACAAAAGTTTTCATGTTGAGACATGGGACGAACGTTGTCGTTGAGTGACCAGAGGGCTTCAATAATGCCAATTTCTTGTGCATTGCTTTATTTTGAGAATAATGCCTTTCGGCATTGATTGTTTCGCCAGGATTCAAGAAGGTATAGTAAATCAATCAGTCCAAATGAAACCCACCAAGAGTCACCATCATCTTTTTTGATGACTTTGGAAAATGTGGTACTGCTTCTCCTTTGTCCAGCCACTATCGTGGAACGTCGCACAACGTCTGATGTTATCGTGGAAAATCCCCCCCCCCCAAAAAAAAATGATCCAGAAAATGTTTGTTTCTGTTTAGGCAAAGGAGTATTGTGCAAAATTCTTAATGATGTTTTGTTTTATGGTCGTTTAATGCATGAGGAACCCAACTTTCGAACTTTTTAACTTTTCCAAATGTCTTAAGGTGGTCAGCGACGGTCGTTTTACTAACTGAAAGACACTCGGCAAGTTTTTGAACAGTTGGTGTGGTATTTTCTTTGACCAAAGCTCGCAGAACATCATAATCTAGGGAAGAAATCTTCCCCCTCCTTCTTTGTCTTCAAGGATCAAGTCTCCCTCTCGAAAATTTTAAACAAACTGTACGGTGCTCTCATTCACACTGCTATCGCCCCCGACTTCATTAATATTTCTGGCCTTTTGGGCAATGTTTCATCCGAGTTTATACTCGTAAAACGAAATTACGCGAAAATTTTAATAAAGTCTAAATTATTCCCAAGTAACGGTACTTAGGTAAACAACCATTTCTGTTTAGAAGAGGATTGGCGAGTGTTGACCTTCGTATAAAAGAATAATCAATCAAACATAAATAGTTTATTTTATAAAGGAAAGGAAACATGAACAACTGCATTATTTTCCGGACAACCCAGTTTTATTACCTGTTGTTGCATACATTTATCTCTTTAATTGAAGCGCAAATGTTGATTTATTTGTATTTGTCAATTAGAATGGAAAAGTCGTTATTATGGCCTAAATTATATAAAATACTAACAATTCATACTTCAGGGAAAAGCTCGTCTCATGGATGGGTCATCATTTATCTCTGATCGCCGGCCGTATCGACCTGGTACTGAAAATATCAACAGGTGGCCGACCGCCGTCGTGTAAAACATTTTGCACTCCCCTTTTAAAACGAGACAGGGCCTGGTTCGCACGTGATTCGACGAAAATTATAATTTTCCCCGCTTCCCAGTTCCTTCCTGTTCATTGTCACCGGGTCAAAATCGTTCGAGCAGGACAGAGCGGAGATAAGCTTATTTGTTTTGGGTCAACGTTGAGATAATCTTCCCTTTTCTAAAAGTGTTATTATTAGGGCACGTTGCACCAGCCACGGTTAAAAAATCTCTGTTCATTGGAACGTCATTCGTAATTTGAACCAAGTTCAGAGAAGGGAGCGTTGCACCATCTGTAAAGGACCACTGTTCAACTGATCCTAGTTCAACCGCGAGGTGGCAGTCTCTGTACGGTTATAGCTAGTGATAGTGATCATTAACATTGGCTGTTATACCACTTTCCGTGCATTTAGTATTTTTGTGTTTTTACTTTTTCTTTATTTTTTCCTCAAATATGTCTAAGAAAATTTTCTTGACATTCTGAGTCTATTAAAGAATCCATCATTGACTCATTCGTGAAAATGGGCTTGTTCGTTCTTAAAACCCTTCCTTTGTACACATTCCAATTATGTACCTACCAATTCTTCGTCGTCGGTTGTTCATCTACATTTATTTTTAAAACTTCATTCATTAGATTACCCTTGTATTCATCTATTATCCAAATGAAATTTCTTTTACTAACGAACAGCTCTTTGTTATGGCACTTTCTTACGTTAAGTTTTGTTGCTCAGATTCAGTTTAATTAGTTTTTAGTTGTTTCTTGTAAAATAGTTAAACAACAATAAAAAGTAAGCCTCAATTGTATTTGAAGTTTATGCTAAAATTGTTATGATTATATATTATATAATTATTATTAACGTATGAGTATTATTTAACGTTTGAATTGCCTGATTTATTACTGAAAAATCTCTGTTTGCCTTTTTCCTCGGATTACCTACCAGGCAATCTTAGGTAGCGTCTTTGACACAATAGTTGTTCACATTTATAATTTAAGAAAAACAGATAGGCGTTGGGAAAATGCTTTATTTCTATTGTCAAAGAAATGGAAATTACCGTAAGTACTATAGCAAAGTTAAAGTCTTTAGGACGAAATTTATGATTTTATAAAACACTTGGCTTAATTATGACACGACTTGATTAGAATAAATAGTTATGCGGGATAAAATGCGTTGAGTTCTAGCGCAAAAGAATTACAAATTGCCGGACTGACTATTCCTTTTTCGAACAATAAAATTAATCCAATTGTCTAAGAACATTATTTAAGAAAGTTCAATGGTTTTCAAATCAAAAGTTAATACATTTTTATGAAAAAGTGTAGACAAAAACATCAAAATTTGAATCTTGAGAACACCCCTTTAACAACATGCAGGTTATATTATATATGGACGTCGTATAGCTCTGATCTCCGTTTAACCCACGATCGGCGGCCGTTCAGATTTGAACCAGGATCATCGTTTGACCAAGGTTCAAGACAAATTGAAAAACGGCAATTTTTGAGTTGAACTCTGTTCAGTACTGAATTGAGTTTAAACCAAGCTGGTGCAACGGGCCTTTAGCCGAAAGGTTTCATGAAAGTCCGTTATGTTCAATCTTCTTGCTGTGTCATTTCACTATCCAAACGGATTAGTTGAAATCAAAAATGATATACTGAAACTTGAAGATTTCCAAACATTTTTGAGAACAAGACATATGTTATATTCGAAAACGGTCATTTTCGTTAATAATGGAAACGTCGTTTTGTTAAGATAAGACTGTGTTTAATTCCTTTGTCAGTTAGAATATCCACGCAAAACTTCAACATTATGACGTATTCAATTCCATGTTCTCAGACTACATAATAAAAATGCCCAAGTTTTAATGATAGTCAGATGAATTGGTTTCGCTTTATGTCTATTGGAAAGTGTTGGAAAATTGATCCGGTTCAAGGTGCACAACGCTTTCCCAATGAAATAATCGTAGTTAACAATCAGGTAAGCATCAGAAGCCGTGTTTTTCTGTTACTTCTACGAATTATGTCGTGCGTTTGATAAACAGATCGATAAAACTCGGTCATAAACAGTACACTTGATTTACTTGATTTTGCTTGCCATATTTTTAGTAAAATGTACAATCGAATAACTTAATATATATTTTGTAGAGTAAATTTTTAGAATAAAGACTAGCTTATTAAAATAATCCTGTTATTTGAGACAGGCTTCAAACGATAAAATTTCCTATTACCGTGGATAATCTGCAAATTCAATCAATTTTTGATTTTGCTATTTAAGGAAAAATCAAATAACGAGGATAAAGCAACCATGCCAATAATTGAAGTAGCAGTAAAAAATAAATCGATAAGAATAGTAAACGTAGATTTGATGTGAGATGAATTACATGGCTTTCTCCATCGGGATTTTGTCAGACTTGATTTTGAAATATAACATTTTGCAGGTTTAATAGCAGCAGTTCATCTATAAGATACATCAGTCGGGAAATGTGCATATTTTTAAATGCAAACGAAGACACTCTCAATTGTTTAATTTAGTTCGTAAATTCTCGAGATTGCTCGGCATTTCCCGTGTCGGAAACTACTCCAACATAAAAGTTTGTGCCTCGACGGATGACAAAACTCGGTACGGCTCGACCACCCTTAACAATGATATGTTGTGGTTAGTTACAGTTATACCGATTTCTTCTAAACTGAATACATTGTTCAACATCTACAGATCGTAATAGAACAATGTAGTAGCGTTGATGTTTAAATCAAAACAGGAAGAAAAAGAAAAAAAAGCATCTTCCCAAATACTCAGTCGTCCTTAAAAGGACAATGAGGATCTTTGGCATCCATACCTGGCTCGTGGCCTTACCGATGTTTTCATTCTCAAGATGGGGGATGACGCACCTCCGCATACGACTGATGTGTGTTACAGCCGCAGCTTTGGTGTAGAAGCCCCCGAGTGGTCGGGTCTGCATTGAGCATCAGACCGTATTCCGCGCGTAAAGGGCTACCAAGGTCTACTACATCAGCCAGGTCTCCCACCCTCCCTAGTGACCTCCCAGAGTATTGGGGCTCCCCTAGCGTAAGAACTTTCGGATCCGCTCCGACCGCGGTTTTTTTAAGGGGAATTGCTATCCTCTATAGCAGACTCGCAATGGGTAACTAGTGACCGCTTGAGATACGCCAAGCGACGAGCCTTCACGACTTGCGATTTGAATACGACAGATCACAAGTCCCGTCAACCAACACGCCGTAGGAACAAGGCTTAACGAAAAGACAGACGAGGGAGCAAAGGCCAGAAGGTCCCAAACTTAACCAGCATTGTCTATATGTGGTACTTGGAGGTTGACACTTACTTTCCGGCAAAAGCTCGTATATATGTACGTCATGCAGAGAAAGGTTGCTCAATGTGTCCACTTAGTGGAAAGGTACAATTCCTTGGTTCCATATAAAGAGAGCGAAGGAATGCCACCCGATATTGTGTTTGAGTACAGCAACGAGTATTTTGTCCCATGTTCCGATTGTTCCTCCCAAAGGAACAGGATTGTTTTATTAATTAGTACAAATAATTTTGTGACCCCAGAATGTGTTGAGAGTGAACGTATTTATTGGTGTGAATGTGTATTTGTAGAGGGCCGATCAATGACCTCAAATTAGGTTAGTTATATAATAGGTGTAAGGATGATGGAGGAATATCGAGTACT
Source organism: Cimex lectularius (assembly GCF_000648675.2). Taxonomy (NCBI): domain Eukaryota; kingdom Metazoa; phylum Arthropoda; class Insecta; order Hemiptera; family Cimicidae; genus Cimex; species Cimex lectularius. Next base: position 26,143 of record NW_019394219.1, read on the forward strand.
CCACCGTCCCATGGCATGGGAATAGGAAAGAATTACTTAAGAGTAATAGTGTGAATGGCTTTGGATTTAAAAACTGAATCTGTCCAAATTTGTGCTTCTATACATTAGTAACCAGTAAAACTATATAATATATTTTGTTATATCATATTCTTTTTGGTATAACGAATATCAAATCTGCTTTTGGATCCCAAACAAGAACGATGACCAGTTGGTTATACAAAAAACAAATTAACCTTAATTTCATAAACCTTAATTCAGTGTTACGAAAATCTGCTGAGGTCTGATTTTTTAAGCATTTTTGCTAAATGAAACGTCTCGTTTTGCCAATAGAACAAGTCAAACCGAAGACAATTTTTTGATTTAGAGGATCTTGCAGTTATACTTGCACCAAAAAATGACACAGTTCGCTATAGGTCAATAGCTGCGATTCACCCTGAACTACACTTCTTGGGCTATTGTCCATTCCCATTGGAAAAAAATTCGATGAGGTAAAGTGACTGTGGCAATTAACATTAAACAGTTAATCCTGACTAAAAATCGATCATATGGACTTACTTTTATGTTTAATATACAAACAGTGCAATACACATATCTTCAAACTGGAATGAAATTTTTAAATCAATTATTAGTATTTAAATAATTTTAGTATTTCATGAAGTTGTGAATGAATATCTAAAGATGTCAAATAAACAGCAATTTGATTATGGGTAATTTTTAAGGTACACGAATCGACAAATAAACTTTCTGGAGCGTTTAATTGGCATAAAAGACATTACAGTTTTTAAACGCAAATTGAAGGGGGTTTAGGACAGTTGTATAGGTCCAATTAGGGTTTGGCTAAATCAGCTGACAGAAACGTACATGCTGATAAAGGACTCGTGATTGATTGCTGATTTAATTCTCTGCTTCCACGGACACACGGTGCCTTTTGACCTGTATTTTGAGTTGCACGTTGATAAAAATGAAAAAAATACAGTAAAACGACATGAAAACACTCATATTGAATTTCGTTCAAATTATAATTTTATTTTGCGTTTGCCTTATAGCATATAATTGTTTTTACAGTGCAAAGCCTATCATGTTGTTCTTTTCTTAACTCATCATCACAAATCATATTTCAAGTTTTATTATCAATTCATGCACATTTGAACACATAAACAGCATACCATTAACCAGTACAGATATGAATAAAACAAAGGACGAAACGAATTTACATGAAACTCGGAAGTCATAACTCCTGCTGTTCAAAAAATCATGTGGGTACCTCGATTCTTTTGACGACTAAAAAATGACTCTAAAATGATTGAAATGGCTTTAAGCCTTGACATGGTCGAGACAGGTTGCGTTCATGTATTATGGATGACGTATATAATCACATAAAAATTCTAAATACGTTAATAATTAATAGGTTTTCTATTCTAAGTCATTAATTAATTTACTAGGCTACATGAAAATAAACATAAACAATATAACATAAATTTAAACAATAATAGAACAAATTTCAACCTTCAAGAATGATAAAATATTAAAATTAAAATTTACTATATATGTTTCGATTTTAGTACAAAAGAGGCATATCAAAAGCGGAAACTTCCGTGCAGCCAGACGGACAATACACCCCGTAACATCTACTCGGAACCCCAGACTTCGTGCCAAAACAGTCCATCCTGGTACATTCTACGCTCAGATGGCCAGTCACAAGGAGACTTGCAATGAGGAGGGCCCTGTTCTACAAGGCCAACGGTTGCGACGGTACCTCCTCAACATGCCTGCCATCCCTTGAGACCTTCACTCAATCTTCACATATGTTGAACTTGTCTGAAGATCTGACTTAAAAGTGAAGAGAACCCATAAAAAATAGTGAAAATTCAAAGGCTGTTCGTCTTCCGCTTAATCAGAGGTTTCAGCACAATTTCGTAAGACGTTGGCTGTGAGATATCTGGGGTGGGACAGATATATTTGCATTTGCAAAATCTGATTTCATTTGACAAAGTGAAAGCAGGGGATGTAGTGGAACTAAGAGATGTACGTGACACAATGTATCGTGTCAGTCGTGGCTGAACCGAGGTAGGTTTCATTTTGACTTGGTCATCTATACAGTCGAATGAAGGATGGTTAGAACATGGGCTGTCTTTTCGTTGTGCTGAGTGAAAAGAGGATAATAGTCCGGAAGAAGACTGTAAGGAGAATTGCTCAAACGACTAGGTCCAGCCGCTGGTTATTTTTAAGCCTTTTCGTGAATAGAAGAAAATGAGATCATGGGTCAAAATAGCAACCGACAGTTGCATAACGATCCGCTCTTACTAACGTCAGCACCTATCCTCCTCTAACTGAAAACATAAGAAAGAAACTTCAGTCACTCCAGCCTCGTTGTTTTGTAGTCTACTTTTGGATAAGGGCCACATTGGAAACCAAGAAAACGAACTTGCAGATTCATTGGCGAAAACAGCTAAAAAATATTCAAGCTTATTAACAGGCAATTAAGGTTTTTAGTTGAGATAAAAAGGTGAGTGTCACGAGCGGGATTCGAACCCACGATCTTCGGCTAGATACGCCGCTGCTCTACCAGTTGAGCTATCGTGACCTCGATACACTCGGACACCAACTTCTCATCTCAACCCAACCTTTTTGAATTTTCCTTCCTTTTTGCATTTTTCAATTGTCAAGCGGACCATGAAATTAGTGAATTTAACTTATTAACAAGCTTTTAATCTCAACTAAAAACCTTAATTTATTGAAAGATTGGTCAAGCGGACCACGAAAACTAGTGAATTGAATAAGTTAAAATGAAGAATATCTTCACTAAAGCTCTCCGTGGCCATTTCGCCGAGAATCAAATAGATTACACGACATTTGAAAAATGGCAAAAAGGAAAGAAAATCCAAAAAAAGTGGGGTTGAGATGGGAAGTTAGTTCCCAAGTGGATCGAACTCAAGATAGCTCAGGTGGTAGAGTAGCGGCGTATCTAGCCGAAGGTCGTGGGTTCGAATCCCGCTTGTGCCATTGACTTTTTTATCTCAACTAAAAACCTTAATTAATTGAAAGATTAATTGGTCAATTGGACCACGAAAACTAGTGAATGGACTCATTAACAAGCTACCATCAATTTCCCAATATAGTTTTACAGAGGAGAGCTCAGGATGTTAGTCTGGAAAGGTGGGAATAGCTTTAAAATAGCTTCTCGAAGGTTCAGCTGAATTTTTTCCAACTATAGGTGACTGTCTTCGTGAGAGCAAATCACGGTTCATTTAAACCAGCTCTAGACTGGACATCGTAGTGTAGCGGCATACGTACACAAGTATAACAAAATTCCCTGTTTAGCGTGCTCATGGTAATAACATCTAGCTCAGACGGTTGATCATCTATTATTTGAATGGAGCAGTCGAATACCAGCGAGGTTCTTGCGGCATATGGCTATTCTGGTTATCCAGTGACCTCATGCGTGTTTGACCTTTCTAGGGCCAGAATAGTTTCCAAAATTCAAGAGCGCAACAACGGAAATATTTCGATTTCTCGCCAGCCGTTCGTATTAAATAAATTAATTAACATTTAATTTAATCATACGATAATAAAATAATCAATTAATTCACATTTTTTATATGAAAGAAAAAGAGACAGGAGAAATGATCAACACACTTGATTAACAATGATTTAATGTTATGTTAATCAGTTTAAATGAAATCAGCACGTATTTGTGCAAGTTCTAATCCTCTATTTGTGTTACAGATCTTCTTGGTAATGTAAACTGTATTTGTTGTTCAATGTTTAAGGGTTCTCGAGTTTTCTTAGATTTGTTTTTATTTTTAATTAACGTTGGCTCATTTTCCCCTTTCTTTTCAGAAAAGTTTAACGAGGGAGAAAAGGGACTGAGTACTTGTTGTGTGAGACTGGGAGAGCTTATTGCTGTGTCGGAGGAAAAATGTTCATCACTGTTTTCGCTTATCCTTTTCTTCGTCGGGATGATTTAGGATGTTGAAAAAGAAAACATCAAAATCAGCGGAAGTTAAGTTTAGATCAATCAATAAATGCATTACAATACATTTCGTGTTCCTATCACAAAAAATTGTGGTAATTTCCTAAAAAAATTCTGGTAAGTATTTAAATTCATCGTGGTGTATATTACATTTTGCATTATTTAGTCGATAAAAAAGTATATTTGTGAATATAACTACATTTCTTAGAGTACGATTTAATTCATAAGCATGGTCTTGACTTTTATCTGATTTTTCAAGATTTCACGACCTTGATTCTAATAAACAAAGATAAACTGTTTTGGACAAATCCGTTGATACCATTGAAATTTCCGTTAAATTTCCAATAAGATGGGATCAATAATAAACTTTCGGGAAATAAGCGTTTTAGTAGCGAGAACTTTGAAAAATCTTTCTTTTTTTTCAAAGTTGAAAAACTTACTATGGTGATTCTAAACTACTATTTCTAAACCTAGAGATCAGCAAATTTCAGAAAACGTAGTCCATTTAATTTCGTTTTTAGTGATGCAAGTGCTTTTTTAATTACTTTTTTCAAAGATGAAAAAATGGATGAAGGAAAATAAGTCGTAAAATCTTAAAAAATCCGAAAAAATATAATAACTCCGAAACTGCTGAGATTTAGACCATAGTTAATTAGGACTTTTTGGTTCCATTTTGAATGTAGAATGTACGGATAAAGTTTGTAACACGAGTAGTCCAACACCCTGTATATAATTTGAGTCTTTCGCCGTGTGGTCTGCGAAGTGATGACCTATAATTTGTTCGTTATCGATTATTTTGGTCTACTCATCTTCACTGGTTTGGTCTGACTGACGCGTTTCAGCAGACGGAATTTATCTGTACAACATACACTGAGTTAAGCATATATGCTCAACTCTGCACTTGCAATACGTGCACACGTATAAATAATCACCTCTCTTTGGATTTGGCAGTATGTACTAGGTCTTATCCTATGGCCTGCTGTGGTAGTTAAGAGCTAGATCATTCCAGCCCGCCACACACTCTCACTCATTCTTAAATACATTTCCTTTTTACATGTCATTCTCTCAAATAGGGGAGTAGAGGAGTTAATATTATTTTCTTGCGCTTGCACATGTTATGTATTTAATCAAATAAAGGATCAATGAGGTTTACTATCGGGTTTCTCAATATACATTCACACTAATAAATACATTCACTCTCAATTTACCCAACATGGAACACAGAGCGAGATATCTTTCCATTCTATATACAATAAAATAGTCCCATTTCCACCAATAATCAAATGCTCACTGCCATGGTCAAGCACAGTTATCATGCTGAGTGGCATTCCTACTCGCTCTCTTTATAGAGCCAAAAAATATTCTATTATATGAGATACAACGAGCAACCAATTTTTTTTAATAGTTGTTTCATTTCCAAACCTAGAAACCAGCAAATATCAACAAATATCAGCAAACGTACTTCATGTAATATCCTTTTTAGTGGTGCAATTGCTTTTTTAACTACTTTTTTCATAGATGAAGAAATTGATGGAGGAAAGGAAGAAACCGAGGTTGAAAGATTGGTATGGCGGAACGATTAATAATAACAAAAAATAAAAAACTTTATTTTTTTAATTAATTAAGGTTTTTTGGTTGAGATAAAAAAGTCAATGGCACGAGCGGGATTCGAACCCACGATCTTCGGCTTGATACGCCGCTGCTGAAGATAGCTCAAGTGGTAGAGCAACCAGAAACCTTAATCAATTGGAATATATTAATTGGTCAAGCGGACCACGAAATTAGTGAATTTTATTTTTTTAATTTTGATTCGAAATGCTCTCCACCCTCCGCAATGTATTTTCAACGCGCTGCCGTCACATTATACCCTCAAAACCCGTACATAAGGTTTATCTCAGCGTAGTCTTCATTAAAAAAAAGTAGCCATAGTGTTAACAAAATATCACATAGATAACTAAAAAGTTTTGAATGTTAAAACTTTTTTATTCCGGAGAATAATAATAAAATAATCCTTTAATCAAAGTTGCAGTCATGTTGGTAAATAAGTAAACACTGGCTCCACTTCGGTTTTGAACCAAATTAAAAAAACTTTAATAAATTTATTCAAAATTTCCTTAAGTTTTTCTTTTTTTTAATTTTCCACCTTACCAAACTGCCAGCCACAGTTTTTTTCATTTACCCCTGAAAAATTATTTTCAGAGTTCTCGTCACTAAAACGCTTATTTTACGAACGTTTACAAGCTTAATATTGATCACATCTTATTGGAAATTTAACGTAGTTTTCAATGGTATCACCGGATTTGTCCAAAACCTTTTATTTGAAGCAAGGTCGTGAAATCTTAAAAAACCAGAAAAAGTGGAATAATACGGAAACTGCTGAGATTCGGGCATAGTTAATTAGGACTTTTTGGTTCCATTTTGAATGTAAAATCTACTGGCAAAGTTCTTAACACGAGTAGCCGAACACCTTGTATATTTTTTCTATTTTAAATGTTGTTTTAATTTTCACTTGTTCAAATTCATACGTGATGACTACAACAAGCATAATAGTTTGAAAGTGTCGAGCTAAACTAAAAATTGTACTTCTTTGAATTCGACTTTATATTCTAAAATTAATATTTAAAATAATATATTTAAAAGACGATATTTAAAATAATTAAACCTATGTTGGGAACAACTCGAAAAAGGTTACTTCATATTTATTCCTTGAACCTACAACTAAGAATATCGTCGCCATCTGAATCTTATCAATATTTTGATAAAATTTGAAGAAAAAATCAACAATTTCAAACATTACGTGCTTAAACATACCTCAGAGGGCCAAATTTTGTCACGCGAGCCGAAGGTTGGCCGCACCTGTCTCACAGTTTCTGCTATGCTGAAAAGTTTGGAAGGTTCACATTGCTAACCGACGTCCAATTAGCGAACACGATTCGTTACTCCTGTTAAAATAAACTTTTCAACGGAAAAGATTGAAGTGGTAACGAACTCCTCGTAACATTCATACGAACATAGAATATAATTAATGATAATTATATAATTTAAATAAGTATAGAATTGGCAAACATAAAACGTTTCCAACTGTAAATTTCACAGTTAGACAAAAGTTGGCACTATTTAACGCTAGATAATTCATAGTTCATTTAATTCAGAAATATACGGGATTTAGTGGGTGCCAGGTGTCATTTTTTCCCATAATCATAATTTACAACTAAAAGAAATGTTTACGTAGTTATAACTAGACGAAGAATTATACCCATTTACATTTATCATTCTAAACACCAATATTTTGTTTTCTATATTTATTAAACATCTACCAACTAGAAATAAAACCTTGGTTTTTCTTTTTTTTTTAAATAAAAGCCGGCGAATATCTCCGGCATGTAGAGAAAGTTGTGTCCCAGCTAATTGAAGGGTACAATTCGTTGGCTCTATATAACGAGCGTGTAGGAATCCCAATTAGATTAGATTAGATATTACATAGTAGCCGGCCTCTTTACGACCTTTGCACCGAGACCAGTTTTGGTCTATTGTGCATCTCCATTTTTTATCTAGAGCTACTTGTTTAGCTTGAGGCATTTTACCAGACTCCAATTCAAGGGCTCCCATGTGTATCCTTCAGGCCACTTGATATGAGAATTGTCCTAGAGCTCGGCACCGAGTATCTGGGACCCTGTACCGATTTTTGGATTGTTTTATATTACTGATAGATTTAGGTATTTAGGGTATGTTGAGAGTGAATGTATATATTGGCGTGAAAATATAGTGAAGGCCGGCGCAACGCTAGACGGAATGCGACGGAAAATTCGCCTGACCCTGAACAAGCAGTTTCAGTTCATAACGTGACCCAATGAAACCACTTTTCAGTTTGAGTATTTACAAAGCAATGGAGAAGCAGAGGAGAAAGAGAAAAGATTGGATTCATCCATTGGATATGAAAAGGGTAGCACTTGGACAATACTACTGTCTGTATGACTTTTCTATTGGCATCCCTCTTACTGAACATTCTGTCTTTAAAATTCCACAGACAGGGCCTGTTTCGAACTTCCACACTAAAATGGTCTACGTCCATCCTAGATCAGCATTTTGCCTGTCCGACTGCCTGCCTCTTCCGTTCTATCCATATCCGTCGCCAGTGTGGCGCACCCCTCTACTTTGTTCTGTTTTGCCCTGCTTAGGCGGAACCAAGAGGAAAATTCTGTTGACGGACTCGTGGTGGATCAACGGAGCTCGCAGGAAACATTACGGAAATTCCGTCCAGTCTGTCGCTGGTTGTGTGTAGGCTTGTGCAGCGGAAATTTCGTCGCGGAAACTTCCGTCGCATTCCATCTAGTCTGGTGCCGGCCTAAGAGAGCGATGGCCGAATATTGACTACTGCATCGACCGTCAGTTAGATTAGTTATATAATAATATGTGTGAAGTGTGATAGAGGAATATCAAGTACTCCCCATCCTAATTGAGTAAACGATATGTAAATACGAAAGAACGTATTTAAAAATGAATGAATCTGTGAATGGGCTGAATCGACTTAGTTGTTGATAGCATCGAGAACCTTGGTAGCTGAAAGGATAAGACTTTGGCCTGCAAGTCATGCCATTCCGCTTTATTATAAGCAACTCATACATACTGTACTAGTACATAACCTCGTTCACTCGATCTGACAATACGGTTGCAAAATGTGGTCTTTGGCTTCGGATTCCTAACTAAATAAGGTGCAGTTCAAAATCAATAGCGTCCCTGGTATGCGAGTAATACAATACTCCACAAAGAACTATTACCAACACATTGTTCCCCTTTGTCGGCTTATTTCACTTCAAAGAAGCCGACGCCTTACACAAAATTGTCTTTTATATACCGACTTCCTTTCCCACCCCTTCAACACCAAACACATAAACAAAAAACAGCAAAATCTCACTGGCACTCTCAACACGACACGCAAGGATGGCACAATTACACAGAAGACAAACACTTTGAGTGAGTAGAAATACTTTGTTTGAATATAAAATATATTTTGCATTGTATAAATTCACTTTTTTGACATCCTACATGTATTTGTTAAATGTAAACATTGTTTGTAAATCCCAGACCCTGAAGATGATCTCAATAAAAGATCGAAACGTTGGCACGATAAAGAAAATGTTTTTCTGAAACCTACATCACACCCGACCGCATCTCACAATTTCTGAATAACTCCACAAAGATCTGGATCATCCTGATTTCAAAGATGCCTTTGTTCAAATTTATAGACACCACCTCCAGGCATGTAATTCCGACGAAAATATGATAATACAGAATGCTGCAAGCAATTGTGACCAGCGCGAAAAAAGTTTATTATCTTGCTTGTTATCTTCTATTAATTATACCTGTTATACTGTATATTAAGTCAGTTAAATTGTTTTTTATCTAATTTATGTGGTTGTTATTTAATTGATGTATTAATTTTTTCTTGGCTTCTTTTATTACTACGGTGGGAACTGCCATTGGGCCCAATATATGTCTAAAGTTCTAAGAACAAAATGTTTAATAAATTTAAAAAAACAATTACAACAATTTTTTTAGTACCTTTTTTGTGGTTGTAGTTTCCTCAAAAATTAAAAAATTTATTGGCGTTTCGGGCTGTTGCTTATCATCAGTATCTAAAATATTTTAATCACACAGTTAGAATCTACATAAAAAGAACACAAAGAGAAACAATATTTTGTATTTGTGTTTTTTTAGTTTAATAATTTGTCGGATTGGTGAGGATCGGTCAAGAATGAAGTAGTTTAGAAAATACTTTTTTCATTTTTTTGCCGCGTTTCAATCTTTATTCGGGTCATCTTCAGGGATTGTGTGAATTACAAAACATATGTTGATTGGGTGCAAATGCAAATATAAATTTTGAACCAAGTGCATACTTACATAAAGTGTTGTTCTTGTGGTGTCGTGTTCGTGTTGTGCAATATTCCAAATTCACGTTTCACAACAATTTCACACAACAGTAATATGATACCACGAAAATAGCCCCAAACTTTATGTGAGTAAGAAATACATGTTCAAAGTTTATATTTACATCTGCATTTTTTCCAGTCACCATGTTTTTTAATTCACCGTGGCTCTAAAGATGACCCGATAAAGGTCGAAACGACGGCAAAAAAATGAAAAAGGTGTTTTTCTAATCTACCATTTTCTTGACCGCTCCTCACGAATCCAACAAAGTATTTTATTTTATTATTATACCAATTAATTATTCTTTTTATGTCAGGTCTTGTTTGAGATGAAAAAGTTGTACTATTGTTTTTAAAATTTTACTACTACTACTATTAATTTTAAAAAATAAAAAAAAGTTTTTAAAATGATAAAATGAGCCGTTATACATTTTATACGTTGTGATTACTTTCCTTTTATCATGTTCTCTTCATCTCTTTCTCTCTTCCTCTTCTTGTTTTAAAAATCTAAATATGGGTGTTTTAATTTTTTCTGCCAACACGATTATACGAAAATCTTTATTTATTTATATATTTATGTATATATACGACGAATTTGTATAACATGTTTATGTTGTGACTTTGTATCTGTAAGTAGCAACAAATTGACAAAATAATTTATAACTACCTACTTAACTATGTTCCTATGTCTCTGTAGATCCCCTGAAGAAGACAATAAAACTTGTCGAAAGCTTGGGCATTGATATAATACCATTGTATGTTTTGAAGACCACAACCCGAATATTTATCATCATCGTAGGAAAGCTGGTTGATCGCATAAGAAACATTATACGAAAATGTTAACAATTCTTTGTTTTATTTCATCAGTTGTGCTGTCTGCCAACGTAAACCGGGCGAGTGTTCAGCAACAGTCAATTTTGCGTTCGAAAATAGATCAACTTAGTAGTGCAGCCGCTTTGGTGGTTGAAAGGAGAAACTAGTAAATCCAATACGGAGCATTTCTCAATGCCAACAGACTTTCGATAGCTGTGCCAAATATTGAGAAATATTTCGTGAGCACTAATGGCCAATTAGCGTAAAAGCTCATCGGTTGACGCATCGCCGAGCTTGGCCGGCGTCAGATTTCCTCCCTCGAAGTTGAAGTAGACTCTTTGCGTCTCACTTGAAAATTTGATTCGGGTAACCCTGAGCACACGAGCAATTAACCACCGCGAACTTGCGCCACTAATGAAATCAAGATTATTAGCCTGACAGAAATTGTACCACCCTTACGATAATGAAACTGTAAATCCAGAACAGGCCCAACGTCTTGTTTCAATGTAACAGTTAATCGCCGGCAACGTGTAAATTGAAAATTATACATGTGATTAAAACAAGTAGATTACGTGATGATGACATGGTTGTTACTGCCAAATAAACAGTTTCTGTATCACTTATCCCCTCCGCCTGTTCGCCTCTATAATGTAGAGATTTATGGGCTGACAAACAGCTGAGGACACTGGGACTCTGCGTATTTTTACAACTTTTTCTGGTCTTTGACGCTTTTTTTTTTTTACTTCAGAAATTTGTGCGTCTCGTTCTGTTACTGACTCTTTGCTTTTATATGTATACGACGTCTATTCCTCAAATGCTAGTCTTTCGTTTTTACTTCATGCTGTTAATACAGAATAGAAACAACATTATATATATATATATATATATATAATGTTGTTTCTATTCTGTATTATATATATATATATACATATGTATACACGTATAACACATATAACACATATACCACATATAACAAATGTAACATATATAACACATATAACATATGTAACATATGTAACACATATAACACATGTAACGCATAACACATCTAACACATGTAACACAGCTAACACATGTAACACATATAACACATATAACAGATATAACAGATATAACACATAACACATATAACACAAATAACAAATACAGTACATGTAACACATATAACAGATATAACACATATCATATATAACATACATAACACATATAACATACATAATATATATAACATACATAACATATAACATAGATAACATATATGATATATAACATATATAACATACATAACATATATAACATACATAACATATAACATATATAACATAGATAACATATATGATATATAACATACATAACATATATAAAATATATAACATATATAACATACATAACATATATAACGTACATAACATATAATATATATATATATATATATATATATATATATAATCACTACAAACATAGATATTTGGTCACATTCAGTCCCACAGAACACGCGATCTTCCTGTGAGTGGGGGTTGAACACAAACCATTCTCACTAATTACTTTACCTTTACTCTCCAGAAATCACATAAATCATTGAGTGAGAGATTTTCAAAAATGCAGAAAAATACTAACCAGCAATACACCAAGTTCCACCTTTCTGAACTCGGAGGCAGCCGAGATGAGATTTTTGATCAAATGTGAAGCCGAGGAACCTCGCTAGCTCGTTGTACCGTTGGATTTAACGCGAAATTATAAATTTATTTTAGAGGTATGATTTTCGATTGTTCGGGCGATTTTCAATGTTTTAAGCCCTTTTTTACTTGGCGAACATTTTTCAATTTATACAAATTTGTATTGAATAAATTAAAGTAGAGATCTAAGGGGACGTCGAGAAGATTCTTGGACTTTTAAAATAAGGAAAAAACATTAAAATGTTAACTAGCGACGAGGCGCAATCCGATTTCATTATAGATAAACGTCGGATCGTAATTTCTAATTACGCTTGCATACTCAGTATTACGATATCAATTTGCAGAGAAACAGAAATAAAAACATACAAGTGCTTTGCAATTTAAAAGAGATAAGATAAACGGAAAAAAATTGTGTTTATTTAGATTTTATCTACAAACTCTATTAAGACGAGTACTGTTACCAAAGAAATGTTCAATAGTTGGAAACAATTTTTATTGTCATTCTCGAGAATAATTAACTTCAGATAATTTATTACACTTGAAACAATAATACATTGTCAGGTAGAATGAAACTTAGGTAAATATACATGTAAAAATACTTGTCCCTATTTTGTAATTGTAGCACTATTAACAGACTTGTTCAAGTAGGGTATGAATTTATAATTTTTTTTTTTGCTCTATTGACATACTTTAATAGTCACATAACGAAACAATGTACAGTTGATGCAACAATGAAATGTATGTAATACAAAATAATATAATTGTTGAGTATGCATTATATGTACATTATTTATTATTATTTGTAGGTAGTGAGATGCGGTCTGGTGTGACGTAGGTTTAGAAAAACATTTTATTTATCGTGCCAACGTTTCGATCTTTATTGAGATCATCATCAGGGCCTGGGATTTATAAATATTGTTTAAATTTTACAAATAGATGTTGTATATGAAAAAATGCTGTATGTAAATGTAAAATGTATTAAAAAAATTAATTTATACAATGCTAGAAAATTTTAGATTTTTTAGATTAAAAAATGAATTTATACAATACTAGAATATTTTAGATTAAAAAATGATTTTATACAATACTAGAATATTTTAGATTAAAAAATGAATTTATACAATGCTAGTTGTTTTGTGTTCTGAAATTTTCTAGTATCATATAAATTCATTTTATTTATTTATTTTAATCTAAAATTTCTAGCATTGTATAAATTCATTTTTTCACATCCACGATCTATTTGTAAAATTTAAACAATGTTTATTAATCCCCCGCCTTGAAGATGATCTCTTTATCTTTATTGAGATCATCTTCAGGGCCTGGGAATTATAAACATCGTTTATATTTTAGAAATACATGTAGGATGTGAAAAAATGAATTTATAAAATGCTAGAAATTTTAGATTTAAAAAAATTAATTAATTAAATAAATTTATACGATGCTAGAAAATTAAGATTATAAAAAAGCAACCATTCATTTTTTATTCTAAAATTTTCTTGAAATGTATAAATTCATTTTTTTATCTAAAATTGTTTAGCATCGTATAAATTCGTTTTATTTATTTATATTTTTAATCTAAAATTTCTAGCATTGTATAAATTCATTTTTTCACATCCTACATGTATTTGTAAAATTTAAATAATGTTTATAAATCCCAGTCCCTGAAGATGATCTCAATAAAGGTCGAAACGTTGGGACGATAAAGAAAATGTTTTTCTAAAACCTATGTTACACCAGTCCGCATCTCACGATCTCCGAAAAATCATATTTGGACCATTCTGGATTTATCAATAAGCTCCTGGAAAGAGAAGTCCATAATCCAAGCGCGCTGTATTTTTATCAATAAGGTCCAAATGTTTGCCAATGAATAAAATTATTAAAAGTTCATTGGTAATTTTGCTTAGTGTTATTTAGAGACGGCATTTTCAGAAAAACAACCTGCATTCAGGTGAGAGCCCTTTTCCTCGTAGTGAAACTCTTTCAATAACTTCATGTTTTATTTTTTCTGTAAAATTTGTTGTTTAATTTAATATCCAAGTAATTTGGTATGCCTAGTTTAATATTTTTAGTATCTTGTCCTTCACACGCGAGCGACTGAGTTAGTTTTACGCCATGCTCTCGGTTTGCTCTCTCTGCTCTTTTCTCTTCCAAAAAAAATATTAAATTTTGTTTCTATTAAATAACCTATATTTTTGTCCCAAACAATATTAATAATTTAAGCGGCAATAGTCATAATAATAAGAGTAGAAAGCCTGCAGAGATAAAAGCAATGTTATAGGAAATAGTTAAGAAGAAGGCAATAAACAATTTTATTGATTGATTTATTATTTTTGGTGCAAGGTATGGTTGAGTTCAAAACTGAGTGTCAAGAGCAGGATTCGAACTCACGGACCCCGGCGCTCAGTCACTTGACCTATATTGACTTCAAAAGGGAAATGTATAAGTTGTAGGTTGAGATAATTGGTGACTCGAGGACAGAAGTCGTGATAGCTTTGTACTAAGACCTTAACGTCTCACAATATTTATAGTTTAATTAAATGACCCAGTGCCGGTTCAGCATAAAATATTCTTGTTAACCAAATTCGTTCATTTGATGATTTATATTGATAGTGACACATTTTATGCAGAACAGCCTCTCTGTTGAAGCGCAGTTGAAGTTGTATATCAATTTAAAAATGTAATTTTATTTTTATACTTGATCATTCAGCGTAATAAATTCTGAAGAAATAAATCTAAATGAAAAATGCCCTTTTTTGTTGCTCTTCCTCTCATTGTCTTATCGGTTTCCGAATTGAAGAGAGCTTGCTTTTTTCCACTTAAGTAGAAAACTGTCGACGTTGATACCGGAAATGCATGTCTTAAAACGTAATTAGCCATCACGATCCGTGGATTATCTATAATGGAATCACATTACGTCGCGTGCTTATTTTATGTTACACAAAATTTATAGCTGAAATTTTTTACTTGTTTTTTTTATAGAACTGATAGACTTCTTCATTAATATCATTATTTTTTGCTCTTTTAACATATTTTTTCTTTTTTAAACATTTGTTATATTTTAAATAGCTATAAGTATTAATATTGTTATTTTTTCAAGAAATTTCTTAATTTTGACAGAAAAAAAACACAATTTAGCAAAGTTTGTAATTTATTAATCTGATAGTGGGTTAGAATAAATATGGGTAGTCGGGGAACAGTTTGTTCTCTACTTAATTCCATTTTTCACCCTTTTTATACTCAAATTTTCCTCGAGACAGCGATTTATTGCAGCCCGCTGTACCTCATTGTAAAGTTCCACGGGCAAATAGGGCAATGTCACCCGCTAGTAAAGACACGCGACATACCGAATAAATTTTTCATGAATCGTGAAGTGAGTAAACATTAGAAACTGATAAACACTCTTTTTCAATCAGTGTGAAAGTATGTTTGTTGTTTAACCCCCTCTTACATTCTTCCTGCGAATGTTCCCTGTACACACAGCTCTAGAAATCCATGCATCTCTGTTTGGAAAACTAAGAGGATTCACTCTTATACTCCCCAAGACAAAAACCGGATACTTGTATTTATTAGTTTATTTTCCATAAAAACTAGGATTAAAATCTGACAGTTGATTTAAAAAATAAACACAACTTTCAATTGATTAATCTTTATGTAAGGTGTGTGGTGATTAGTGACCGTTAATCGATAATTATTCAGAAATCGTGAGATACGGTCTAGTGTGATGTAGGTTTCAGAAAAACATTTTCTTTATCGTGCCAACGGTTCGATCTTTAGTTAGATCATCTTCAAATCCCAGGCCCTGAAGATGATCTCAATAAAGATCGAAACGTTGGCAAGATAAAGAAAATGTTTTTCTGAAACCTACATCACACCAGACTGCATCTCACGATTTCTGAATAATTTATGTAAGGTATTGGTTGAGATAAAAAAGTCAGTGCCACGAGCATTTTATTTGTCGCCCAGAATTGAATAGATTACACGACATTAAAAAAAAAAAAAAATGGCAAAAAGGAGGTTGGGTTGAGATGGGCGGTTTGTGTCCGAGTGGATCGAACTCACATTATCTCAAGTGGTAGAGCAGCGGCGTATTTAGCCGAAGGTCGTGGGTTCGATTCCCGCTCATGACACTGACTTTTTTTTATCTCAAACAATACCTTACATAAAGATTAATTAATTGAAAGATGTTATTTGGTCAATCGGACCACGAAATCTAATGGATTTATAAACACAACATTAATTACTTGTTGTTTACTTTAATGGAGTGTTACTAATTATTTTATACTCTTTAGAATTTAAAAAAAACTTCAATTACATTCTTTCTAGGTAATTGGTTTTTAAATTATTTTGTTTGATGAAAAAATACATTTGAGGTACAAATTAGTTATTAAATTTTTTTTAAAGCTTGATTTTAAGCCGCGATCTTGCCCAGGTTGCCGTAGCGTCCGTTACAGACCCATGTCTGGTGTGCCGTGTTCTACTGTTCACGATGCTCTGCAGGAGTTTAGATCCACCGGAAGTCTTGATCGAAGAAAAAGTATCTGGTCGATGGAGAGGATGATAGTTTTATTGGTCTTACCACACTATGAACCGTCATTTAACGGATTCTTTCATAAGGAGTCAATTACAAACGTTCCGTAATGTAAGGGTGAGCTCTAAAACATCCATCAGAAGACTTTGTGAAAATAGCTCACTACCTAAACGTCCCGCATCAATGGGGGCTGGGTCTGTTTGTGGCAATCAGATGACCGAGATTGTTTGTGGGGAAGAAATGGAGAACGCTTTGCATGTGAGTCACATCCTTTTCAAAGGCAGTCAGTATGGTATGGGGTACCATGCCCTACCGAACTGATTATCATACAGATTGGAGGAAGTTATTTTGGAAGCTGTGGTCCAATCGCTCCGTTTATTGGGAACAACTTCGTGCAAATGCATGATAATGCTCGACCGCATGTAGCTCGAGTTGTCACCATATTACTCGGAGGATGTAGGGATTACTACAATGAATTGACCAGCACGTATGGGAATGATAAAGAGGCTGGTTACACATCGATCGACGCTTCCAACAAGCGTTGCACAATTTGAAACCGTTCTTGTTGAGAATGGTATTTTGGTTCACAAGACGAAATAGGATTGCTTACTAAGCGACTTAAGACCCTCCGCAAGGCCAGAGGAGGTAGTATGCAGAGCAAGATAATAAATTTTTAATCTATCATTAAATGATTTCCGATGTTTTGGTGATTATTTTTAAAGCATAATAATTACATCATTTGTATTAAAACTCATGAAATTCTGATCTCGTTTAATTTGGTTTAATAAATCAATCAAATAAATCTGAATAACTATCGATTAACGGTCACTAATCTCTACACATTAAAATAAGTATTTTTTTTATTAATTAATTAATTTATTAATATTGGTCAAATGAGACCATCTGTTAATTTTACAATGACTACATTAGTAATAAGTAAATAACATTAGTTCACTCATTAATGTAACAATTTATCGAGTTGATTTTACTACGTAACTTTCTACAGAAAAAATTTAAATGGCTTAGGTCTTACGATGTGCTGACTATGTTCTCGTCGTTGTTGAGAAGACGATAGTGCTTATCATCATACCCTGTGATATCCGTTTCATTGTGGGGGATGTTCAGGTTTGTGTATGTCGCTATTGCGAACACACCAAGAAACATCTACCACATTTCGCAGCAATTTGTTCTGGAACCGTTGTATTTTGATTATATTGATTCTTTTTGCATAACGACAGTTGTTTACCAAATATAGATTAATATAGGTTTTCATATATGATTATAAATTATATTTATGAGGTTTCGTGGTACGATTAACCAAATAAATTCTTTTCGGTTAATTAATCTTTAATTACGGTTTTGGTTGAGATAAAAAAATCATTGTCACGAGCGGGATTCGAACCCACGACCTTCGGCTCAATACGCAAGTGGTAGAGCAGCGGCGTATTTAGCCCAAGGTCGTGGGTTCGAATCCCGCTCGTGACATGACTTTTTTATCTCAACCAAAACCTTAATTAAAGATTAATTATTTTATAAATTATTATTTTATTTTCTATTGATAGCCGAGAATTCCTTTCCAGCAACCAATAGAGTTGACGGTACTAGGAATCAAATCCTTTCATTTTCATTTTGAGATGTGCTTTCCAATTTAATTTTTATCTATTGTCATGCCTAAATATTTTACTGAATTCTGGGAAGGAACAACTATACCAATGAAGATGATTGGTTTTTCTACTAACTTTCAATTTGTAAAATTTACATGTACGGATTTTGACATTACATGTAATTTATTGAAATTACATGTAATTTAGTTTGACCTTCCAAATATCTGTCAATTCATGGATCCTTGGGACTGCCATTTGAGTAGATTCGTGGATGTATGCCATTTTTCGACTGAGAGGGCAGCTGTGTTCTTGCGACGGTTGTTTTACATCAGTGGTAGGTCATACTATTTTATGGTATGACTTATTGTATTGGACTTGTCGTTTATCTTGGAATAGTCTTTCCAAAAGGTATGATGTCAAAACATCAACATAAGAAATAAGTCCATTAGATTTCGTAGTCCCAGTGACCAAATAACTTATTTCAATTAATTAATCTTTATGTAAGGTATTGGTCGAGATAAGAAAGTCAGAGTCACAAGCGGGATTCGAACCCACGACATTCTGCTAAATACTGGGAAATAAACAATGGATTCAAATAATAGATGGATGTCCTGTTTTGTCTTAGATTGTGTTTTCGTAAATAATTATTATTTTGTTACCGATCAAAATAATTTGAATTCATTTTTGCACCAAGATTATACAGTTGTTGTCAATCGTAAGAAAATGTCTCGTTTAGCATGCCACAAGGTTGTAACTTTCAATTTTCAAAGTTTAACAGTTTTCCTAAACACTTCAGCATCACGTTTCACACCTATTGGCATGCAATCCCAAGAGACTTGGGTTTAAAAGTTCTTTAATTCTTTAGAGTCAAGATTAAATTTAAACTTTCTTCCCGAAATCGTGTAATACAAGACTTTCTCCTGTTGGAACATTATCAAATTTGTACAAAAAAGCAGATATTTTTAATAAGGATCTGTAGCACTATTATATGTAATTATAGCATGTAGTGCAATATTGTGTTTTAAGTTAAAAAGTTGGTGATGCATCTACAAACAAATCTTTCAAAGCAAATATTTAAATTTATGTTTCTTTATCGAATGATATCAGTACAAATATAATATATGAAATATCTATAGTCAGAGAAAGACACATAATGGAACGACTATGTTGGTGTGTCACGGATTTGGACAAACCTTCTTTCGGTGATTCTACACTCCAAAATATCGGGCATGTATCCGCCACTTCTTATGAATAGGTCAGGTTTCGCAAAAAAAAATTGAATTTTCTGTTTTTTTAATATTTTTAGTTCGCAATACTACTTACCCCCATCAACTACGTGAATATATCATTTTACAGCATTTTTTATGTAGATCGCAATAAAATATAGTAAAAGCGATAAAAGTTTATCGACAAATTTCTACAAACCAAATATTTTTCAAGAGAACTAGGTCATAATTTTTTCGTGAAACTAAAATGAAAATTAGCACAACTAGATATCTCTAAATACAAATATTTGTTTGAATTTAAATTTATCGATTTTTTATCCATAATTTTTTTCCGATTTTTAAGAAGTAGTTCTTGGAATATCAAATTGAAACTTCTATAATTCAAAAAAGCAAAAAGGAATTTAACGCCAATCACACCATTTGATAGAAGAAAATCTTAGGTTTATAAGGACGTATGAGGTATCAAAATATATAAAATAATTCTATAAGAAAATGCGTCAAATAGGAAAATATTTTTGTCAGAAGTTAGCTTCGTTTTTTAAATAAAAATAATAGTCCGATTTTAATGTTTCATGCAGTTATAAAATGCACTTGAAAATTTCTTTAAAACGAATTATCAATTATAAAAATCGGTCTCCTAGATATTGAGAAAAATTGAGAATGGTCGTCGAAATTATCAGACAAAAAATTTATTTACACCGATTTCCGCGAAAGTGGGTATTATTTAATATTATATGTTTTATTATGCTGGAATCATGACAATGAGGCCAAATTAAAGTTTGTGCTTTTTTCTGACCTACTTTGATTACTGAATGTTTATTGGTTTAGTTTAAATAAATTATTTACTAAATTCACTAGTTTTCGTGGTCTCTTTGACCAGTTAATATCTTTCAATCAATTAAGGTTTTTAGTTGAGATAAAAAAGTCAGTTTTACGAGCGGGATTCGAACCCACAACCTTCGGCTTGATACGCCCCTACTCTACTACTTGCGGAGCGTACTAACTTCCAATTTCAACCAACCCAGCTCAAAATTCAAAAGGTGAGGTTGAGGTGGGAAGTTAGTGGATCTTAGTGACGAGAGCTCAAGTGGTAGAGTAGCGGCGTATCTAGCCGAAGGTCGTGGGTTCGAATCCCGCTCGTGACACTGACTTTTTTATCTCAACTAAAAACCTTAATTAATTGAGAAATAAATTATTTATGTAGTTTAAAAACGCAATAAAACAGTATTTTGTTAATTTATCTTTTTAAATCATCCGAATTAAAATATTCTGCGTCATAGAACATTTTTGTTTTTATGTTAACCAACAATGAAATTAATACACCAAAAATAATATTTTTTATATCTAAATAACTATTTATGATCATTTAATTGCGGCTAAAATTAGATTTAGAAAAAAGCTTCATTGCTGTGACTTAAATGTTCTGCTATTTGTTTTTGTCACCCCTCCACCGGTTTCCTACCAGCGGAATTAGAGAGTGGAGAGTAGAGCAAAAAATTCAGGAAAAAGAAAGAAAATTTAAAAAATAATCATAGATTACAAATAAAATATAATTGACATTTAAATATTGATAATCTCTCCACCAATTAAACAAACAATATTAGAAAATTATAAGTATTTCTTTCACATGCCTTATAGTTTATTCTCCAAATCTCATTAACACAGTTTCACGGCTCAAGTCCGGTTGGAGGGGACTTCCTTCTTAACTCGCGGTCCACCGAGGATCGTGACAAGTGTGAGAGTGATAGGCTCAATTTTGTTCTGCGTTTATGTATGTATATGCGAGCCCAAATTTGAATTTATATAAATCAGTCACCTGTCAGCAGCATTCATTCATGAGGCTTTTGATCTGAAGAGTACGTTTGGTGAGGCATCAAAAGAAACAAATGAAAAAAAGAAAAGAGCCACGAATAATTTCAAATAAATTTTAAAAAAATTCCTTACCATGCATGTTTTTAAACTTAAGGCAATTAATATAAATGCACTGTAGTGTAAACGGACCCTTCGTAATTAAAGGGTAAACCTCGAACCCTTTTGTAGCTGATTCTAAATTAAAATAAGAAAATAAACAAATTTACATGAAAAATTTTTTTTAACGAAATAACCTTCTATTATGACGACCAAATTATTTGGATTTACAAAAAACAAAATACAATTAAACAAAAGTAAAGGCTTCTGCCAGATAACTTAAATTAGCCGAGCTCTATGTAAAAATAAAGACATGAATTAAATTATATGTTCAGAAGAAACAGATAATTGTCATTAAATTAATGATTTTTAACTTCTGATGATTTTCAAATTTATCAATTTAAGAGGGCGAACGAAGTTCCATGTTGACGGTGGCGGCGATGATCATAATGCAAACGTAAGGTTATCGGAATCGGCGATAACCAGACGGGGATTGTTCCCCCAAAAGACACAAATTTCCCTTTCGAAATTGGTGGTGGTGTGGTGGCACAGATATCAGGTCAGCCGGAGTGATGGTGATAAGGTGACTCGAGCGATACCCACAGTGATAGTCGAAAGTTGTCAGAACTCCGCTGGATATCCGGTAAGGTTGATGGAGCAAGCCTCCAAAGCAGAACAACTGGTGGGGCGCGCGAGCAGACCAAACAAAACTACGGTTGTCAGACGAGTACTGAATTTCGAGTACCTGCCAAGAGTATTATCGGCAGTATATCATCAAAATTTGACCGAACACCATTTATTTGCCCCTATTATTATCCACTTCATATCGACATCCATGCAATTCCGTAGTTGTTCTTTTTGGTTTCGTTTTAAAGTGACATTAAAATTAATCCAAGATTACTTTTCATAACAAATAACGAAAATAAATAAAATTAATAAACATTAAGTGGCGTCAACATTCCGCCCACCAAAATTTATACAAAATTTTCAAGGGGGAAGAACTAGGGAGAAGAATAAGACTTAGGAAGGATATGGTGCCAAACAGGCAACTAAACGGGTGTATTCTCTTGTTGGAGTTCGTAATTTGACAATTCGTACCTTTCCATCCTTCCCAGGAGTGGTGTCGATGATTCTACCAATTTGCCATAAAAGAGGAACAACGGTGAGATCCCTTAAGAGTACCATATCTTCTGGTTGAACGTTAGGCATGTCTTTCGTTCATCTCATTCGTTTTTGTAAAACAGTGGTATAACTGCGCCTTTTGATCTGTTAGGTCATAGTCAGAAACTGCTGCCAACGGTCTGCCAATGAGTAAATGGCCAGGTGTCATGGAATTCGTCTGGATCGAAGGACATGGGATGTACAGGTCGGGAATTCAAAACTGCTTCTACTCGAATAGCACCGTTGAAAGCTCTTCAAACGTTCGCGGCTGATCATCAGGAATCAGGGTGGGGCAAAATTGTAATGATCTGATTCCTGCCTACCATAGGCCTCCAAAATGTGGCGCGGGAAGTGGAGAAAATTCCGATTTTTCTGGATTACAAATGGTCCACAATGGAATGGTTGGTTTTTCTCGACGACCACCATTTTGACAATTCACTTCATAACATCAACATATGACCGAACCCATTGATTTGTCATATTGTAATCCAATATTGGGCTTACAATAGTTGTTCTCTTCGATTTCATTTTACATTAAAATTAGTCCGAGATTCATTTTCATAAATAATAACAAATATTAATAAACGTTAAGTGGGGTCAACTTACACATACATATTTATTTCCGTATTTCCTACTCACATCAAACAGAATTTTAACTTTACAAATGCCACACTAACACAGCCAAACACCAGAATTAACGACATACATAAAGCAACAATAAATTTCAAACGAAACATTCTAAAGATAGAAATCACCACGAGCATCCAAAACATTAAGACACTAACCCAAAAATTACACCAATTAAAACTCAGACGCCAACAGAATAGCTACATACATTTTAAAAGAATTTTACACATATCAAAAAGATGCATACAACGTCCACTTCGAAAAAAAGGGCACTCTGGACACGACACGCAAGAATGGCACAATTACACAGAAGACAAACACTTTGAGCCCTGAAGATGATCTCAATAAAGATCGAAACGTTGGCAGGATAAAGAAAATGTTTTTCTGAAACCTACATCACACCAGACAGCATCTCACGATTTCTAAATAAATACACATACATTTTGAGTGGGGTATTAAAGATAATTTTTTAAATGATTTATACTCAGAAAATAAAGTGGCATTAAATAGAAAGGAGGGTTTATTCAATAATTATTAAAATTTATGAATTTTACATAATACTACATACATACTACATAATACGTAACCAAATCAACAAACATAATATTTACACTAAAAAAACGCTCCCACCAGTATCCTCAACAACGTTCCAATCCCAATTGCGAACCATGAACGCCAACTTGGACTCTACCTGGACAAACGACTGACGTGGAACCCCCATACACGACTTAAGCGTACAAACTGTAACATAATATTTTTCACGCTTAAGCGAATACTCGACAGACGATCAAAACTCTCATTAACAAACAAAAGAAAAATTTATAGTGCCCTTTTGGCCCCTATTTGGACATATGGACTTGAACTTTACGGGACTTCTAAGTGTTCCAACCTCAATCGGATCCAATCTCTTTAGTGCATCAGAACAATAGTCAACGCCCCGTTCTATGTATCCAATCACACCATCCATACTGACCTAAATGTCCTTCTCGTTACCGAGCTAACCTAATACCGCTAGAAAACGTTCCATTCCAAACTACCCCATCATCCGAACCCTTTCGTCAATAAACCTGTCATCCACCTCATTACCTAATAATCCCAACAGAAGACTGAAGCGTCCGTGGCCCCGCGACAATCTTAACGCTTGACATCGGTCTCCTAGGACGGAGTACATCTCGCTCATCATATTGATGTACTAACCATCCAGTGATGGTAGCTGTTCAAGATTTCATGCTACTGTTATGTTTATACGAAAATATTATATGTTTTACTTGTAGCGTCGAAAAATGCAGTGGTAAAAAAATATATAAAAAAAACATTATACTTAGAATAGGTTAAACCAGTATAACGTCTGGGTCATGCTGAACTGTTGGTACGTTTCAATCATTTTTTAAATTTCTTTATTTATACCTTTTATTTATTTAGAAATCGTGAGATGCGGTCTGGTGTGATGTAGGTTTCAGAAAAACATTTTCTTTATCGTGCCAACGTTTCGATCTTTATTGAGANGTGTCGTGTCGAGAGTGCCAGTGAGATTTTGCTATTTTGTGTTTATATGGACGTTGGATTTTGAAGGGATGGGGATTTTATTTATACCCCTACCTAATAGTACATATTTCAAATGGGATCGCACTAACACTAATGCTATCGCTGCACACGGAGGAGCAGTAGGATTAGGGTGGATCGAAAGGTTGAGGTAAAACACATCGAATCGGGCACGGATCAGTTCGTTTGCAAAAGGAATCATTTTGGGTTAGTACGTGAGCGAGGTATGAGGATTTGTCTGAGGACTTTTGGTTGGACAGACTGGATATGCTGGTTGTTGGGTGGTTTGGCAGAACCCCACAGTTCCACTGCGTTATGTCTAAAATGGCCGCAGAGAAGTCTTGAATAATGTTAGTTTAGTGTTGACGGTCAAGACGGATTTCGGTCCTAGAAGTCTTCGTAGTTTTCCATGCCTCCTGTTAAATTATTCTCCTAAGTCTTGTGCGGGGATTCCTGGTCAATCTGCTGGCTAGATAGAGGAATGAACATCGGTATGTCTTTGTGGAGGGCAAGGCTCTTTTGAATACCCGAATCCCTTTGTTCCGCTGCACCGGTTGAATCGATTTATTAAGAATTCCCTTAATTCTATTTATAATGAACACGTTGTTATTGGAAACGTGGAGGTATTTATGGAATTATTTACTCTCAATTGTCAACAAATACTCTTAGGTTTGTTAGCAACCAAATGTCAGAAGTTGTTTCGACATTCATCAGTACAGTTAAAAATATTTTAATAACCATTCTGTAAGCAAAGTAGATCAGAAAATATTCCAGACTTTAATTTGGCCTCATTGTCATGATGACAGCGTCATAAAACCCCTAGATATCGACTTTCGCGGAAATCGGTGGAAATTAATTTTTGACCGATAATTTCGACGACTTTTCTGCCTGACCTTACTAGTGCATGCTCTAACACAAAGCTTTATCCCAAAACCTAGGAAACCGATTTTCATGTTGGTAAATCGTTTTAAAGAAATTCATGTGCATTTTATGATAGTATCAAACATTAAAATCAGACTATTATTTCCATTTAAAAAAACCGATGTTAGTTTCTGACAAAAATATTTTCTTATTTTATGTATTTCCTTATAGAAATCTTTTATATATTTCAATGGTACATGCTTCGTTAAAAAGATAAGTTACTCTTCTTTCAAACAGTAGGGTTGACGTTAAAATCCTTTAACCGTTTTTCAATTAATGCCGTTTTCCTCAGATATTCCGCGAATGACTTATTAAAAATCGGATAATTTTTGGGGATAAAAATTCGATAAACTTAAATTCAAACTAAAATTTATATTTAGAGATCTCTAAAGGTGCTAAAACGAAACTTTTATTAGTTTCAAGAAAAAATGTTTGGTCCAAATCTGTGACATACCAACATGCTTGTCCCCCTTGTCCATCACTGTCTACACGAGACAGATTTTCAAGGATGAGCCTTGACCTCATATAAATATAAACATCCTTATCGGCCAAAATTCCCCTGTCTGACACAGTTAAATTATTATCAACGCAAACATATTTCTTTCTATTGTTTTCTCCAAAATATTTATAATGTTTTATAATAAACCGGATTTACAACTGTTGTTTAATAATACTTTAGTCCAAAACAATGGTGCAATCAGATTTAAATTGGTCAAAAAGTGTGTGGTGTTTAGTATTTTTTTTTCATATCCTACATGTATTTGTAAAATTTAAACAATGTTTATAAATCCTAGGCCCTTAAGATGATCTCAATAAAGACCGAAACGTTGGCATGATAAAGAAAATATTTTTCTAAAATCTACATCACACCAGACCGCATCTTACGATCTCCGAATTGGTCAAAACGTTTGAAAAAACGCATTTCGTTTGTTTCGTTGTTAATTCCAATAATTTGCTTCTTTACTAAAATTGCTTTTATTGTTTACATTCTGTCATTGTTTGTTATACTCGCATTGTGAGAGCAAATCTCAATTCCTGGAAGCCAATAAATTTTACAATAGGACCTGTTCGTTACATTCAGTATTCTATTCAAAATTTCAAATACGACGACACGTACTTTTGGAGGATGTTCTACTCTGAAAACAATGGTGCAAACGGATTATAAATTGGTTTCTTTTATGAGGTGCGCCCACTTTTGGAACTCCCATCATAATTCGGGATGCCATCTGTGATACTTTTATTTCAGACAAGCATGCCATTTAAGTGTAGTTAGTTCTCCGTCGGTTAGAGAATGACAGTAAATTTTCTAACTAAGTGCTCAATCTTCTAGTCTTACTTACAATGGTCGTATTGTGTCTGCAATTTGGTATATCGGTTGTAGAATTCGGGAGCATGTGACTTGTTGCCGGGGAACTATGTCATACTGAATGCGCCAGTTATAAGTTGGATCTGTGGACGGCAGATGCCATTCTAGGTATGCCAACTGATGCCACTACTCCAAAGTACAACTTCCACAAGAAGTACAAAGTACTGATGCCAGGACGGGAAGAATGGGCCAAGGGAACATCACTAAACCCAAATTCCTACTGATACACGGACGGCTCGAAAACCGACAAGAGTACGGGAGCTTCGATCAACCCCAAGACCGACATGGCGGTAAACCTAGGCAAGTATGCTGTTTTCCAGTCTAAAATCATAGCGATTGAACAATGTGCCAGAGAAATAAAAAGGCTAGGAATACATTCCCGGAAGATGATGACCTGACCCTGGCATGGATCCCTGGACATTCGGGGCATAGAGGCAACGAAAAGGTTGACATGCTGGCGAAAAAGAGAGCCAACATGGATTCTATGGGCCCAGAAACCTACCGCGGCCACAATAGAGGATAAATTTTAAAATAGGTCCTTAATGAGTCTAAAACTGGTGGAACAGTACCACAGGTACGAGGCACGCGAAGAGATTTATAGAAGGACCATCCGCAAAACTTACAAAAGAATTACTGGAAGGCACCGCAACCGAACCAGAATTCTGGTTGGACTCCTGACCGGGCACTGCCACTTAAGAAAGTACATGGACCGGATAGGAGTACAGACAGAAGAAACACTGTGCACATACTGCCAGAAAGAGGAGGAGACCGCAGAACACATTTTATGTTTCTGTGAAGGTCTATGTAGGTGCAGGTTCTTGCAACTAGGACAGGTGAGTTTTAAATAACAGGGAAGCACAATAGATCTATTTAGGTCGAGGTGCAGTAGGCCTTGTGGCCGCCTCTTTTATGCCTATCCCTACTTATATACGCAGTAGAATTTATTTAACATTTTCAATCATTTCTTCCGGCCAAAATAATCGAGTCAGTCAATGAACAAGTGATTCATGCTTAAATATAGAAATCACATTCTCATTAATTGGCACATCTCGATCGATTAATGGGATGTTTAACGTTGACTGTACTATATCACACAAGATTATATTGGAATGGACTAGTGTACGTTTCTTCTGATTTAAATATTTATTAGCGCTTACTGTACGAATGATACTACCATGATGATCTGATAAATATCAAATGTGTAAATTAATAAGTAATCGCCACGCCTATCAATTATTATTTCTCAGCCATATCTCTTGCTTTCTCTTGAGAATTTCGAGTGTTTATAGTAACACAATTTTGCAACTTGTCTTAATCGAAAATAGCATTAAAAGTACTTTTCAGCCAAATTGTTGTAATTGAAAGAAAAACCAGGTTTTCTAGCATTGGTCGAAAGCTGACATCGATTTTCAAGGCAAATTATCGGCTACACAAAACACTACTACACCAAAGAACCGCTGGCAAAGCTGTAGAGGCTGGTTACAATGTGCAAGTTCTCCAACTAGGACAAGAAAAACCAAAAGTAAGATCCTATACCAAGAAACCGCTGGCAAAGCTGTAGAGGGTGGTTAATAGGTTGAAGCTGGCCAGTGAGTAACAGAGGAGCACAAAAGGTCTACTTAGGTCAAGGTGCATAGGCCTTGTGGCCGCCTCTCTTATCCCTATCCCTATCCCCTGGGTCTGTTCACACTCTTTTTAAAAAAATATCTATGTTGTTTTATTATATAAAATATGTACACACATATATGTAAACACACATTTGACAACCCGAGACACAAACGAGTGGGCGGTATATGTAATTTGTAAATAAATTGTGGGTGTGTATGTGTGGTAATGAAAGGGTCGATGGCGGAATGTCGAGTAGGTCATCGGTAATTACAGTACGAGAGGAGTTGAAATGAGTTCACTGTTGATAGCCCCCGATTTAAAAAAATCATTTATTTTGTTTATTTTTTCCTGGCGAGATGTGTATTTTGAAATTATTTCTGCCATGGTGATTTGGCTCTGGAATCTTGATTGAAATTTAATTACGAGATTTTGAGGATGTTGACGTCCTCTACTCGACCCAGGTTTTAATTAAGATATCAATGCTCGGTTTGTAAATTTGGCAGACGTCATTGAATTTACTACGGCTATTTTGTGTTGTCGTAAATCGTTCTGCGTGTCCAAGGTTTGTTTTCGTGCCAAATAACGAGGAGAGGCGAGAAAATCAGTCGTTTCCGCCCGCCCCCGCAGACAAAGGGAATGCCATATAACCTGGTGGCTAATGGAGGCACGTATAAGCATTCAAATATTCGCCCATATCCAGCGTCTTTATCGATTTCTGTCATTCTCACGGAATTAGAATGCGTTTTTATGCGGCCGATCCGATGAATTCCATGAGTGTTTCGAATTTCCAAAGAGGGAAATTGAATTCTTTTTTTAAGTCGTCGTTACCTCTTTGAAGTAAACAGAATAACATTAACGTTTAGAAAATTGGAAATAAAGTCAAACAGAACAGTTAAATTATTAACCTAGCCGTCACCTTCCTAGGTCGTTCCGAACTTACTTAAGAGGCAATCCGAGTGCCGTTGCCAAATGGAATACCTTACCGGCTTCCACCTCGTTTTTACGGATTGTTTTAGGATCGGATATGCCACTTTGGACACTCCCGCATTGTAGCGCAAACACGGCCGTACTTTTGTGTGATTTGGCACATCATAGACGTGTTGTGATCCAAGGACTCATCGAACCTTGTTTGTACCGACATCTTCAGTGCATTGCCAGTTTTGACTTTGTCGTAGATACTCTTTCTTGTTGCCCGGGAATATGTGGTCGATGCGGAAACCGGAACCTCTCCCATCGGCAAAACTGACTCGCGATCCGACCTATCCACCCTTAGCTTGTAATGAAGATCTTTTTTTTTTAAGTTGGAATCGTCGGCGGACCGAGTCGCCAAAAAGTTCCTGCGTGTGGTATGGTCATATGTCTTGCGAAAAGCAGAACTTGATCTAAATTATGTTGTATTATTAATTTTGTTGTAATATAAATATGTTAATACATAGTTTAATACGTGCTTTAAATAGTAATCAGGCAAAGAATTATTTAAGGTTCTACTAATATCTTAAGTGTTAATTAGTTTCTAAAAACCCAGAAAAGACCAACCCAAACGCCTTTTTATTCAATGCGTTCCCTCATAGTGCAAACATTTATTTTACCTACCACGAAACCACACAAGGAGTAAAGTTTACGGATGACACCACTCTCATTAGCCGGGAAAGGCTGATTAGAGAAAGCGAAATGCTGTAAACAGTAGCGAGAATCGTTTCCAAGAAAACCGTTCCCACCCGGTTAAAACGGATAAAACAAGAACAGGGCTGACGACAAATCGTCTGTGACACGATTGTAATATATTTTACACAGGGTATTACCGAAATAATAATTTTGCGAATAGTTTTACAAAAAAAAATTGAATGAAATGTGCTATAGGTTATCAAAAAAATAATAAACGGGGATAAAGAAATTATAGAATATCAAAACAGTACGTAATTATTTTATTCAACTCTGCCTGAGGGGTACGCTCGTGCTGTACGTGAATACGGTTCTGTTCCTTGGACTCATATTTGATGAAAAGTTGAGATGGCAGCCACATATCGACTCAGTCGTGGTGAAGAACAGGAGAATCCTTCCAATGTTGAAATTCGTTGGTCAATTTATGTGGGCAGCGGATTGGTGGCCATGTTAAAAATGTTTGATTCGAGGATCTTCCATGGATGTGCCGATTCCTCTGCCTGAAAATCGCGCCTGAGAAAGCTTCATAGGCACTACTATCAGGATCGTACAGCGATGTCGGGAACATACAAATCAGTCTCCTCTGAGAGAGCAGCTTACCCTCAGTTACAAGGCCGGGTTCTTTTACAATCCAGGGCATCTCATCACCAGGACGATCTTCAATTGCTCGTATAGAATCTTCTTCGACATGCTTCGCTCGCGGACGGGATCCGGGGCTGAGTGACCGACCGACACTCGCCTGGACCTTCCCGGCCGTACTCGACCATGTAGTGAGCTTGCCCAAATACTGACACCCCATACCTCACCTAAAGCTGTAAATAATAGATACGCCGGTGTTCGTCTAATTTTTACAGTCGGTCCGGAGCTCATAGCGAGGGAGTGGCCTCCTTCTTGTCATTGTCCCCTCCTAGCACCATATACCTAGGAAATTATACACGCATGGGGTAATTCGAGACGGTGGTAGCTCTACCTATCTTTCTCCCAGAGTGCTGTTAGGCCTTTACGAGACAGGTTCTCTATGGACCTTCTCATCGTTGTCTTGCTAAAAAGATACTCCGACATAGAGCGCCTCAGAAAAACGGTGGTTGTTGTCTGGATATCCGCATACGTCGGCCTGGACGGTAACGAACAAAAACCGAGAAAGAAAACGAACCTCAGAAACCTGGGACGTCCAACCCTCCCGACCGTATCGCGATCAAGGCGCCCTAATATACTAAAAGAAAGACGGTAGAGTCAGTGGGAAGAGTCGTCGAAGAGGTTCTTCCGTGTGCACGACTTGTAGATGCCACTCCCCCGAGAATTTTAGCCGGAAAGGAGTAATTGTCCTCACCCGATTGATGGTTGTCCATACGCGGTTGATACACTTGCGCCTGCTTCTAGGCTGAAGGCCGTGCAGATACCCTGTACGTAGAATACGGTTGGTTGCTCATTGTGCCCACACAATAGAAGTGTGTGATGACTTGGCTCCTTAAATAGAGCGTGTAGCCATGACGCAAAATTTAAGAATGGCTCTCGGACATGGTAGCGAGTTTGTGAGTGCATTTTTCCGCTGTTTTGAGGACGTCGAGGTTTTCTATTGTACATAGTTTGTTGAAGTCGTGAGGAGCGGTCAAGAATGAAATAGTTTAAAAAAAACCTTTTTAATTTTTTTTTGCCTACGTTAAGGCGTGGGTAAATTACATAACTTATGGTATTGGAAAAAATACATAACAGATGTAAATATAAATTTGGAACCAAATATTTCATACTCACATAAAGTGTGGTGCTAGTCTTGCGGTATGACATTCGGTTTGTGTGCAAGTGATGTGAAAAACAAATTCATGTGTCACAACACTTTCACACAAATCCAAGACTAGCACCACACTTTATGTGAGTATGAAATACTTGGTTCCAAATGTACATTTGTATTGTTAAACCTAGGTTCAGAAGATGACCCGAATAAAGAGTAAAACTTTGGGAAAAAAATGAAAAAGGTGTTTTTCTAAAAATCATTCATGAACGCTCCTCACGACTTAAACAAAAGATGAAACATCAGGTCCCCTAAAAACACACATTGTATTTAGTTTATGTTCTATGTTTTGTGATTGTCTGTTATACTTGGCTGCGTGTTTGTTATTGTGAGTGGTGAGGTTATAATTCATATTTCTCCGTGTAGTCTGCGGATAAACATGTAATCGTTGTCACGGTTGGTCTACCTATCTTCACTGGTTAGGTCTGCCAGAGGCGTTCCACATTTCACCATCTTTCGCTGAAATATTATGACCACTAAAGAACAAAATGCAAATAAATTTTTTCAACAGAATTTACGTCTTATCAGGTGAAGTCAGGCTGGAAAGCAAAGTTACCAAACGTAATTTCCGTCTGTCTATTCTTGCTGTTTTGATCTGCCAAACGCGTTTCCGGGAAGACAACCCAGTTTGAAAATTAATTCAATGCCCATCATATTTTATGGGCTTTCGTAAAATTTTATTAAGCATGCATTTGGCATAATTAAATAAGGAAAAGGTTGAATGCGGAAACGGGTATTACATACCAAATTATCGAGACTAAGGTCAGGATGGACAGAAATGACCTAGTCACGGGTTCATGACACATTAAAAAGAAACAAGACAAAACATTGTAAAAGTAGAAAAAATATGGTCAAAAGTGATCAGACCCATAGTATTATAGATATTTTATTGTTAAGATTTTTATTGTTTTATCCTTACGTTTTGCGAGCAGTCCAGAAAAAAAGGAAGTTGGTTGAATTAATTTTCGCTGCCAAGCGCAAATATGAGAAACGACTCTGAGATTTTTCGTGACGGACTCGAGAAAAAAAGTGATCTACGTTTAAACAGGAAAATTCCAGCGTTTTAAATTACGCCGGACGAAAGGCTCAAGGGAATGGAAATGAAACGCCTGACGACGCCGTATCTCACTGTCGGGAGGCCATGAATTTTTAATACACTCTAGAAATACGCTCGGGGCCGTTTCTGTAATTGGAGCAAGACGTCTTTTCGAACAAATCATTTGAACGGAAACACAATTTCCTCTAAACACGTGTCCCGACGGATGTTTTAATAAAATTATCTCATTGGTTGGATAATTTGACAAAAATCCAGTTCAGCAGTTTTATCATTGAGAAAAAAGGTCGGCCGAAACATCGTATAACAATATTTAGGGTGACGTTTTCAAATTTTGCTCCGCGACAGACACATTAGCTGGATCTCATACATTATTTATGAAAAGAAGCCGCTTCCACGGCAAAGCCGAGCTGTTCTCGCTCATAAAAAAAAGGATCGTGACCTACTCGGCACCTGCCGACAGTCCAAAATGTCTCTTCTTGCATTTTTCTAACATCATACTTACCATTCAAGTATACGACAAAACATATTTTTATGAACACTTAAACTAAAACTAAACTTGTTCAATGGTTAACTTACTTTGAGCATTGACACTGTGAATCATCAATTCAGGGCCTCTCATTCATAATAAATACATCCCCTATGCTATAAAGTTGTAGGCTGTTAGACGTTAGGTTACAAGTTAGGTATGTCGGCACGAATTGCAGCTTGTCATTTGTTAGTACTCTTCGAGTGCATAGTATGCATTTTGAATGAAAAAGTTAAATAATTTTCTTTTTTTATCATTTTCTGGCATCTTACAATTTAATATAACAGGATAACAAACAACAACAAGTTGTTAACTGTGTTAGGTCGTGTTATATCGAGAAAAATGATGACAGACTTGTAAGAATCGACTTGGTAACAGTGGTCGATCTAGCAGGCCAGGGCCAATGTTAGTCGTTAGGTCGAAAATGTAGTCACATTGCTATCCGTTAGGGCGTACGTAACCAACAGGGCAGCCATGAATTTAACAGCTGTATTTTGTTTACACGTATTTTTATTCTCAAATAGGCATTAGATAAATCAGGCCAATACATTTCTTTTTTAATTTCTGACCTCTCCTTACACATTCATTCATAATAGATACATCCCCTATGCTATAAAGTTGTAGGCTGTTAGACGTTAGTATACAAGTTAGGTATGTCGGCACGAGTTTAAGTGTATCATGTGTCAGTACTGTTCGAGTACATGGATAGCATTTTGAATGAAAGAGTACATTAAGTTTCCTTTTTTTAGAAACTTCTGGCATCTTACAATTTAACACAAAATAAAATCATAATAATCAACATGAAGCCTTCAAGGAATGCTATACCTTTATTTTTCATTCTACCAGTCGCCATGCACAGCATTACGGAAAAATTAATATTTAACATGCTAGGAAAAGAAGGGGCGTTTAAACTGGACAGTTTTCTATTCGTGTTAACACCAGCTAACGTCATACAAACATCGTGAATACCCGATGTGTTGTGTTTGGGGAGTTGTATCTCAGATAGCTTAATCATCTCTGATCATTCTGCTTCACTGATTTTGTCGCTCAATCACAAAATACTACACACCAAAACAGCAAAAATAGGTGGGCCGTGATGTTGGAAAACGATGTAACCGTAAATGGCTGTTTTTATTAACTGAACGAATTGTAAGGATAGCTTTATTTTTCATTCTACCAGTCGCCATGCACAGCATTACGGAAAAATTAGCATTTAACATGCTAGGAAAAGAAGGGGCGTTTAAACTGGACAGTTTTCTATTCTACTAAATCGAATTATAGTTTTCGATAAGTAACATTTTTTTCGAGAGCATTATGTAAGTTTTTAAATAAATATTAGACAAGTGGCATAAAACTTTAGTTCAATTAACTGAATTGTTTCGCAAAATAAAGTTCACTTTATGAAATTGGTAAATAAGACATTATTAGATACGAAATTTACAATAACTACATCAGTTCGTGAAATTATCAAAACAGAAGCAATTTAAAAGTAAGTGCTTCTCTATCTGCTGAATGGTTACACCTTGGCCAGTGTTTGGTTTTAAGATCCAACGAATATCATGATCTTGAAAAGGAAGATGTGCTCAATGCACCCTCATTCGTTGGTCATACAGTCAGAGTATAATGCAATCCTGATACAAATATGTATTTTTCTCGCATACTTG
Source organism: Cimex lectularius (assembly GCF_000648675.2). NCBI lineage: Eukaryota > Metazoa > Arthropoda > Insecta > Hemiptera > Cimicidae > Cimex > Cimex lectularius. The sequence goes on from NW_019394219.1 coordinate 61,721, forward strand.
CCAAAGCTGCATTCCTTAAACTACGCAGAGGTTATTCATTACAAGATTGTCCGTATTTAATGTTTTATTAACTCGGCACTATACTGAAAATAATAAGAAATAATGCCATATTGTTACGCAACTTTCGTTAATTGCAAAGATTGCAGTAAGATAGCGCTTGGCCGCATACATCCTATATCTCAAATTAGTAAAATATTATAGAGGTATTCACGATCTTTGTGTTAACCCTGTTAACTCTATTAATCCTGTTAGATCGAGAAAAATGATGACGTAGACTTGTAAGAATCTGCTAGATAACATTGCTCGACCTAACAGGCCAGAGCTAATGTTAGGTCGAAAATGTAGTCACATTGCTATCCGTTGGGGCTAGGTACCCAACATGGCAGCCATGAATTTAATAGCTGTTTTTTGTTTACGCGTATTTTTATTCTTAAATATGCATTAATTAAATCAGACCAATACATTTCTTTTATTATTTTCTGACCTGTCCTTATACTTTCATTAATAGTAGATACATCTCTTATCCTATAACGTTGTAGACAATTAAATGTCAGGATACAGGTTAGGTATGTTGGCACGAATTGAAGCCTCTCATTTGTTAGTACTTTCGAGTGCATAGATAGCATTTCGAATGAAAGAGTTGATTAATTATCCTTTTTTTAGTAACTTCTGGCATCTTACAATTTAACACAACAACAAGCTTTCAATGACTCTTTCAATAGACTATTAACTGCTTTATTTTTGGTTCTACCAATCCCCACGCGCAGCATTGTGGAAAAATTAACGTTTAATATGATAAAAAAAGAAGTTAATCTTACTGGACATTTCTCTATTCGAGTTAACACGAGTTAACATGTTAAAAACATCGTGAATACCCCTTATTTTTATTTTAAGATAAAGGATTTTTTTTCATTATCTTCAATATTTGAGTACATTCAAAATGGAACCATAAACGTTCGTTAGACAAGACATAATTAATTTCTGGGATACAACTATCTGTTCAGTATGATTTCTCCATTAATTATAAGATACTACGTATAAATCAATGCCGTTTATAGAAACTAAAAATAGAGCCCTTTTAACTTCTGATTAATGAAAGAGTGAGAATATTATAAAACGAATTTGATAAGCCATAATAATACAATAGTAAAAAGCAGCAAGTTTTAAATCTGGGTGAATTAAACTTGGATGGACTGGTTAGAAATAACAATTCTAGAAACGAGCAGGTAAACTACTGCTGTGCTTTTTATACATTGAACGAATCGTCCAGCAGAGCAGCATCCCTTTACGATTCCGCCTTCATTCCATTGCTATTTTATATTTCATAATCAATTCGCCATTCTTACCAAATCCCCGCTGAGATCAAATCTCGGATTAAAATGCATTAGAATGCAGTTTAATATTTTTCTTTTCCTTCGTCTGAACTGAATATGTGAATCTTTCAAACTGAAAGATAATACCATCTTTCTGGCGTATTTGACATATTATGTTTAGATCAATTACTTCTGATTTTTCTTGAAGGGGGATAATATTATTATTATTTTTTTTTATTGGCCTTATGATCTTGCATATTAGCCATAGTACGAATTCTTGTGTGTTCCAATTGGGGGTTATCGGGAAAAAAGCGCCAGAGGCGACGGTGGACGGTGGGAATCGAACCCACGACCGCGGCGTGAGAGTCTCTCATGCTAACCACTCGGCTACCGCGGTCCAAGGGGGATAATAGATCATGTCAAAAACACAACAAACAGTTTTTTTTTAATTCACGACGTTTCGGATTTATTTTAATCCTACTTCAGGTGATTTAGCGCCTATAGATAGAACAAAGATTTCTTACATTTTAAGACAAATATGGTTATCTTTGTTTCTTTACTATCTACGGTGGTTAAAACAGTGGTCGTGAGTCATTAATATTTTTTGAAAATTTTTGATTTTTAAAAATTGCATGCTTGGCCAAGGCAGTTTCCTTGCTTTTAGCATTTTGAACTGCATATTTATGTTGATAGAGCCTACTCTTTAGGTACTGTCCGGTTTCACCATAATATACTTTATTGCAGTCTTTGCACTCAATTTTCTATACCTGGCCTGATTGTGATCCTTTCTCAACTTTCAATGGTGAGTAGTGCTTTTCACCGCATTACTGTTTCGGAAGGCCAACTTCACTAGAGGGAACTTCCATTTCAGTCATCTTCTCAACAGTTCGATAAACTTCGATATAAAAAAAAGTGGCATAGGAAATCATTTCATTTTTGTCGTCTGGGGTTTTTGAATTTTCATTTTTGTTTGGGGTTTTTTCTAGAAATTATTGTTGTTAATGAATTACTATTATTGTAGATTGAAAAAAGCTGGTTGTTATTTTTTTGAGATGACCTATTATCCCACGTTCAATAAAAACAATGCTTTTTCAATATGCTTATCTTTTGAAAACGTTAGATGTGATAAGAAAACCTCATGGAACTACACAGTTTTATTCAACTGGGAAAGCATGGCTGTTATCTCTCTGATCAAGGTTCAAGATCATTTTGGATTTTAGAATTAGGTAAAATCAAATTAGAGTTGATTCCATATTCAAATATAATAAACTTGATTTCTTCTGCGGAATGATGAACGTGACATTTGGACGTCTCCGATCCAAAGATGTCTGACACTTTGGTTATCCTCGCTGGTTTACAAAACAAGCCATCCCTGAAAATTCCAAACTGTCAAAACACGAATGACAGACGAAACTTGTAAAAATAGGCAAACCAAGGTTGCAAAACAACCAAATTATACCATCATTTAAGATTATTCAAATTTTACACAATGAAATTTTGAAATATTTCTTATTCAGTTTTACGGGATTATTAACTATTACTTAACGTAGTTTATAGTATCCTTTCTTCTCCCAGTACTGCATCGGCAAAATGACCCAGCACTGCCCAAAATACTGAAACACCTGACCGTACATTTCTTGGAAATAATTTTCAAAGGTTGCACACATTAAAACTGGGCGATTTCATGATGAACAACCGTCTACAATGGAAAGAAGTAAAAAATAATTAAAAAGTTTAACAAAATCTACGAGCAAATGTTAGACCTAGAGATGAAGTGTGGATTGTTTGATAATAATGATAATCTGCATAAGCGATAATAAATAGTGGAAGATTGGAATTGTGCAATAAAATCATAATCGATTAGAAAATCTAAAGGCATAAAATTGATTCATTGCGTGAAAAAATCAATTAAAAAAATTGGATTAATAATTTTTGGGAACCGATCGTTTCTATTTTCCTTAGTATTAGATCTTACTTTCGGTCAAATAGAAGAAATAAAATAAATCCTTACTGATTTATTTTATGAGTAAAACGAGTGTTAGCGGTAAGAAAAACAAGCGTTTTTTTATGGTGAAGACGATATTAGCGAGTTTAGTATCAGAAGCTACTTTCAAGAAGACAAATAAACCTAAGAAAAAGCGATGTCGACCACTAGCATAAAACATTAATCAAAAATAAAATTCACGGTGTTCCACTGGTAATGAATGTGTAGTTTTACATTTGCAAATAAAAATTATTTTCGCAAAGTGACAAAAATTCAAAAGATCACATTTGTCTTCATTATGCTTTCGAAACAGATTAAAAATATTATCGGTAGATTAGTGTTGCGAGAAATTTGATTCACGGAGATCACAAGGAAAAGAAAAACCTTAGCTTAACTGTTCATTCAGTGAGATTTATTATGGAAAACCTTAGCTGCCAACTGTTTTCTGAGAACGAACCGTGAAAAATATATTTTAGTTGCAAATATGCGTTACCAAATTGCCACTGCTCACAACTCTTTCTCAATCAATTTGTGTTTTAATACAGGAAATTTTGAAATTATCTTTTAGCCTTAGGCATGGCCAGTATACACCAAAATCCATCGTATTTCGTGGTCCAATTGACCAAATAAACTTCTTTCAATTAATTAATCTTTATGTATGGTATATGCTGCTCTTCCACTTGAGCATACCAACTTCCCACCTCAACCTACCTTTCCAATTGAAAAATGGCAAAAAGGAGGGAAAGTTCGAAAGGTAGGTTGAGATAAGAAGTTGGTGTCCGAGTGAATCGAAGTCACGAGAGCTCAAGTGGTAGAGCAACGGCGTATCAAGCCGAAGGTCGTGGGTTCGAATCCCGCTCGTGACACTGACTTTTTCATTTCAACCAATACCTTACATAAATACACCAAAATATTTAACTTTTTATGACGGGCTTCGCTGGGCTAATTTCGCCAAGCCCCTATAAACCTTTCCAACAGGCACAATCTAATGTTTTTCAGCATAGTATTACCAAAAATATTTCATTGAAATCTGTGACCCCATGACCGTAGCCTTCCCCAGTGAGTCAAATATTCACATTATCCCCTGTCAGAGCCAATACTTATTTTGTTGATATCAAGACGAAATTATTTAAAAACATCAGTTATCGAAAGTTACCAATGGAAAATCTAATAATATATGTTATAAAAGAAGTTAACCATGTTATAAAAGGTACACAAATAGAAATTAAACAAAATAAGAATATTGTAAGTTGTAACTCTTACTATTGTTCTATAATTTCTTAAAATAAATTACATTTTTCATTTAAAAGGTTTCGAAATTTTTTTGAATTATTCTAATCTTCCATCAATCTTGTATAAGAGCAAAATTAATTCTTCAAGACCGACAGAGTTAGTTAAAAATAAACGAAGATATATTTCAGTTCAACGTTGCTGGCGAAAATAGCAAAAATATATTTGCCTAAACACCTCTTCGGAAAGAAATGCCCATCAATTGTACAAAACAGGGTCATTACAGTGTAATCGACCTTTTCGAACTCAGCCTAAAGTCTCAGCCAGAAGTAAATAAAACAAATTATCTTTGTTTGGCAAGGTTACAAAACTAATTACTTTCACCTTGGATGTAGCCTTCTTCCATCGTTAAATTCTACCAAAAACGGCGATTAACACTTTTTTTCTGGTGGTTTTATATTATTATAAAACTTATTTATACGCTATTAACTTTTTTTTATCAGGAATTGGTCCAATCAATAGGTATTGTTATATTTTTGCCAAGCTTTCTTCTCTTTATTCAGCTTTTATCAGCGTTCCTCAGAACTGTAATATGGATGTAATTTATCAAAATACGTCAAACAATTTGGCTCACACCTTCGGAGGAGCAGCCTACCTGGTATGTGGTGGGGTTCTTTGCCCAACCGAAAAATGCTCTTTCGGGTGCGGTCCTTAGGTGCCAGTACAGCAGAATATACGTGCGACTACAACGCGACCTTAGAATATGCTTTGGCGAAGCCTTAGGGGGGGCAGAGATAATCCTGGGAAAGATATTCGAGCTGTGAAACCAGCCGACTCGCCCAGGGTCCTCCCAGTCGTACTCGTCCGGGTTGATCTCGCCGTGATTGTCGTCGTCTACACTGGCATACTTTTACCGAAGTAAATTAGATTAGCTTAGATCGAGGTACACTGGTTTTCGGCCCGCCTTCACACAGGGTCTTAGACTGGCGAAAGTGTGGCATGTGCCGTGTATCGCGAGGGTGGTCCCTACGTAGCCACTCCTGCCGCACTATAGAGTACACGGTTTTTTAAAGCGTTTGGGGTGATTGGTGACGATGGTAGCTCTGTCTACCTAGTCTGCACCGACTCCCCCAGTGCGGTTACTGCAGTACGTAACAAGTTCTTTGTCAACATTGTTCTATTCTTGTTGTAGAGATACCACGAACTACAAACCTCGGCAAAACGGTGGTTGTGGCCTACCCGGACGCATACATCTAGAGAGTAAAAAGGCAGACTAGGCGGCTAAGGTCGGGGCGAACCTCTTCATCAAACCAACACGATCCACCCCCCTCACCACGATTGACCCACGATAAATAAAAAACATGATTAAAAGAAGGTGGCAGCGACAGTGGACCAGGTCGGTAGAGAACTTTTCATGCATCAAAAGTACTGTACATTAGTGGTTGTAGGAAGATCTGAGTCGTAAAAGGAAGGGTCTTCCTCATCCGATTAAGGACAGGCCATACGAGCAGACGAGACACACAGACACTTACTATTGAGCGAAAGCCAGTTGCGCAGTGCGTCCCACCTAATAGAAAGGTGCAATTTCTAGGCTCCATACAAAAAACAGGTAGGAATGCCACCCGATCTGAGAATCATGCTGTGTATCTGGGACCCGTTTTCCTATACTTGGAGGAGGATGAGTTGTTGTTTTATTATATATAGTTTGGTGGCCCTGGCGTGTGTTGAGAGTGGATGAATTTTTGGGCGGGAGTGTGTAGTGTGAGTGGGTCGATGGTGGAATATCGAGTACCCCATCGACTCTCAATTAGGTTAGTTATATCTAACATGTCGGAAAAGTGATGGAGTTCCACCATTCAAACTGAGCGATTAGTATATAAATAAGTTGGAATATATTAAAGAGTGAGAGTGTGATTGCAATTTATTTTAGGAACTGATTGCGTAAAGGGTTGAAGTGACATGGCAGTTGGTAGACCACGCACCACCACCTCGGCGGCGGGTCGGATAAGATCGGTCTGACCCCGGACTGCCAAACCCCGGGAGGTTGATTCTTGAGATTGTAAATTGCAAAAGCTGGGATTGTCGGTGAATTGAGAAAAGTGATAGGCTCAACTCTTTTACACGCGTGTATATATGTAAGTTCATGTGCGGATTTGAACCTATATGAATCAAAATATAAATTCAATAATAATATTTATTCCCGTTAGTTGAGTAAGGAATGAATACTTTAAGAATCTCGATTTTTTAGTATTAACAAAACAGATTCTGATAATAAAACACTTTTAAAATTATACTTTAAAATTTGTTTATTATAATTCATTTTTACTTATTCTTCAAATTATTTAATAATTCTGTCTGAAAGCGAGTTCTTTTTATTTTTCATCCGGTGATAAAATTTCGCCAGTTAATATTGCCAAGTATTTAATATCCTCCAGCGATATTTTGTCGCACGTCATATCCTTAGTTATATTAGACCCTCGGTGGCCGCCTATTCTCGTCAGAATGTTACAGTATTTACATTACCTTGAGACTATCCAACAGAACACAGTTGTTTAGAAATAATTTGTTGGAGTCGTGAGGAGTAGTCAAGAATGAGGTAGTTAAGAAAAAGACCTTTTTCATTTTTTGCCGACGTTTCTACCTTTATTCGGGTCTTCTTCAGGGCATAAAGTGTGGTGCTATTCATGTGGTGTCACACTGGTTTTGTGTGAAAGGGTCTGAACAAGCACAATATGACACCACATGAATAGCACCACACTTTATGCCCTGGAAAAGACCGGAATAAAGGGTGAAACGATGGCAAAAAATGAAAAAAGTGTTTTTCTAAACTACCTGATTCTTGACCGCTCCTCACGACTACAAAATATCAGTTAAATTATTCTGAGTAAAGATACAAGTTTTGGAGGAAAACTTTTTAAATAACGTAACATACATAACTAGGGATAGGGATAAGAGAGGCGGCCACAATGCCTACTGCACTCGACCTAAATAAATCTATTGTGCTCCTCTGTTGACTATAACTCACTGTCCAACTTCAGGCGATTAACCAGCCTCCACAGCTTTGCCAGCGGTTTCTTGGTGTAGGATCTTGCTTGTGGTTTTTTTCGTGTCCTAATTGCAAGAGCCTGCACCTATATAGACCTTCACAGAAATATAAAATGTGTTCTGCGGTCTCCTCCTCTTCCTGGCAGTATATTCACAGTGTTTCTTCTGTATATATTCCTATGCGGAGTTTTACGGATGGTCCTTCTATGAATCTCTTCGCGTGCCTCGTAGGTGTGGTATTGTTCCACCCGGTTTGGTACTCATTAAGGATCCATTTTAAGATGTATCCTCTTTTGTGGCAGGCTGATAGGTTGCAGTAGGGTTCTAGGCCCATGGAGTCCATGTTGGCTCCCTTTTTGGCCAACATGTCAACCTTTTCGTTGCCTCTATGCCCCGAATGTCCAGGGATCCATGCTAGGGTCAGGCACACTCACATGAGGCTAAGGCCCTAAGAGCTGCCTGGTTGTCAGAGAAAATGGCTATCTTCCAGGAATGTATTTTTTTTTTTAACGAGGGTTCGCAACAGCAGAGGTCATATAAACCCTCAGGGTGCCAGTGTTTTTGAAAAAAAGCCCATTTGTAAGTATGTCGGGTTCGAATGCAGGGCCGCTGGATTCGAACCCGGGACCTTTACCTTACAGTGATGAGCGCCGTGTCAAAGACTAAACCTTGCGGCCACCGACGCCCCCTCCAGGAATGTATTCCTAGCCTTTTTATTTCTCTGGCACAATCGCTATGATTTCAGATTGGAAAATTATAGTATACTTGCCTAGGTTTACCGTCAGTTCGGTCTTGGGGTTCCAAAAGACCCCAGCTTCCGTATCCTTGTCGGTTTTGGAGCCGTCAGTATACCAGTAGGTATTAGCCTTTAGTGGTGTACCCTTGGCCCACTCTTCCCGTTCTGTTATCAGTACTTTGTACTTCTTGGTGAAGTACTTTGGAGTAAAGGCATCAATTGGCATACCTAGAATGGCATCTGCCTCTATCTCCTCCCTCAGTTCCCATTTTATATTCACATGGACAATCCTAGCAGATGGTTGTCCATTTTTGAGCATCGATGGGATTTGAGCCACAGGGCTTCTCCTTGGATTAAAATGTGAAGTGGTGGGAAGTTTAACAAAACCTTCAGGGTAACAGTTGGCGTTGTGCTCATGGTACCAGTGACACTGAGACACACTTATCTTTGGGTGCCACTTAGCGACCTTATTGCTTTGGTCTGAAGAGTTTTGGTCCAGCACCACCGACCCATATGTCAACATTGGTCTTAGGACACAGGTGTATAGCCATAGGGTCATTTTGGGATTTAAACCCCAGTTCTTGGCGCAGAGCCTTCTGCACCTCCCCTAGTCAATTTTCGCTCTTTGGATAGTTAATACCTAACTAACTACTTTTTCAAATGCAATTAATTTTAAACGTGTACGCAACAACCGCTGAAACTGACATAGTGATGGTGCCGATTGAAATATTTAGTGGATATTTAATTTTTCAGAAACCAGGTTATATTTATTTTATTGGGTGTAGTTATTATTGTAAAAGCTAAAATTACTCATGTTGCTATTGCTTTCTATTTCGAGCAGTACCCCGTCTCAGAAGACATATAAGTGCTGATATTCTTACTCTAGAAGGCTTCTTTACAATACATCCAACATTTGTTCCATATCCATGATGTCAAAACAGCATTTATAGAACTAAAATGTAAAATTTATTAACCATATGTAATGCTGCATAAGGCATTTCTTTTAAGAAATAAATGTCTCATTTTAACAATTAGACCAGGAAGAAACTGCCAACTTGTTTTTTAAACCGTACCTAAGCTTCCATACATTTTCAAGTGATGGGTAAGTCTGTTTCAGAGTATAACGAATCTATTTTTGGGGGTAATAATGGGTGGGAATATAAAAATAAGCAGAGGGTGGTACGATAGTAAGCTTCCAATTGAACTGTGAAAGAAAGAAAAATCGATATCGAATTTGGAAGGCTTACTATGCCGTCCGTTATTGTACTGGAACCGTAAATTTCATCGCGTGCTGGGAGATAGTACGAATAATGACATAGGACCTTATCATCTGATTACTAGAGCCTACTTCTACGTAAAAGTCCTTGCAGTGCTCCCGACGACGAAGTCTGATGAAGTCGATTCTTCACTTATAATCTGGTATAGTTAATTGATTAGAAGTGGGATGAACGTTGAGACAATTGATATATTATGTCAAAGGATTCATTTGCAGAATAGCACAATAGTGAGATGCACGCGTGTGGTTGTTTGTGTGAAAATGAACAATTAAAACTTTCTGATTATTTTTTACATACATTTTACAATGAGTACTAAACTTATTATTCACTCGTAAAAAAACATATATATTTTTACAGGCAAAGCTAAAACCAAATATCTGCAATAGGGTCACTTATTTTATTTAAGCCAGTATAAACTAATACTTTTTTTTATTAAATTTATTTGGTATTTACAACTACAAGTGATGTATTAAGGAAATATGTTCGTATATGTTGAATTATCATTTGAGGCTCTTGTAGGAGAAGTTGCCCAGTGGTAACACTCCTTCACACTGATATCTTGTTCAGTCTTCTTCAGTCAGGTAGGGTTGTAAGTGATAAATTTCGTACGAATAGATTACTGTGTGTGTTCAGTGATTGATGAAATTTTTTATATCGGGTTTTGACGAGTTCATGTACAAACGGGATGTGTAGGTCTTTGTGGATAGTGTAATTTGAAACGTAAAAAGGAGCATTTATAATTTGACGGAGAATTTTAGATTGGATTGATTGGACACGTTGGAATTGGAATCCTTGGTTGAGCCCCACACATCACAACCGTACGCCCAGAGAGGTCTAATCATTGTCTTGTAAATTAAAAGTTTATTTTCAAGGTCTAATTTGTTTGTGAGTCGAGTAGTCTTTTTAACAATTTATAACGTCGGTTTGTTTGCAGTCTTTTCAGTTTTGTATGGGGATACCAAGTTTATCCATGAAAAGTCCAAGATAACGCACAAAGTCAGTGGTAGGCAATGGAATTCCATTTATACTCACCGCTGGACAGACATTTTTACGTAAGGTAAAATTGATCTGTGTGCTTTTTGTTAGGTTTACCTTTATTCTCCACTTTGTGAACCATATTGTTAATTCATTCAGATGTTGTTGTAAATGTTGAGTATTAATTGAGGGGTCCGAATTGCGTGTAAGAATCGCTGTATCATCAGCGAATGTGTGTGTCGAAATGTTAACGTGTGTAGGAATATCTGCAGTGTATATGGAAAATAGAAAAGGGCCAAGTATGCTTCCCTGAGGAACACCCGCCCTTATGCGTATATAAGGTGAGAATTCAGTTCCCTGACGGACTCGACAAAATCGATCCGTCAGATAAGATCTCAGTATAAGATAGTACGTATGAGGGAGGATGTTCCTCAGTTTCCAAAGCAAGCCCGAGTGCCAGACTCGATCGAAGGCCTGTTCTAAATCAAGAAAGACACCCAAGCAATGCTGTTTTTGTTCGAGGGAAGAGGCTATATTGTCAGCAACACGATGTAATTGTTGAGTTGTCGAGTGAAATGTGCGGAACCCAAACTGATGATCTGGAATAATATTAGAATTTTCAATTATTGGCAGTAATCGTCGGAGAAGTAGTTTTTCTAGTATTTTGGCAAGGATAGAAAGGAGACTAATGGGTCGATAGGAATTTGGAAGATCAGAAGGTTTACCAATTTTTAACTAATATTTTTTAACCAATACGTAAAATTAAAGTTAGAAATCTTAATAGACGATAGAATTTGATAAAAGGTGATGTAATTTTGCAATACCACCTACCTATTGTCACTAAACCATAGCGCTAATGCTAATAACACCAAATTTTATTGAAACACAAAAATTGTAAATTGGCGCTGGCATATATATTTTCCCTATTTTCGGAGTGTCTGATAGTGCAATGAGTATTTTTAAACTCTTTTTCTTCTTTAATCTTATCGTTTACCAATATTATTCAATCCTAAAGCATGAATTTTTAATTTTTAAAATATTACTGTGATGGATTATAGGTCCCAGCAGCTATCTCTTAACTGATGGTACGCCTGTACCTAGGCATTTTTTCCTCTATATAAATTATATGTATTACGTGTAAACAGCAATTTTTTTTGGGGGGGGTTATGATATTATATTACCCATGTATCAAATATATATACATATTTTTTTTTATTTTTTTTTTTTTAACATGATACCACCACCACTTAGCGAGGCAGGTGAGAAGAGACCCGAGCCGAAGCACGCGCCCCATGTTACATGTCTACCTTTGAATTACACTCTATGCAACTTTCCCTTATGAAACAATAAATGAGATGGTATATGTCTCTTCTCCCAGATGTAATTAATGTTTCCAATGAAAATGTTCTGGCCACTCCAGCCAAGGATTCGATGCCACTGATGAGATTCTGTCTCGTATCCTCGTATTCTGGGCATTCCATAATTATATGGTTCATGTCCTCTGTACAATCGCAGGAAGCACAATTGTCAGATTCTCTCAGGTCAATCTTATATTTATGAGCACCCCATAAGCCATGGTTGCTTCTGATCCGTGTGATTACTGTATAGAAGACGCGAGTTGCACTGCATCCTTGAAACCACGGAGCCTTGGGTACCACGGGGAATCTGGACCGATACAGTGATCCGCCTGCGGTGCCATTATGAAATTCCTGCCACTCCGATAGCCAACTTGTACACTTACAATCGAATTTTGTATATTTATATTCGCAGACTTCCTCTGTATCGATAGCCTGTTTCGCCTTCACATCTACCAGCTCATTCCCACGGATCCCTGAATGCCCTCTAATCCAGCATAGAGTTATATTTTTTCCGCTGTTGACCAGTTCCGCATACACTAGCAAAATATTTACTTTTACATAGTCCAGTTTCGAATTGGTATTTATTTTCTCTATGAGGGAGACAATACTTTTTGAATCAGTCACGATAGCAATTTTCTTAACATCTATTTTCTTTACATACTCTAATGCCTTTAGAATAGCCATGGATTCGGCAGAGAAGATGGAGCTATTTGCAGGGAGAGAAGCAAATTCTTTAATCATGATTAGATCTTAATTCTAATTTCAATTAGTTAATCTTTATGTAAGGTATTGGTTGAAATAAAAAAGCCAGTGTCACGAGCGGGATTCGAACCCAGGCTACATAAACTGCTGCTCTACCACTTGAACTATCCTAACGTCGATCCACTCGGACACCAACTTCCCATCTCAACCTACCTTTCGAATTTTCCCTCCTTTTTGCCATTTTTCAAATGTCGTGTCGTCAGAATTCTATTCTCGGCGACAAATGCATTGGCCACGGAGAGCTTTAGTGAAGATATACTTCGTTTTATTTATTAAATCCATTATATTTCGTGGTCCGATTGAGCAAATAACTTCTTTCAATTAATTAATTTTTATGTAAGGTATTGGTTGAAATGAAAAAGTTAGTGTCACGAGCTGGATTCGAACCCACGACCTTCGGCTAGATACGACGTTACTCTAACACTTGAACTATCCTGACTTCGACCCACTCTGACACTAACTTTTCATCTCAACCCCTATTGAATTTCTCTCCTTTTTGCCATTTTTAAAATGCCGTGTAATCTATTTGATTCTCGGCGACAAATGCATTGGCCACGGAGAGCTTTAGTGAAGATGTACTTCGTTTTACTTATTAAATCCATTATATTTAGTGGTCCCATTGAGTAAATAACTTCTTTCAATTAATTAATCTTTATGTAAGGTATTGGTTTAAATAAATGAATTTTTATTTCAACCAATACCTTATATAAAGATTAATTAATCGAAAGAAGTTATTGGCTCAATCGGACCACGCAATATAATGGACTTAATTCTAATATTCTCATAATTTTTTAAATAGTAATATTTTAAGATTCCATTTTGAGCATGTAATGGTTATATTTATGTCAAGGCCTGTAAACATTATCGGTGGGTCAACGATTTTAATAAAATCCAAACAGGATCTGATAAGCTGGGAAAACATATTTTTTTACTGTATTTGTTTTTATTATTTGGACAGACGCAATCTGTTAATTGTTCTAGAGATAACAATCAGTTTTTGTAAGTAGCCGCGCCTGCTGTTTTTGATTCTGAGAATTGGCCTTATATGCATTGTCATGCGTGTCTGCATTCGTGGCCGTAATTAACTTTATCGATCCGAGTTCACGCGGCTTCTTTTAAGCCCGTCCTCAAAGCCGCCGTGCGATCACGAGACGTGCCTTTTCCGAATTGGGTCGAGTGTCATCTGTTAACCGCACTGCTCATCAAATATAAAAACGTGTCGTCCTTTTGTGAGAAATCGCTCGGAAATATTTCAAAGACGTTCATCTTAAAACAGGAGGACTGTTTTCGTGTAAATTTTAGTGGCATACTTGTCTCCGCAAAAAGATTATTCTTTGATAACCTAACATTTTTCCAATAACTCACATTATCTTATTTATATACATAGAAGTCTATATTAATACTAGATTGTACGTATTAAAGAGTGATACAAAATATTTATCACAATATACACGGTGTTCGGCTACTCTAGTTACAAACTTTGCTAGTAAATTCTAAAGTCAAAAAGCGATCAGAAAGTCCTAATTAACTGGTCCGAATCTCAATAGTTTCGGAGCTATTTCACTTTTTTGGATTTTTTAAGATTTCATGACCTTGCTTCAAAGAAATCAATGATAACGCCAAAACAAAAAGGTTTTAGACAAATCCGTTGAAAACTACGTTAAATATGCAATAAGATGTGATCAATACTAAACTTGTGAAAGTTCGTGAAATAAGCGCTTTAGTAGCGAGAACTTTGAAAAATATTATTTTTTTCGAAGTTGAAAAACTTACTATGGTGATTCTAAACTGCTATTTCTAAACCTAGAAGATACAAGCAAATTTGAGAAAACGTATTCCAATTAATATCGTTTTAAGAGATGCAATGGATTTTTTAATTACTTTTTTCAAATAAGAAGTATTGGATGAAGGAAAAGAAAAAACCGTGGTTGAAGGATTGATAAGATGAAACGATTAATAATAATAAAAAATTAAAATTCTTAATGAAATTTTGAATGAATTTATTATACTTTTTTAATTTTGATTCGAAATGCTCTCCACCCTCCGCAGTGTATTTTGACGTATTAAACCCGCAAAACCAGACATAACATGTATATCAGCGTATTCTTCATTAGAAAAAGTAGCCATAGTGTTAACAAGATATCACATAGATAACTAAAAACGTTTTGAAATTCATTAATAAAATAAAATAAATAAATTTTCTCAAGCTTTTTTCGTTAATTTTCCTCTTTACCAATCTGTCAGCCACGGTTTTTTCCTTTCCCCCTGAAAAATAATTTTTCAAAGTCCTCGCTTCTAAAACGCTTATTTCACGAAAGTTTACAAGTTTAGTATTTATCACATCTTATTGGAAATTTAACGTAGATTTTAATAGTATCAAAGGATTTGACCAAAACCTTTTAGTTTTGGAGTTATCGTTGTTTATTTGAAGCAAGATCGTTAAATCATAAAAAATTCGAAAAACTGTAATAACTCCGAAACTGCTGAGATTCGGACCATAGTCAATATAACTTTTTGGTTCCATTTTGAATGTGGAATCTTGGGGCAAAGTTTGTAACACGAGTAATCGAACACTGTGTATATATTTTGAGTCTTTCGCCGTGTGGTGTGCGGAGTGATGACCTACAATTTGTCATTATCGATTATTTTGGTCTACTTATCTTCACTGGTTTGATCTGACTGACGCGTTTCAACAGACGGAATTTATCGGTGCAACATACACTGAGTTATATGTTATATACTCAACTCTACATACATGCACACGTGAAAATAATCACCTCCCTTTGGTTTTGGCAGTATGTACTTGGTCTTATCCTATGGCCTCCAGTGGCTGTTTAGAGCTAGATCATTCCGGCCTCCAACACACTCTCACTCATTTTTAAATACATTTACCATTTACATACCTATTTACATGCCATTCTCTCAAATAGGTATGTGGAGAACTCAATATTCTTTTCTCGCCCTTCCACATGTTATATATTAACCAAATAGAGGATGAATGAGGTACTCAGTATTTTACTATCGGCTTTCTCAATACATATTCACACTAATAAATACATTCACTCTCAAATTACACAAAACGGAATACGGAACGAGATATCTTTCTATTCTATATACAATAAAATAGTTTCCACCAACAATCGGAACAGGAGTCTCAAATGCGCACTGCCATGCTCAAGCACAGTTATCATGTTGAGTGGCATTCCTACTCGCCCTCTTTGTAGAGCCAAAAAATGTTCTATTATATGAGACACAACGAGCAACCTCACATACAAGGTTTTTGGCCGAAATTAATTTTGCGTGTAATCCTAGCATGACCTATTGTACTAGATTAATCGGGTTTTATTATCTCTCTTGTACGATTCAAATCTCCGAAATTCATCGATTGGTGTTTTATAGTATTTTATAGTATTTAAACTATACTATATTTTATAGTATAGTAATAGAAAATGGGTTTTGGTCTCCGAGTGAACTCATGTTGAACCGGCAAACGCCCAGCTGGTTCTGTCTTCACTCGCGGTTCTTCTCGCGATCATCTACTATAACACCGCCAGTGATATAGTAGATACTTAAAAGATGTGCACACAAAACTAATAAACTACACAACACCATAACTAACATTTGGTTTAACAAACAATGCCTCACTAACAACTTAACCCAGACTTAACCCCGAGTGAAGACAGACTCAGTGCCGTGTCGGTTCAGCATGACTGGTGTCTTGACACGAATGAGTTTCCTACCGATGCGGCAAAGATAACTGCCATTTCGTTTTAATCGCATTTTTATTGCATCAATGTGTGACAGCCATCTTAAATTTTTGAAAAAAGCACTTCTCAGGCCAAGGCGCATAGATTTGTGAGCCCTCCTCAGCCTTCAAATCTGGACGTTCACAGTTTTCAACGCGCTAAATGGGAATTCGGTTTCCTCAGATCTTCCAACCACAACGTTTATCGTTGGCTGCAAAGCACTCCGACCCTAAAGACAAAAGCCGAGGACATCGATGTATTGTATGATAGACTGAGGACACCTTCAACGATAATGGTCAATTGAGAATAGTGTAACGCGCGTGTAATAAGGTTGAAAAGTGAATTATTGTTAAAATTATTCAAATCTATCTTTTTTTGTTCCACGATTTTCCTGATACATAAATTTAATTTTCTTAATTGACTTTGTATAGTGAGATTTTTATTTACCATTCATTCTTTTATCTTTTATTTATTTAGAAATCGTGAGATGTGGTCTGGTGTGATGTAGGTTTCAGAAAAATATTTTCTTTATAGTGCCAACGTTTCGATCTTTATTGAGATCATCTTCAGGGCTCAAAGGGTTTTTCTTCTGCGTAATTGTGCCATTCATGCGTGTCGTGTCGAGAGTGCTTTTGTCTTTATATGATGAGTTATCTTTTATATTCAAAGGGTGTTAGGCATACTGCAATAAAGTTAACTACACTCTGGTTTTTCTCCTTGACTGTCTTAACTGTCTTGTCGTTGCTAGGTCAAAGTACAAACCAAATTAAGCGATCACTTTTGTCGAGTAATATATTTGACATAAAAACAGCATTTAATTATCAAGAAAAAGACAGGAAATTTCATAACTGTTCTAGTTGTCCTGGAAGTTGTCCAACAACTATCAATGTCGCAATCCGACGAGCCTTGAAACAGATCGGCCATCCGCGATAGACCACGAGTCCCTCCCGGATGCTGTCGAGGCTGAGCCTATTAATAGCATCCGTGAACATCAGAAATAGCTCCAGTTATATTAAATTTGCGTAATTTGTGTCTTACACGTCATGAAACCGTGAAACGGAACTTGTCTTTCTTGTTGCCAGTATCGCCTTCTCAAAATCTAGTAATTAAGAACCTTTCAACCCAGAAAAATCGTGGAAGTAATTTTTTTAAAATACCAGCTTGCTCATTAACTCCTTATGTTGATAATATCGGCTTTCATTTTACCAATTTTCCCCATCAGGGGGGTCACTATAATTTTTTCATAATGATCAGTAATAAAGAAACACAATGGCTTGCATTTTATTATTTATTTTTAGTTTGTTTCAATAACAATAATTTACTCTAAAGATCCTGTAATAAGAATATTTTCCCCGTGTACAAAATATAAAACGAAACTTTAGAACTCGTTGTAAGTGAGCTTTTGTTGGGTTTTTTGGGCTTACACTTCTCTTTTCCTTTGAGATTGGATGGACAAAAAATGAAGTCGACGATCCCTCGTATTTTTGCGTGTCGGGTTGTCACACGTTTAGAAATTGTTGTTGGGAACTCTAAAGGGATATTTCCTTTGCAATGTTCTGTGAAAGGGCTCGTCGATACTGAATCAATGAAGGTCGTTTACAGCCGACCCGTTTTTCTACGTTAGGCCATTAACGTATGTTTGTAGACGGAAAACCTTTTAAAGCCTTTTTTCTTCTGCTAAGAAAACTCTCGCGATTCTGCTCAAGACACTATAAAGCAATTTTTGTAGAGTTTTAAAGAAAAACATTGTCAGCAAGGCTTTTCAATACTTCTTTTATTGTGTGTAGTTTTATAAACAAACCGTGTAAAAATTCAATTTTCTCATAACAAACACTAGGCTTTATGCAGCTATTTATTACTCATAAATATTCCTAGTTCTTTATTAACCTTTTTACTATTGTATATTTTCCCTTTTGAAAATTTTCCATCGTCAGAGTGATTTTAAATATTCGTGTGTTTTGACACACACACACACACACACACACACACACATTATCGTTACGCGCGATCAATGTCCTTTCGTTTAAAATAAAACAACATACCCCTAAACAATTTTCCACAATTTCAGTATCATGAAGATGTCAGACTGAAAAATCTTCTCCAACCTTGGAATTTAAATAACGCCAGAAACTATTTTAAAGAACTTCTGTATTACAACACGTATTATTTTTGTAGTGTGCCTGCATTACAACACAAGGAATTATTTGAAAAAAATTTACAGACTTGAGGGACGGATGAGGGACAGAAACGGCCATCTTGGAGAGTCGATCATTCTTCAGGAATGGCTTTTCGTTCAAATCCGTCATTGGGACGTTAAAAAAATAATCCAGCTCTTCACATTAACTGCTCTTAACTGCTTAAAATTCACGAAGGTCTTAATCATTTGAGGGTACGTTTACATCGTAGCCGACTATTAGTCTACCGAATTTCAGGCGCCCGTTTCTGCCGAACAAAATGGTTACACTGGACCGAATACTATGAAAGTTTCAACCAATTTTTTGCCATTTGTCTTTTGTTGTCCACTAAAATATGGACGAAATGGGAGTTGTTGAAAAATTGACTGAAAATTCACCTTTGATATACATGCAACCGTGAATGGGTTAATGAGATTTTTCTGAAAAGAGAGATCAAACATTTCATACATTGTTCTCCATACTGTTGGAAAAGCAACGAAATTTGGGTAAAAGTTCAGAATGAAGCCTAAGACTTTTTTATTTTCTGGAGGGTAACTGACCGGAAAAATACTTCAATTTTCAAATATGTATTTCTCCAGAGGAAAAGCTCCCTGTGACGTAGAAGTAAGTCTGTTTCATTTTACATTTCTATATTCTATGATTTTTCTTCGATACCTACATACATTTCATCAATGGTCTGTTATCAACTGAAATCGAAAAGAGAAAGTATAGTCTGAAGAATACAAACATGTTTCACGATAAAGTTTAATAAGTATTCGTGTTTGTTAGTTCTAAATATCAAACCAAGTCATGAAAGAATAAGCCATTCAGCATTCAGGCAAAATATCATAGATTATGATATAAAATACATAATATATGAAATGTAAGAATAGACTTACATCAACGTCACGGCGAGTTTTGATCACTGAATCTGCCCTTTCTGTCCTAGTCTCTTTCATATCCTTGCGGCTAAATAGATAAATATGACCGCAAGTAGGCATTGTTCGAAGACTTTGATCTTGGTAAGAATTTGGTGAGGAAGCTGGGGTCGGTGAATAATGCAAGTATTGGACTTTTCCAAGTCCACTTTCTTCGTCCATAAAAACTTGTAGAATTCGTGTTCTGACTGCCAGCTTCTTCCGTCTGGGAATTGCACAAAAATGAGAAAAGAATTATGAAGTAATGGTAAGTACTCTTCATCAGATGATGTGGATGCCTTTATCATTTATTACAAATCGTGTTTAGTGAACGTTAGCGTGATTATTTGGAGATCGTGAGATGCGGTCTGGTGTGACGTAGGTTTTTAGAAAAACATTTTCTTTATCGTTTCGAGCTTTATTGAGATCATCTTCGGGCCTGGGATTTATAAACATTGTTTACAACATACGAATACATGAAGTATATGAAAACAATGCTAGAAATTTTAAATTCAAGTCTTTGTACTCACTCAAATTGTTTGTTTTCTGTGTAGATGTGTCATTATTGTGTGTCGTGTTGAGAGTGCCAGTGACATATTGATGTTTTATGTTTATATACATTGGATTTTGAAGGGGTGGGGAAGGAAATCGGGATAGAAAGACATTTTTATAAGGAGTCGGCTTCTTTGAGGCGAAACGAGCCGAAAATGGGAAAAAATGGGTAATGGTTCGGCCTGATTATCTTTTCAGGATTATCTAGACGAGGATAATTATTGAAAGGAAAGCTAAATTGTTGAACAATTAGACTATGTAGAAATGTTTGATGTGTGGAATGTGGTGATTGTTTTTATGTTATATGTTTTCTGTGATGTGATGATGATATATGTATCTTATCGATATTGAATTTGATCAAAGATATTAGCGTAGCTGCGACTGAGTTTACATGTGTCTGTTCTGTAATTGATGCTGTGTTTATCTTTGTTGATGTAAACCATTTCTAAAAAGTTACGTTTATGTTTGTTTTTTATTCTGTGTGTAATATTTTTGGATTGTTGAAATCGAAATTGTGTTGGTGTTCAAAATGTATATTCTACTTTATACTTGCGATTTTGAAGGGGTGGAGAAGGAAGTAGGGCTAGAAAAAAAACATTTTTACATGAGGAGTCGGCTTCTTTGAGATGAAAAGAGCCGACAACGCGAAATAATGGGTAATGGTGCGGCCTGATTTTCCTTTCAGGATTATATAGACGGGGATAATTAGGGAAAGGAAAGCCAAATAGTTTATGTAGAAATGTTTGATGTGTGGTATGTGATGATTGGTTTATATGTTATACTATATGTTTTGTGTGATGTGATGACGATGTGATTGTTCCAAATGTTTAACTTTCCTTGCCTCCAATACGAGAAGATAGTATGTGATTTGGATGTTATCGCCTTCTTTGAAACTAGCGTTTTGAAATTATTGGTACTCGAATTGGTACCAATGTCTTGTGCATCAGCTTCTTGCAGTTATTACCACTAACACCCGACGACGTTTGCTCCATTACTTTATTTTCATTTCAGACAGTGCCTTTATGTGGATAATGGGACGGGCACTAATATTACTATATTATTTCCATTAGATTTCGAGGTCCGATTGACCAAACAACATCTTTCAATTAATTAATCTTTATGTAAGATATTGGTTGAGATAAAAAAGTCAGTGTCACGAGCGGGATTCGAACCCACGACCTTCGGCTAGATACGCCGCTGCTCTACCACTTGAGCTAATGTGAGTGCGATCCACTCTTACACCAACCGCCCATCTCAACGTACCTTTCGAATTTTCGAATTTGAAAAATGGCAAAAAGGAGGGAATTTATTATTAGATTAACTTTTTTGGAATCACCCTTTCGCATTTCTTGATCTTTTGAAGATACGACATTTGTTGCTTCGACTTTTGCATATTCTCATTCAATACAGTTAATATACAAATTAATTAAATTTTCACAATTAATTATAAATTAGTAACACAAATAATTAGCTACACAAAAAATAGTCTTATCCCGACGTTTTAAATAACCAAACAAATATTGAACTCTGTGTGGATTTTCAGCAAGTTCTGAAAATAAAAATAAAAGATGCTACAATTTTAAACATTGAAATAATAAAAGATAAAAAATGGAATTGGAATGAAACACCCAGATAAAAATTTCTTCGTATTAAAATATGTGTTCTTGTCAATTCGCTTTGTTTTGTATATTTTACATGGAACATTTTTTCAAGCATCGTTTCAAAACAAAATTGGTTTAACAGGACTGATATTTATGATTGAATTGAACGTACACCTTGTGTTTAAATATGAGATGAAAAGGTCAAACGTACTTGTCAGCTTTTCCCTCTTGAAACAACAAACAAAGAGAAAGCGTAAAAAATATGTCTGGACGTTACGGAACGTACAGGTCTGCTCTTTTTTTCGATTTCCCGTCAGTAATGAAACGGAACCTGTTGAACTTCAAAGAGCTGCGTTCGGTGCTGACACGGGCGATTTTCTAGTCTCGCCGAATCAAAGAAATGCCGTATGAAATATTCATTCTTTCCTCCTACAAATTTTTCCATCGCAAAAGTTTTCCGCAAATTTTTTGTGCTTTTGACCTAGACTGCATTCTTGTTCTTCCTCTCACAAAAATGAGCCGCCCTTTAAAAAACGCTTTGCGGGTTTCTCTGAATTCCAGTCCTCTTTACAAGAAATGAAATACCTTTAAAAATTCGCTTTTGCCTTTTCGCTCGCTAAGGAAACATATTTATTATAAAGAAACAACATTCCACTAAATTAACCAACAAACAAAATATCAAATTTGAAAAGAAGAGTCCTGTTAATTTAACAAGCAAATTTGACATGACCTTCGAACCCTTTCATCGCTTCTTCGATGTCATGCCTCCAGGTTGACGAGTAATACTTGGCGGCCAAGTTGGCTTCAATTCGTTCAGTTCCAGCATGTTCCGCCCAGGGTATACTCTAGCATTCAATCAGTACGTTTTTCACCCGACTGATCGGTATCAAAAGTCGCCAATGTTCCCCATGCATGTGGTTCCACTCGAATCGGTACCAGAGGCCTCGGGCGTCCTGTCTGGCACCGTCCTTTTTAGACGCAAAGGTCCAACCTTCATCCTCTTGTTCCCGGCAGAATGCGGTATTTTCCTCGCCGGAACCGTCATCGCACATCTTCTGGGTTATCTCAAGGCGACCGCGTTTCGAAGATCTATCGTCGGTTTATGCTGTACTGTATATAAAACTCATACAGGCGTCAGTCGGGAAGACGGTTTCGAATGCTGAACATCCACCTGAGTTCCTTAGTTCATGGTTTTTAGCGTGAACTGGCGCCTTAATAGATAACAGCGGAACAATTTCGTATCCCACAATATCTCTATCAGTTATCGCTCCGAGACTAAGTAGATGGTTTAGTTGGCGGCTGGCAAATGAGATGCGTAATGTTTCGAAAGTACCGTGTTGCTCCAGTCCCCATTCGAACGACGCTTCTGTTTTCAAGAGGACAGTCAACGGCCTGAAAGTTTTGAATGAAGTGTCAGTAATAAGCTATCAGGTCTAAGAAGGCTCGTATTTCCTTCGATGACGTCCTTCCTTAGAGACAATTTCTTAGGGACGGGAGCGACCCCATGCTTGCCCACGATATGTCCAAGGAACTCGTCTTTGGTCTTAGCAAAACGGCACTTTTCAAGGGTAAAGGTCCCGCTCAGTACATGGCGGAGGCGTTGGGGGATATCTTTACGGAATATTATGGGCTCCTCGCTAGTCCAAACGCCATCCTAGTGTTTGGTAAGGCCTTTCGGAGTTAAGAACCCGTTCTCGGGTTGCCTTCCTCGGCTGCTCGGAACTGATGATAATTTTACGCCAGGCCTAGGGTCGAGAAATGAAAGCTTTTCCCCAATCCTTCTAAGATCTTGAGAATGATCGGCAGGGGGATACAGACCGGATGTATTCATGAAGTTTATATTTAGATTCACTAATTTCGTGGTCCGCTTGACCAATTAATATATCACAATTAATTAAGGTTTTTAGTTGAGATAAAAAAGTCAATGGCACGAGCGGGATTCGAACGCACGATCTTCGGCTTGATACGCCACTTGAGCTATCGTGACCTCGATCCAATGGGACACCAACTTCTCATCTCAACCGCACCTTTTTGAAATGGCAAAAAAGGAGAGAAAATTCAAAAAGGTGCGGTTGAGATGAGAAGTTGGTGTCCTAGTGGATCGAGGTCACGATAGCTCAAGTGGTAGAGCAGCGGCGTATCAAACCGCAGATCGTGGGTTCGAATCCCGCTCGTGCCATTGACTTTTTTATCTCAACTAAAAATCTTAATTAATTGTTTATATTTACATTTTATCCGCAGTTGATATCCCAACACCATAATTAGCTGCTCCATTTCATTCAGTAAGTTGTATGAAGACTTATTTGCAAGATTTCTTCAACGTTATCATTTATTTAATTACAAATTCACAAAACTGGTAAGTCTACGCAAGCTTAAATAAGATATATAAGAAGCACATATAGCTGGGTCCTACTTTTTGCGTTACTTCGGAATTTCCTTCTAAACTGTGAAAATAAACGAGACATATAACGCAGAATAAACACCGATCTACTTGCTAACAAACGACACCATTTCTCCCCAGAAGCATCTTTCTTGGTGGTTAAAGAGAAAATGGGAAAAATAATGCCACCGGAGCTAGAAAAGCACTGGTATATCGTAAAAAAGAATAGGGTTCGGTACAGGTCCAAAATCCAATGTTTACAATGGAAAATTAGTATATTTAATTTATGTTAAAGTTCTTCATAATGAAACCACCTTTATTTTGTGTTGTTTTAGTAACTTTATATTAGTAAATAAAACATATCACACATAAGTAAAAACTTCGAATTGTTTATTATGTCGAACACAGAATTCAAATTAAAGAATAGTCAGAAGACCAAAGCAGCTTTTCTGTTGTGACAATTAAGGCTCGTTCTCACGAGTCAACTTTATTTTATCAATTATTATAGAAATAAATTTTTGGTACAACCAAGTTGATCAACTTTTTATTGCGTCAACTAAATTTTGAACAAATCAAAATTTTGTTGTTAAAGTGGAGGATTCCGTTCATGTCGTTCCTTTCAAACTTGTAACAAATTATGAACGAATTAACATCTTAGTTGATAAGTTTTTTCATACTGCGCGTGTTGTGTTGTTTTGTTTTTTGTTTATAAAATAGTTTTAAAAAAACGCGCCTCAATTGAACTTCAAGTGTAATGATAAAATTATTAGATTATATTCTGAGAGGCAAAAAAAATATGGCCACCATTAATTTTTTTAATCCTCTCTTAAACAATACGCCCTTGGTTATCTTACAATATTTGGTTCGTTTTAAAGTATTAGAGGTAAATAAAACACAGATATAATGTCCCAATTGTGTTTACAATTGGATTTTGTAAATAAATCTTTGAATAGTCAATCTCTTCTTTATTGATTTTTCTGTAAAACTTCTTTCTGACATTCTGGTGGTTTTTTTTTAAATTGTACCAATTTTAAGTTTCAAAATTGTTTCAGTGATGGTTTTAAGTGATACAGATTCGGCTGGAATAATAATAACATTGTTGGAAGATGGAAGAAGTCAAGCGGATGTGGCCAGGGTACTTAACGTTCCCAGAACAAGTGCCCGAAAGGACAAAGTATTGTAGGAAAATACAATAAATTAAGTAAAACCAATAAATTAAGTAAAAGTAAATATCTTAAACTTGTGGCAAAGTATTGCATTTGAAATAACTGGGCATGGTGGTCACAACCCTTGTAGCAGGACTTGGCTCGATTTTTATTTTTTATTTTGTTTATTTTTTATTTATTGACTGAGCTTGCATATTAGCCAGTGTACGATTCCGTAGATTATTTCATCATACAAAGTTGGGGGATGGGACGGGTAGCGTCAAAAAAATGACCAGTGGGACGGTGGGAATTGAACCCACGACCGCAGCGTTCACGAGCTGAAAGTTTATCACGCCGATCACTCGGCTACCGCAGTATTTTTCTGTTTCATAAAGCGTTTGATACAATTGACCTTCGGAATGCTTGAAAAGGGCATTGTGAAAACACCTTTACCATTGTTCAGAGATATTTAACTAATCGACACGGTAAAACGGTAAAAATTGCCGATTTCAGCGATCATTTCGAAATTAACACTGGAGTCCGTCATTGTAGTGTCCTAGGGGATCTTTTGTACAATATGTATGTAAACATAATAAATAAAACAGTAAGTGCGGACAAAATGTTTTTGTATGCGACGCTGTCGGTGCATATTGATCAGATGTCTGTTTTCTTAAAAGCTCAATCATTCTTGAATAGATTACTACTTTGTTCTATCGAATCGCAGACTGGATTTATTTGTCTAGGACTGGTTTAGACATGTTATCGAATATGTTGATTTAGATTGTCAGTTTTGCAGGGTTCGCGTTCATAACTTGAGTAAAAGCCAATCTTGGCATCACATTTTCGTATCACGACCCGCTCTCCAATCTAGAACAATAGGAAAACAACAAAAAAGTTCTTGCCGATGCGATGTCACGCATGAAACCCACACGCACGCATGCGCATAGACTATCGAGATTAACTTTATTCGTACGATTTTACCATTTATTTTTTGTGTGTAATTAATCATATTACAACTACCCCATATGGGATAAATGTATTAGTGTTGTAACCAAATATGATAATTTTAACTTTTACATATCTTTATGAAAATTAAATTTTTGAAAACTATTTCTTATGTTAAAAAAATATCTGTGCTATTGAGGAAAATTCAGAACAGGGTAATTTTCCAGTCGGGTTGGCGCCCGCCCAGGATCCTTTCGTTTCCATATTTCCTGTTCGTCCTTTCTTTCATTATTTCCCTTTTTATGTATCAGATAGAGAGGGAGAGAGAAGCATGTCTTTTCGTGAGATTACCTGTATAAAGAAAATGACAGGGACCTCCGCTTTCTTAGTTTTCATCCTCCTTAGGCAAGCAATCAGTTGGGAATATCATTCGCTAAATGAAGCAATGATATTACATCTGACCTGACTGACTAAGTGTTGATGGACTGTCACAAGCATATCACTGTCTATTCTTTGAACTCTTTCTGTCGGACAGTTTATTCTCTTTTGTCAATTTAACATGTTAATTTTGTTTCGTAGTATTATTTAGAGAACTGAAAGAAAAAACCCCACTAAATTATACTTCCATTAGTAACTAACCAGTACCTTTTACTTTACTGCTTATTTATTATTTTATAATTTAAAAAGACTGGGTGGTTAATTTAGTATTTATTGTAGGTAGGAGCTTTCATTGTCAGAAATTATTTTGAATACTTTGGGCCGGTGTAAATTTAGAACGCTTATGGTTACACGCTGTATACCAGGCCTTTGACCAAGAATGGCATTCAGGGTTGCTGTGGACGCTCAAGCACATCCTACCAGCAACCTATAACCTTATCCTAAAATCCTATCTTAACGATCGTTACTTCCAAGTCTCCTATCAATCCTATTCTAGCAGGTGTCCCACAGGGCAGCGTGCTCGCTCCTCTACTTATTTCAATTTATACCTCCGACCTACCTACGCAACCTAACACTGTCACCTTCACCTTGCCGCTGATACCGCAATCCTTTCTCCTGATAAAGATCTTGTCTCAGCTGCCCGTAATCTCAAAAATCACCTAAATACCCTAGAAAGCTGGAGAATCAAGATCAACGAAATCAAATCAACAAACATAATATTTACCGTAAACAAGAAAACGCTCTCACCAGTATACCTCAACAACGTTTCAATCCCAATTGCGAACCATGAACCCTCGGACTCTGCCTGGACAAACGACTGACGTCGAACCCCATACACGACTTAAGCGCACACACTGTAAAATACGATTCTTCATACGACTACTCGACAGACGATCAAAACTCTCACTAACAAACAAAAGAAAACATTGCCCTCCTGGCCCAACATTTGGACATTCGGACTTGAATTTTACGGGACTGCTAAGAGTTCCAAACTCAATTGAATACAATCCCTTCAATACAAAATCCAAAGGAGAATAGTCAACACCCCGTTCTACATATCCAATCATACCATCCATACCGACCTAAACAAGAGGGACATTGTTATTGACTTAGCCCAATCCCGCTACCGTTCCATTCCAAACTACCCCATCATCCGAACCCTTTCGTCAAAAACCTGTCATCCACCTCATTACCTAATAATCCCAACAGAAGACTGAGGCGTCGTGGCTCCGCGACAACCTTAACTCTTCACATCGATCTCCTAGGACAGAGTATATCACGCTCATCGTATTGATGTACTAACGGCTACCAT
Organism: Cimex lectularius; assembly: GCF_000648675.2. NCBI lineage: Eukaryota > Metazoa > Arthropoda > Insecta > Hemiptera > Cimicidae > Cimex > Cimex lectularius. The sequence continues at coordinate 89,611 of NW_019394219.1, forward strand.
CACTGGATGGTACTACCATCATTTTGTAACAAATAAATGAAATGAACGAGAAGGAGGCGATGGTCTTTGGAACTCATGGGAGACAAAAGTGCAGAAAGGCTAAAAGGCGGTGGACAGGAGGCATTCCATTGGGAGACTGTGAACAAACCACCTCGAACGTAGCTGCTTCAACATGGCTTGTGAAGAATCATCTTATGAGAAAACATCAGGAAAACGGCATTCATCGTGTGAGTTTTTTCCTATTCCATATTTCCTTAATTTTATTCCTTGGGGATTGCGCATACGTAAATATGAATTCATTTATTTTTAACAATAGGTTAAATACTTCTTAATTATATTTTAAGTTTTTTTATATTGTTTCAAGAAGAATTGATTTTATTTTTTTGTAGAAATTTAAGTTTGAAGATTCAATTTAAAAGAAAGAAGAGTGTAAATATAATTTTAGAAAAGAAATAATTGAATTGAATAAATTCTGTTTCCCTTACAGTGCCTTTTATTTTTAAATTTTTCCTTTTATTAAAATAATAGTAATAGTAAAAAAATACAATTATTATTGTAATTGTTAAAATTGTATTTTAATTGTTTCATAAAATAGACACTAAAAGTCTAACAAAAATGGCGCCCGAACAGGGACATTACATCGAAGAATGCAGTTGTGAAAAAACGCGTATGTCCTGCCGATTGTGCGAACTTAGTCAGCATTAAACTTGTTAATTCAAGAATAATCGGACTATTCCTCTGGTAAAATCATATTAGTTCAGCTTGGTCAAAACGGTCTTTGATGTAATGCAGTAATTTTCCAAATCTCGGGATCGCCTGATATAATTAATTTTTAATGACGATTTATAGATATGTTTTTAAGAACTACAGGAAATATACTACTAGTAATAATCCATAACCACAAGAGTGGAACTTTATTAATCAAGCAAAAGTTTTCCAGTCCTGGATTATATAGTTCACATTACAAATATGTAAATATTGCTCTCTCTCTCCAAATCATTATTTATGCAATAGCAAAATGTATTTCGAATTTGACAGAAACATAAAACATCACTCCGAACATTATCTCCTCCAACGAGCCAATCATTCATCAAAAATACTATTAATTAAAGTGTTGTTTAATATTAGTTTTAAAGTTTGTTTAAAAACGAAATGGGGGATTCATGCTTTTATAACATTCTATATTTATTTTTTGTTCCTAATGTTTAATTTTACATGATTTTTCAACTGTTTTTATTTACTTCATATTTACGTAAAAACTGTTTTCTTAAATCTTTTATAAGACCTATTTTGTTGGTTGTAATGTCAGGCTAAAATTTATGAGAGTTTTTAATCAACTCACAGTACTAGGACTACTACACGCTTCCATGTGAATTCCTGTGTAAAGGCTCTTCAATTCCTTCCTGTCCTTCCGGTAAACATTAATGGAAAAAAAAGAACTATATTCCCTAATATTCTGTGCCAGTTATAGTTTCGATGCGAGAAACTAAGTTTTCAAAAAAACATTTATTTAATATAAACTTACAAACTTTTACAAATGCAATACAAGAGTTCTATTGAAGTATGTATCTAGTTCGGTGTCCAGAGTGGATCTGACGAAGCAGAGGGTATTGATGCTTAGCTCGATATTTTACATCATCATTTATTAGGTTGACTCCAGGTATAATGGCTATGGAATATATACAAAGTTTTATCAACAACAGTAAAATTGACCGAAATGATGAATGTTGGATTGAGTGCGGTGTTCAATCCTTTTTAAAAAGATAGTTCCTACTCACAGTAAGTTGTTTTGAAACGATCCGGATTTCGAGCTTTTAGCTCATCATCAGCTTGTAGAGACTCCTTCAACCTGATGAGGAGCTAACAGCTCGAAATCCGGATCGTTACAAAACAACTTACTGTGATTAGGAACTATCTTTATAAAAAGTAAAATTGACCTATATGAAATATTTATTTTTGCAATCGACTATATATTCTACGATAGATTCGTTTTTATACTATGTCCATAGATATTTTATTATTGAATTCTTCTGTTATAAACTAATTTGACGACGTTAATGTTGTAAGAATGAATTTTTAATTCTGCTCACTGTTCTAAAATTGATGACATCCTTTTTGCTAGGTTGTTCAGATTGTAATGTAAATGTACATCAAATCAATACTTGTAGTAATACGAGAAAAGTAAAATGGAATGTAATATTATAAAAAACACTCCAGCTAAAAACATAAATGGAGTATAACAGCAGTCAAAAATCATAAAAAGAAAACCGTCGTTCGGAGTAAAAAGATGGAACGGAAGGCCGTTCATGCGAGCGGACCGTGAAACAGCTTTTTTTTATCCCAGGCCTCCGACAGGCGAGCACTCCAAGATATAAAAGGCAAGTGTCTCTCGTTTGATGGTAAACAAGGCAAATCAGGGGCGCTTAAAAGCCTCTCATTGTTACAAAACAACAATGGAATAATTCGACTGGATTGATAACATTAGGCGCCGCGTAGCATGTGGGCTCTTTGTCAGTTTTCGCTCAATGTCCCACACATCCAAATTTGTCTCAAAACAAGCCGCAACCCCGGAAATTAATCGGGCCTTTATTTATGATATTTTTCAGTGAAAGGGGGCTTTATTTTACCACACATGGAAAAGTACAAACTAAACAATAATGAAAAATATTTTAATAAACCTGGAGAGTATCCTTGAGGGGGTTCACGGGAAATTCTTTCTATATCAATTAAGTAATGTAAGATAAATAATAGGAATTTACTCGTTTTAGTTATTGATTTTTCTTGGTTACTGGTTAAACAGTACAATTTCCTTTTTTTACATATCTATTTATTCACATACGTAAATTTATTTTAGCTTTGTAGTACATTCACATTAGTTGACTTTGATTCTCCACCAGAGCCAGGGTTCAGGGTTTGCAAGTGATTTTGGAGATTATGGAATGCCCTGACGGGACCTTTGACAGAGGATAGGATTGCTATCATCAACAAAGGTTCGGATGTGTGGGTAGGTCGGACGTCAGAAAAAAGAGAACAGAAAATCATTAGTGTTATCAAAGAGAAACTTCCAACAGGAATAAAACTAAAATGGAGAGATAGCAACAAAATAATGAAAGACCATCCGATACTCATGGCTCCAAGAGACGGCATGAACAGGATGTTTGAATTTAATCAAAACCTCCAAATAAATCTAGCTACAAAAAAGGATGGGAACGAGAGGAAAACACCTCCTGTGGGGGTGCCATTCTTATTGGTACGCAGATGCATCTCGAACACAAGAAGGTACAGGGGCAGGAGAACCTGGAACCAAATACTCAGACCCCATGGGAAAATACACCAGTACCTTCCAAGCTGAGATTCATGCAATCGAGAGATGTACTCAACTCAACTTGACTAAAGGGTACAAAAACAAGAACATAGCTATCATGTCAGATAGCCAAGCAGCCATCAAAGCACTAAGCTCAAATATTATTAGTTCAAAGATGGTGTTGAACTGCAAAACCAAATTAAAAATATTAGCTACGCAGAACAAAGTCAGCCTCTGCTGGGTCCCAGGACACATGGGAGTAGGGAGGCAACGAGAAAGCGGACACCCTTGCAAGGAAAGGAGCAGCTACACCGCTGATAGTACCCTAACCCTTCTGTGGCATACGAACCCACACTATCATTAATTACCGCAGTCGGAAGGACAAAAACAAAATGAGGAAACTCACTCATTGGACACAAACAATCCAAGAACCTCCTAACAAATTTTGGAAGGAAAACAGTAATAGAGTGTATCCAACGAAAGAAAGCAGGAAAAAACTGCGAATCCTAACAGGATATTTAACAAGACACTGCAAAATAAACAGACATGTAATGAAGATTGGTTTAACCCAAGACAGTACAAAGAAGCAGAAGAGACACCAACACACCTATTAACAAACTGTGGTTCTACACGCAGGATGTAGTGCTTTGGGATGTGACCGTAGAAGAAATTGAACCACTGAAATACATCTACTTCTACATATGTATGCTTATAAGGAAAGTTTCCATTTTTTATGTGTACATACATGTTATTTTTATAAACATTAAAAATATTTTTGAAAATATTGATCAAGTTTTGTTTGCATGCAAAATTATTCAATATTCTGAATTGGCCCGAATACGTTTTCATCCAAGTTTGATTCTTCTAAAAAATGACTTAGAGACTGAACAATTTACTGGCCTCTTTAGGACCGATATGCGAAACTTTTTCTTCAGGTTCTTCGTCTTCTTCACCCTTCATGTCGTCTGTTTAAGTTAAAATTTCATCGTCGGTAAGTATTTCAGTAATTACATCGTCAAACTTAACGAAGTCGTGAAAAGTGGCGGGATTTTTTCATTTTGCGTCAAGAGACGCCACCAATGGGGGGGCTTTGATTTCATTTTACGGTTCCATAACCCTGTGACAAAGGAACCTACAGTATCAATGAATATCTCAGACAGAAGGACAAAAAGAAAATGAAGGAACAATGGAATTTACTCATTGGACACAAGAATCTCCTAACAAATTTCAGAAGTAAAGAAATTACAGAATGTCAAAGGAAGCAACAATAAACTGCGAATCCTAATAGTATTCTAGTGCAAGCGAAGAGGACAGTTAAAGAAGATTGGAATAATCCAAGACGGCACGTGCAGATTCTGCAAAGAGGTAGAGGAGACACCAACACACCTACTAACAAACTGCGGTGCTACACTTGCCCGCAGGAGGAAGCGCTTTGGGACCATGGAATGTGACCATCGAAGAGATTCGACCATTGAAACTGGGCCTATTAATGAAGTTCCTTGATGAAATAGGACTCACCGGTGTGCTTTAGGCAGAGAACGGGGGAAACAATAGCTCTTAAAAGGCGCAGTATATTACACCCCGACTATTACATCTACATCTACTTGTAGGTCGAAGTAAATCAGAGGAGCGAGGTCGATGCCCTGCGGGACGCCTGCTATAGATGGGATAGATAGGCGATGTTGAAGTTCTGTAGCATGTTTAGAAGTGACGGTCTGTAAGATACGATCTTACAATTATTAGGATAAGGTAATCGGTAGTTGAGAGGTTCCACAACAGTCCCGTGGGGCCCACACCCTGTAGGGTAGTTTCATTGTAAAGGTTTTTTTGTAATTATTACTATTTTCTGACTGTTGGGGAAAGGTGCGAAATAATAACAGTATATGAATTATAATCGTAATAGGGGTGACAGATATTTATGCGTAGAGTGTGTGGTTCCGCGAATTATCCTAAAAATTTTTACCCCTGCTCTTCTTAGACAGAATGATTATACAATTTATCTTTACCTTGTGCAAAACTTATGTTTATTTTAAAATAAATCGTTTGGAATACTGATATTCCCTTAAACCGGGAGGATAGGCGGACCAGGGGTGATTAATTATGATCAAAACGCTGTCGACGTGTTATTTGTACGGATTACTGATTGTATCCCAACGATTGATATGATGTTCCTTAATTTATTGTTCCGTTTCCCATACGTCTTGATAGTCTAATTGTACCTAACTAAAATGGACAAATGTTGGCAAGCGGGATACCACAAAGCTACTGTTTACAAACTAAGGAAGGTAGGCGGACCAGGGGATCACTTTTGATTAAATGTTGTTAACTTTCGTTTTAATTAACCATTATTAAAAATTTAGACTTTGCATATTCAACATCACTTCGCTTAGTTAGGTTTAGCTATTGAAATAATAATTGAATTGAGGCCTCATAATTTTAATTACTTTTAATGTTGTTTGACTTTCTTTTAATTGTGTAATTAAACGGCTGAAAACAATATTCAACAGATATTTTTAACCCTTTTATAAATGTTTTGTTCACATTTTCGTTATGTAGGAGGGGTACTCATATTCGTGAGAACACGGGAAAAGACGTCCCGCAAAGCACAATTTCCTAATTTACATAAAGGGTAGACATTGCCAGCTTTTGGAGTCCTTCCTAATGTTTTCACTTATCATTTACAACATATACGTTTACATGATAAATAATGACCCTGGCCACTTTAAGCGCATTTCACACAGACATGTCAATTTTCTTTATTTTTTATCAAAAAAAAAATTAGGGGGGTAATTTTCTTCAAATCTTGCCTGTTTTCTTATTACAAATTGTATTAAGGGCTGAGCCTAACCTCTTCCCTTTTGTTATTATTGATCTGAGTCTCTGAACAAAATTGGATATCCTTTGGAGGATTCTTTTGCCATACGGTTTAACGTGGATGTCTCCTTATTACTGAAAGAGTAAACCACCTGTCCCTTTCTTCAAGGGCACGACATAGAAAGCCTACCCATCTCATTTTGAACAATACGCTCATTTAAAAATATCGTATGTACATTTTACGCTTTAGAGAACAATACGTCACTTTAGAGTTAAGTTGACTATTTCTAGAAATCTGGATACGTTATATATTAGTTGGATAACTTTAGTATATAATAAATATGCTTAATTTTATTATTTCTTGTTTATTAAAATCGTCGTTATTGGTAATCACAAAAATAATAAATATTTATTTTAAATTTGAAATTTAATTTATTCACAGTTCATTTACTTAAATGTTGATTCTTCACTGAAGATCGCGCAAGCGCATTGTGCAACATACCCGAGTGTGAAGACGGCCCAATAAATGACTTATTACTGGTTCGTCATGAAATATTGTTGTTCAAAACTCAAATTTTTTCATAAGTCGACTACTTACCAGATGTTCATACACTTAAATACATCCATACAGTACACTCATTCCGTTTGGTCGGTGGAGTACTTGATATTCCTCCACCGACCTACACTTAAACTAAACTATATTGGGATCGATAGGGTACTTTTATAAATATATTCCGCCATCGACCCCAAACACACACTCACTCGCTTTCATCGTTCGAGAGGTTCATATTCACCCTCACCCCTCGCCATTCACGCTAATAAATACATGCACACAGACAAAACATATAGACACATAACACATAAGACATACATATACAATAAAAAAAAAAAATTTCCCCTAAAAAGCGGAACAGGGGACTCTGAAACTCGCTACCGTGCTTGAGGACTCTTCTTAAATCCGGCGGCATGCCTACACGCTCTCTGTATGGAGCCAAGGCATGACACGCCTCTATTATGTGGGACACATCGAGCAACCTTTCTCTGCATAAGGGGCACCTGCGCGGGCTTTGGCCCAAAAGCAGGTGCCCATGTGTCAACCGAGTATGGCCAATTCTCAGTCGGGTGAGGACGATCCCTTACCAGATGTTAAAAGCATGAGTCAGGGGGTAGCCGAAGACCGGAGTGTTATCAATGAACATTGGCCAGGGTACAGAACGATTTATACCGACGGGTTTAGGCAACCAAAAGAATGTAGCATTTATGCGGCAGAACTTTATGCCATATCAAATGCTCTCAGTTACCTAGGCCCAGTAGATGACAAACAATTTTTGGTTCCCACAGACTCGTTATGCTCAATTTAAAAAAATGTGTCAAAATAAACTAAAATTTACAGATCATCATGTGATTTTCGAAATATTAAAAAAAGTTACGTAATTTAGAGCAGCAAAATATATAAAAAAAATAATAACATGGATAAGGTGGCATGCAGGTGTTAAGTTTAACGAGCGGGTTAGCTAAACAAGCAGCGAATTCGGGGCACTCCTCCTTGTTTAAATACATTTGAAGATGAATTGCAATTGTTAGAAAGGCTATTCAGCAGAAATTGCAATTGAAATATAGTAGTTCAATAAAACATTCATTTTATAAACGGATTCAGCCAAAAATATGCCAAGTTAATTGATTCGAAAAGGATATTGTGAGAAAAGCATTCTGGAAAACCATAAATAGGTTAAGGTGTAACCATGCTGTATGTAAAGAATATCTGGCGAAAGTAGACTTGAGTCCATCATCAAGATGCAGCAACTGCACAGAGGGAGAATCGATGGAGCATATATTTACGAACTGTGTAAAGTATAATCACGAAAGAAATTAATTGTTTGATTCCCTAGGGAAAACTACGGAGACGCCGTTTGATTATCATACAATATTATGTACTGGGAGTGTAAAGATTTATAACGTCTTGTTTAAATATTTAAATAATTTTTAATAGTTTTTGTGTCGTGGATGTCACGGTGGGTGCTGATTGCGGGGTGGTCGGCAGACAGGTGCTTTGCGCTGTGTTTAAGCCCCTGCTGTGGAAGGGAATGAATGGTATGGCACACATACACATCCTGTGGAGGCATTCAGCCCTTGCTAATAACTAAGACGGAAAGAGTAAGTTTAATTTTAAGTAATAATTAGGGAGAAGTACTGGATTGCATGGGGGTGCCGTGCCGATAATGGGGAGGGCTGCCCACTTTCTGGCGGTTCGCTAGGCGTTCTGTGCAGCGTAAAACAAGAAGAAAAAATGCATTTGACGATTTATTTTGATAATGATACATTTTAAGTAGAACATAGTATTTGTTGAACCACAGTTGAAATTCTATATCCAATGGAAAACGTAATTTCATTTTTACGGTTGAGCAAATGAAAAATATATTATGACCCCATTTGTAATGGCAATAGCCTGCAAGCATCTACACCGCAGAGTTATACCATACAGCTCGCGCTGAGGGAAATTGATACCAGGCACAAAATCTGTAGGGACTCGATCAGTGCGGCCTCAGCCGTGTTGAACTGATTCTCCAAGGACCCGTTAATTGACTGATAGTTGAATTATGAAAGCGTAAAGACATTGTTGATTCCTGCTGACGTCGGCTTAAAAGAAAATGAAGATAATGTCGACATGTTGAGACAAAGCCGCAAAAGAAACACCAATAATGTCGGAGACCCCGATCAGTAAGCGGACGTTAAAAGAGCATTGAAAAGACTTCATAAGATTGACTGGCAAATCCGCAGTGCTGCCATGACAGAAAAGTTAAAATTAGTGAATCCTTGGGACACGGGAAACATAAAAAAAAGAGAGAATTATTCTCACACGATTATAGGACACCGGCCTGACACATGGGCATCTCCCTTTGGAAAAGACCCCTGTGCTTTGACAGTGAAAAATATTTTATAAGTGTGTGAAAGATTAGAGACTGGCAGTATTCGTTGTGGTCTGCCTACGATATATCTAAAATATTCACGCGCAACAGTAATCGTAAAGATAAACTCCTTGAATATCTAAAATCGACAACCGCGTATACACTGACAGGAAAAAAATTCCACCCAACTGATTTTTTTTTTCATTTTCTCAATAAAATAAAATTCTGTCCTTAATTTATTTTCTTATATTTTGACCTCAACAGTTAATCTTATGATTCTTCCTTCTTGAAGGTAGGATTGAAGGTAGTTAGATGACCTATTATCCCACCTTCAAGAAGGAAGAATCATAAGCTTAATTTGTTTCATTGTTTTTATCAATAAATTATCAATAAGTTTATGCTATGTTTTATATTGGGAATATCAATTAGAGATAAACGCACTTAATTCTTAATCCAAAACAACGATAAAGGATTTTTCAATGTTTACTTTTTACTGAATTTTAAATGTTTGCACAGTTTTATTTGAAATCGGAAGTAATAAACTGTTAAGTTTTCATCTTTGTTTTCTTAACCTCAATTTTTAAACTTAAAAATGCCACATAGTGCTGAGATGTTGAGCGTAATTTGGCAATTATTGATGATTCCATCAGGTATGCGGCTATTGCCATCGGAGTTCCCTATGAAACACTACGAGATGCCGCTAGCCGTTTTCGAGAAACTGGGTCCTACCATAGAAGGCCGGTTCTGGACGGCCTAGGGTAACAGAACCACAGGATGACAGCTTTTGACTTTGAGAATTTTGCGAAACCGGCACCTTTCTGTCGTTAAACCGGTTCATCAACTCCAGAAAGTTCGAAGAAGATTAAATCAGTATGGACTGATGGCTTTTCGCCCCGTAAGAGGAACAGAATTGACCTGAACACACGGAGTTGCACCCCTCGCAACGGTACGAGAACAGCCATTGGTCTGTGGACGGTTGGTCTGCTGTACTTTTTACAAAGAAGTGTAGATTTGCTCTACAATATCCAGATGGGCGTGAAAGAGAGGGGCGTAGGCGAAATGAAAGGGATGTAGCCGGTAATTTTTCCCAGAGCCAACCGTTTCAACTTAGCTCAGTGATGAAGTTGGCAGGAATTTCAATGGAGAGTCGCAGAGAATTGGTTCTTGTTCGTGGAGGATCTTTGACGGCCACTCGTTATGTGGATGAAATTTTGTACAAATGTACCTTCACCAGCTAACATTCTTAGGTCTTATCCTGGCCAGCCCGTTCTCCAGACTTGAACCCCATCGAACGGATCCCACGTCCATCACTTCCTGATACACAATCTCGAAAAGACTCTTCGTGAACAATGGGCTAACTTCCAGCAAAGAGACCTTTCTAGACTGGCAGAAAGTATGCTGACGCGTCTTCGAGATGTCATTAAGGCAAGAGGAGGAAATACGCGATATTGAATTTTAATTAAAAATCGCAAACAAATTTTATCTGTCCGCCTTTTTTAATTTTTTATTTTCATTTTCCTTAGCGATTAACATTTTGTATACTTTTCTTAACAAAGACTCAATTATTAAACGTTAAAAAACGTGAAACTTTGATTAATATTTAAAAATATATACAAATCAAATTACAAGTGGGCGGAAATTTTTGCCTGTTATTGTATATAAGTCTCACAATTTGCTTTTATGTATTTCTTGGGGTGAATGTATTTATTTGCGTGCAAGGGTAAGTTTGAACGGACTGGTCAATTGCAGAAGATATACCTCGTAGACGTGTCAAACTATTGAGATCAATTAGTACCGTGAATGTGTGTAGTGTGAAAGGAGTCAGCCTAATTTTTTATTGTACGTTCGTTTTGTATCCGTGCGTTCGTGCGTTTGCTACAATATTGATTGAATTCGGGCCTTTCCCCACGTGTGAAAAGATACGTCTATTGAGGAAGACGTTATATGTTGTGTATGTCCCACGTTTCAGTAAGAAGAAAGTAAATCGTCCATGAAGAGGTTACTAAACTATTGTTATAGATGCGAAAGAAAAAACACAGCAAAAGGGAAAATGCAGAGAAGCGCCGGCCATGATCATAGTTGTTTTCCGAAAAAATATTTTAAGAAAAAAGAGTGCATCTGATCAGAATAACCAAAGTAATCTAGAATGTAAATAATACTTTTTTACACTTAAATATTGATAATGTAAGCATGGCTGTAAAATATACTTAACGAGCCATTTATAGGGAGAACGAGCAGACAAGGGCCAAATTATCCATAAAATTAGGAAACATTAATAAAAATGTTAACCATAAAACATTGATATTTATGAAGTTATTACAATATCATCAGTGAAGCCAAAACATTAAATTTCTATTTTATTTACAGTAATATCACCGGGTGGATCTTGCTGAAGAAAAGAAATAGCACAACACACATCCTAGTTTTACCTTCCCCCATCTTAATGTATAATTATAGAAGCTTTTCCAAAATGATTTATAAAGAAATTATAGTTATTCAGATATCGTGAGATGCGGTCGGGTGTGATGTAGGTTTCAGAAAAACATTTTCTTTATCGTGCCAACGTTTCGATCTTTCATTGAGCCCTGAAGATGATCTCAATAAAAGATCGAAACGTTGGCACGATAAAGAAAATATTTTTCTGAAACCTACATCCTACAACCTACACTACATCGACCGCATCTCACGATATCTGAATAATTATCGATTAACGGTCACTAATCTCTACACAAAGAAATTATAATTTTTTTAACTTTTCTGATATCTACCTAAGTTAGCTCGAATGATTATACGCCAATCGATCGTTACATACAAGAATAAATCATAAAATTAATAAAACCCTCTTCAAATCTTAATTTTACCATAAAATAAACAATATACTATGTAGAGTAATACTTTTTTAACAACTTTACGTTTTAAATTCGTCATTTAGATTATATACACTGACAGGCAAAAAAATTCCACCCACTTGTAGCTTGATTTGTACATATTTTTATATATTAATCAAAGTTTCACGTTTATTAACGTTTAATAATTGATGGACGAATTCGTCCATGGATGGATTCTTCTTCTGAGGTTATCCCATAAATGTTCGATGGAGTTGAAGTCTGGAGAACGGGCTGGCTAGGCTAAGACCCTGATGTCATGCTGGAGATAGTTGAAGTCTGGAGAGCAAATATACACTCATCTGTAAAAAGTGCAGGAGACCAGTTGCGTTCTAGATCAAAAAATGCAAGCCGTGCAACTCTGTGTGTTCTGGTCAATTCTGATACTCTTACGGGGCGAAAAGCCATCAGTCCATACTGATGTAATCTTCTCCGAGCAGTGGGTTCAGAAATTTGGACACCTCGAACACCTGGAGCTGATGAATCGCTTGAACAACAAGTGCCAGTTTCGCAACATTTTCAAAGTCAAAAAACTGTCATTTTGTGGTTCCGTTACCCTAGGACGTCCAGAATCGGGCTTCTATGGTAGGTCCCAGAATCTCAAAATCTTCTAACGGCGTTTCGCAGAGTTTCATAGGGAACTCTGATGGCAATAGCCGCATACATGATGGAGCGTCCATCATCGATAAGTGCCACATCACGCGCAACATCTTCATCACTAAGTGGCATTTTAAAGTCGAAAAATTGAAATTAAGAAAACAAAGATGAAATTTAATCAGTAACATTGAACAATCCTTCATCCTTGTTTTGTATTAAGGATTAAGTGTGTCCAGGTCTAATTGACATTCCCAATTTAAAACATAGCATAAACAAATATGTTTTGAAAAAACAATGAGACAAATTAAGGGCAGAATTTTCTTTTAAAGAGAAAATGAAAAAAAATCAGTTGGGTGGAATTTTTTGTCTGTCAGTATTTATCTGCTCACGTCGACAAAGTTCTTCATAACTCTTGCTATAATTTTTTGTATGGTCCTGGCTAATTTTGATCAGAGGCAAAATAGTAAGCCATACCATCGTTTAGCCGTCTAAAATGGATGATTTCCTTTGTAACGTTGATAAGTATGCCATTGTGAACAGGGAGTAAAACAGAATTTATTCATCAGCAGCATGAATCTTCCACATTCTAAGGATAAGGCTGTTTTCGCAATGTCTCGAGGCGACGTGTGTACAAATTTAATTTCGACCGCTATTCATAATTCATGACCTAATCGGAGTTTGTACTCGCATCTATTATATCAGGAAAATCCATTAATCATGAAGGTTGAATTATTAAATCAAGGGTTTACAAGATGCAAGTCGTCGAAGGGAATGACTATAAAAATCCTTCCATGTCATTAGCGAATCTCTTCAATGCCAATCTTAAGAATCCCATATTTTAAAAAAGATTTACATTAAACAAAAGTTGGTAAACTACAAATGTAAAAGTTGCTACTGCGATGCTTTATCGAATTTGATTATTGGAGGAACTAATTGTTTCTAATAATTTATTTAATACTTATAATATCAAAAAGAGAACAAACTAATTTAAAGTTTTTTGGTAAAAAATTTAAATTCCAAATCAAAATGCTTAATGTAGCTACTAATAATGAACGGTATTTTCATAATTTGTATATGCAAATATATTTCCTACTCTCTTTCTTACCTTTATACATAGTTCGTAAATATACGAGTTTAGTTCATTTTTTGTAGACGGTTGATGTCGAAGAACAACGCCGTACTTCTACATCGAATTCATGATGTCTTATTGACAACGGTTTTCTTTCTTCTCACAACTTTTCTCCTAATCAGTATGCTCATGCTGTAAGAGGGTCGATGGCTGCAGCTAAAACGTGTAACGTTTCCAACTGCAAGAAACTAACCTCTTACCACAACCTGCCCTTTTCTTGGCTTGCGTTGTTCGAACAAGTTTAATAGAGTAATAAACAGTGGATTTTGAAAAATAGTAGTCGTTCAGCATTTTAAATGCATTGTTTTCCAATTTTTTCCCCAAGAAAGGCAGATTTCATGCAAACACACGTTTACAATTTAATAAGATTTTCTTGATTTGCAAACTTTCCAGACGCTACTTTTCAGAGACAAATAAATACTTAAAGAAGCAATCAAATCCAATATCATGTATCATCATTTTTTACGAGGCAATTTCAACTACGAGGTTATGTGACTACTCGGGGTGCTGGTGTTTTTTGCAAGGCCTTGATTTGCAAACTTTCCTTGTAAGGTAAAGGTTCCAGGTTCGAATCCAACGCCCTGCATTCGAAGCCGACATACTTACAAATTTTTTTTCTTCAAAACATCGGCACCCCGAGGGTTCATAGAACCTCGTAGTTGAAATACCCTCGTTAAAAATAAAAAAAATTAATTAAAAATGGAAAAATAAATAAAATCGAATATCATGTATCATCATTTTTTACGAGGTTTTTTTTTATCTACTAGGTTGTGTGACTCGGCCAGTGTTTCTGAATGGGTTTTTGGCACGGCCTTGATAGCAAACTATCCACACTTTTAGAGACAAATAAATACTTAAAGACGCAATAAAATCTAATATCATTATCATCATTTTTTGCGAAAATATTGCAACTACAAAGTTACGTGACTCCTTGGGGCCCGTGTTTTTGAGTGTGTTTTTTGCAGGGACGCTGGATTCGAACTCAGGACCTTTGCCTTATTCTGTTGAGGGGCGTGTCAACGCCTAAACCGTTGCGGCCACCGCGCTCCGTGTGATCAGTTAGGGATTAGATGTACCAACATAAAGATTCGATGTAGGTAGCTGAGAATGTATGCGATATTGGGAAAAATGTATTTATTAGCGAGAAAGTGATTAGAGTTGGGTAATTATTTGCTGAGATTGTACATAACTATTTAAAGTTGAGTTAGAATTCAAGAAACGTCTGTACTCTGCTTAATAACTGTATGGATATGTTTAAAAGCATGTATTTATATGTATAAATGTATGTATACTAGTGAGTCTAATGTATACAGTACGTACATCCTTATTCTGAATGGAAGTGATTATTCGGCCTATTAAGAACACATTTTGAGAAAGTGTAGAAGACAATCCCGGATTAACAACTTCTGGCCGTAGAGGCAAACCATGTAAGATGTCAGTTGTAATATTCGTGGTGTGTAATATACTGCGCCTTTTAAGAGCTATTGTATCCCCCGTAGCTTGTTTGCATAATCTGGGTTATTCAGTATGCAATGTCCTGATAGGTTTCCGTAAGATACGAAGTTTTTCCTTTTTCATTTGATGCATTATGTCGTTTCTTTCCTTCCAAAACTTGTTAGAAGCTTCTTGGTTTGTTTATTTCCTATGATTCCAGGGTTTCTTCACTTTGTTTTTTTGTCAAAGGTACCCATTGATAGGGTAAATCCTTATGCTACAGAAGGGCTCAGGATCTATCAAAGGTATAGCAGCCCTTTCCTTCCTTACAAGGGAAAATAATCAACACTATACAAATAACAAAACTAAAAAATTCAACTTCAAACAGTATTAAAATAAATCCTGGTTACGAATTATAAGGAAGCCACGACCTCCTCCATTGCTTTGGAACCAGATTTTATATATAATATATATTATTTACGATCTATGTTTCAAATATAGCTATATATTATACAATTCTCCTGTTTAGTTATGTATTTAAAATTTCGATTTTGTCCATATTTTTTGTAGAGGAATTTAGTAATTAACACTAAAAGTTATAAACCGACGACACTATGCTTCCTCATGAAAACGGAATCGCCCTTTCACGCAGTAGATCATAGTAATAGGCTTCAATCTCAGTGAATGCATAGTATGATGTTCCCTAAGTAAAGTTTTAATGGCGGTTATTACTACTGACTTTCCCGGTGATAGTTGAGCAATTCCAGGAAACGTAACTGACCTTAATCTCGGTTAATATCGCCCCCTTTGACAACTTACTTTCTCCCATTTTCTAGCAAATGATTCATTTGAACGCGCAGATTGCGCAGTATAAACAGAGGTGCGGTCATTTAACGTTCTAGCACATACAATGCTGATTTACATAAAGTTATGTTAATAAGTAGGGGAAAATGTTTGAATGATGTTGTACGGTTGAATTAAAAATCTTATCATTGAAATTTTGAACATCTGGAAAATCTGTTATCATCTCAAGTTCATCGTCAGAAAACGTTTTTGTCTTTTCTATTTTTTTTTTTTTTACTTTTAAAAATTAAGTTTGAAAACAACAGAGCACGTTGATGAAATAAGTAATGAGAAAATAATTAAAATTGGTTTTTAAGTTAATGTAAGCGAGACACTTCATTAATTTTAATTGTTATTGTGGTAGCCCTTTCTCCAGTCGTGTACCGTGATTTATTTTTGAGTAGAGGTTTTAATTGCTTGTTGTTTCTGAGAATTTATCATAATAATCTTCTTCTTTTAGCTTGACAGATTCGATGGCGAATCACTGTTCACTTAAAGTAAAGTCAATCCTGCTATTCAGGAGAACGAATGCTCAACTACCCGTTGGTTGTCGTGGACGAGGGGTTAAACCACATTACAATACTTTTTTCAAACAATTTTCAATTATAAATCCGTAGGCTTTGCCGGGATCGAACACAGGCTACCGTGGAAATTACGAGTCGCACCCCTTAACCACTCGGCCACAGCCACCGTTCACTATCTTCTGTGTCCATAAATATCAAAATTTCCTACCTGTTTGATAATATTTTAACATATTTTTCCGTTATTAGAATGTTTTTGACATACTTTTGAATTATGTACAATAACAGTTCGATATAATGTACGTATAAGGCATTGAACAGAAAAATTTTCAATATGAAAGAAACCAATTACGTTTTAAGTAAAAATGGCATGGTATGAAAATTACCAAAATTATTAATAAAACATTTCTTTAATGGCACTGCAATTGAAACTTTTTTTCAAATACAAGCCTGGCCCAATGGCGCAATTTCCATCGCGTAGAACACATAAAAATATACTTTACTGTAAAAATATTACTGATGGATAAAGATAGGGGTATGGATAAGAAAGGCGGCCACAAGGCCTACTGCACCTCGACATAAGTAGACCTTTTGGGCTCCTCTGTTAATTATAACCCACTGGCCAGCTTCAGGATTTTAACCAGCCACCATAGCTTTGCCAGCGGTTTGTTGGTGTAGGGTCTTGCTTCAGGTTTTTCTTGACCTGGTTGCAAGAATCTGCACGTACATAGACTTTCACAGAAACATAAAATGTGTTCTAAGATCTCCTCTTCCTGGCAGTATCTGCACAGTGTTTCTTCTGTCTATACTCCTATCCGGTGCATGAACTTTCTTAAGTGGCAGTGCCCTGTCAGGAGTCCAGTCAGGATCTTGGTTCGGTTGCGGTGCCTTCCAGTAATTCTTTTGTAAGTTTTGCGGATGGTCCTTTTTTGAATCTCTTCGCGCGCCTTATACCTGTGGTCCACCAGGTTTAGACTCATTAAGGACCTATTTTAAAATGTATCCTCTATTGTGGCAGGCTGCTAGGCCGCGGTAGGGTTCTGGGCCCGTAGAGTCCACGCTTTCTCTATTTTTGGCCTGCATGTCAACCTATTCGTTGCCTCTATGCCCCGAATGTCCAGGAATCCATGCCAGGGACAGGTCATTAGTGCGCTGACTTCCGTTAGGGCCTCCATGCATTTCCAAACACTCTTTGTCTTCGCCTCATGAGGCTAAGGCCCTGAGAGCTGCCTGGTTGTCAGTGAAAATGGCAATCTTCCGGGAATGTATTCCTAGCCTTTTTATTTCTCTGGCACATTGTTCGATCGCTATGATTTTAAACTGAAAAACTGTAGTATACTTGTGTAGGGTTATCGCCAGTTCAGTCTTGGGGTTCATCCCGAAGACCCCAGCTCCCTTCCTGATGGAAAAACCTGTAATGAAGAAACGTTTTGCACATAAAACAAAGTGGAAGTTCAACTTTTTGAGTTTAATACTAACATAATCTTATGAGCTGTTTTCAATGTTTATTGTTGGTAAATATCCTGTTTTGCATTTCTCTTCTACATTTTTTTGTTAAAATATAGTGTTGTTCTATAACAAAAATCAATATGCATAATTAATTTCAGCTCGTTCTTTTCTAAACATTGTGAGTCCTTGTGTTGTGCCATCACTAGTTCAAGTTGATAAAAAATCACCAACACTTTTAGTCGGATGAGTTTAATAAATATCTGTCGGAAAGTTTATAAGTTTTTTCTCGTGTTTATATTAATTGACGTTTTTTGAATGTAACAAAAAACTTAAGAGCGGTTGAGGTATTTTTTCCGATTTTTATCTCTGCCTTTCACAAAGGCTTAAAATTTGTTATGTTTCTTTCTTTTACTAGAGTTTTAAATAAGCTTTCCTTTAAATAAACGTTGTTTTGCGTGTATTCGAAGAAAAATCTTTTGTTTTGCATAAACCTGCCAAATAACTTAAAAGCTGAATGGAATAAATTCACCACGGAAGGAATTAAGTGATAAAGTGTTTATGTGATTTTGTATTTGTTTTAGGTCCTGGAAAATTCCAGTTTGCCCACGCCTTCTCCAATTCTACGTGTTATGTAAGTTCATTTTTGTAATTATTCACTTTACCGGAATTTCCTCTAATTAGAACCAAAAATACTTCTTTCTTCCCCAAAAAATTATTCCAGCTTAAAAAAACATTAATCATGTGCGGGCGTGCTATTTTAGTCTCGATGACCTACGTCGGGCAACTTCAACGTGGAGTGCGAGAATATAAATAGAGCGAGACGATCTAAAATTTGTAAACAAGATAATCGTTCTGATAAAAAAGAGCATGGGAAGAAGAGGATTTATGGCCTGACGGAGGGAATAAACTTATTTATTGAAGAAAAACGGGCCGAACGAACTTTTACTACTAACCACTTTCACCCCCTTCCGGTCAAAGTTCAGAAATTCGACAGTTTACACTTCTTGCAAAGAGTTACAGTGTAGAGCGATGAGAAATACGACAGATAGTTCCAATTGTCAGGTCATTTTAGTCAAGAAATTTAGATTATTTTCTATACAAAAATGAAGTTTTAATTCAAATTCAGCAAGGGAACTACTTCTTTTATAAAACCATATAAACAAAACAACCTCAAGACCTCCGTGAGTGTACCTTAATTCCACCATCTCATCACGCCATTTGCATGGGAGGCAAGTAATACAAATGTATTCATAGCATTTTGAAAAATGGCAAAAAGGAAGGAAAATTCGAAAAGTAAGTTGAGATGGGAAGTTGGTGTCCGAGTGGATCGAAGTCACGATTGCTCAAGTGGTAGAGCAGCCGTCGTGGGTTCGAATCCCGCTCGTGACGCTAACTTTTTCCTTTCAACCAATACCTTATATAAAGATTAATTAATTGCAAGAAGTTATTTGGTCAATCGGACTACGAAATTTAATAGATGTATTTATAGCATTGTTGCACTCAAGAACAATTTGTTCTATATCGTAACAATAACATTTAAGATGAAGTAAAACACAAGAAATTCGAATTTCATTGTTAGTTTGGATTGAAAAAACGTGCAGTGAAAGTGAATTTGAAGGCAAAGGAAGAAGACAAATTAATAAACTATGGTCACACCATGTCCAGTTGATAAAATAGTACAACAGACAGATTAATCCGATGAAAATTACAATAATAAAATTAAAAAATACCTAATTTCCAAAAAATTGTTTTTATATATTTTTATAAATTTGATGCTAAATAAAAACTTCAATAACATTCTAAAAGTAACAATGCAAAATTGAATTTATTGAATTTATTTGAACACATTATTTTGATACATAAAAATTTAATTATAATTGATAACAATGTAATATAAAATAATGGAAAATGAACAGCCTGCTCTCTATAGTTTACCTTGTGCCTGAAAGCAGTTTTATGCATTACCGAAAAAAATAAAATAAAATTTTAATAAAAACAGTTTAAATTTAATTATTGGTGGCAGTATACATGCCATTTAATAGAATCTTGACATTTTATGTAATTTTTTAAATAATTGTTTTGAATATGTTACTCATAACAATTTCTCTTCTTTAATTATATGTGAAAAAATTTAAATTTATCGTAAGAGGGAAATGAATTTAGATATATCAATTTGTCAATTAATTAATATTTATGAAAGGTATTGGCAGAGATAAAAAAGTCAGTGTCACAATCGGGATTCGAACCCACGATCTTCGGCTAAATACGCCGCTGCTATCATCTAAGTTCACTAATTTCGTGGTCCGCTTGACCAATCAATATATTCCAATTAATTAAGGTTTTCAGTTAAGATAAAAAAGTCAATGGCACGAGCGGGATTCGAACCCACGATCTTCGGCTAGATACGCCGCTGCTCTACCACTTGAGCTATCGTGACTTCAATCCGCTCGGACACCAAGTTCCCATCTCAACCTCACCTCTGGAATTTTCCCTCAAAAATAGCAACAAGGAGGGAAAATTCGAGAGGTGAGGTTGAGATGGGTAGTTGGTATCCGAGCGGATCGAAGTCACGATAGCTCAAGTGATAGAGCAGCGGCGTATTTAGCCAAAGATTGTGGGTTCGAACCCCGCTCGTAACACTAACCTTTTTATCTCGACCAATACCTTTCATAAATATTAATTAATTGAAAAATGTTATTTGGTCAATCGGATCACGAACTGTAATGGATTTAATATATCTATTTTGTTGATATGTATGACTCGTAATGCTACACTACATGCATTGTTATAATGAATGAATGGAAGTGTACTTTACAAACAATACATTTTAATAAAACATTTGTTCATGTACTGTGAAGTAGGGAAAAGTTTATGCTTATAAATTTGAAGACATGAATACATCAAAAACAATTGTTTGACTTTTAACACTTAAAATCCGTGTAAAGTTGCTTTCTGTTGTACTTTTTATGTCATTTATAATAATTTGTCTATAATTAGTCAATCTGTTCTGAACGCTACCTCTAACTTGAGAGGAACCGCCATTGTCGTCAACGGATTTTCGTTCACCTGGGACATCGGCTCCTGTTTGAGGGAGATTCTGGCGTCAATAATCTTAACGAGGTCTTGGGGATTGATTCTTCCGAAATTATTCTGGAGTACACCAGGGACATCGTAGTGCAAGTGGGATTAAATCAAAGGCTGCACAAAACACGTTGACATGAGATGAAGAAGTCTGTCGGGAAAATGTAAATATAAAAAATTCTAATGTAAATTTTAATGGTAAATTATCCGTTTTAGTGTATAATGTTAATGGTTTAAGGTCAAGACTTGTAGAGGAGGACTTCATAAGCATTTTGAAAAATTTGAACTATTTTTTCTTTTTTTAAAGTTTGCCACCATGTAAAAAAATGATTTTTTTGAAAAGTATTTCAATAAATTTGTTTTGTGATAGATATCAGCGGTTAATGTGGCCAAATTATGTAGGGCCACGGGAAGTTTAGTTGATACATACATACATTACATCATCCAAAATCCAAAGTCAAACTAGTAAATAATTTCTGTAAAAAATTACGTGGTCTCTGTGAAAATCAGGACCTTGTTATTCTGACTGGGAGGGTGCCCACGGGTGCAGAAGGTGTACTTTTACCTTTTGTACGCGATCGACTATAGCTGTGCTTCAGTTGATTTAATGCCAAAAATTAGTGAGTTTTGTGTCAACCACACAGTCTTTTCAATTTCGGTATCTGTAAATGCACCACTTGACTATTTCGGCCCAGTGAACCCTATGAACGGCAAACGCGACGTTCCAATGAGAAGCTGATTTTAATGCTGATAAATTTTGAACATGTTAAAAACTGATATTCAACTAAATATTAATGTTTTAGTTTAAGACAGTATTGCCCGGGTGTATTCTTGGATATACACCAAGCCTTTGACCGAGTATGGCGCTCTGGGCTGCTGTGGAAGCTCAAGAACATCCTACCAGCAACCTATGACCTTATCCTAAAATCCTATCTTAACGATCGTTACTTCCAAGTATCCCACAAAAATTCATTGTCTCCTATCCATCCTATTCTTGCAGGTGTCTCATAGGGTAGCGTGCTCGCTCCTTTCCTTTATTCAATTTATACCTCCGACCTACCTACGCAACCTAACACTATTGCTTCACCTTTGCCGATGATACCGCAATCCTTTATCCTGATAAAGATCCTGTCACTGCTTCCCGTAATCTTCAAAATCACCTAAACACTCTAGAATGCTGGTTCCGTCGGTGGAGAATCAAGATCAACGAAACCAGTATACCTCAACAACGTTCCCATCCCAATTGCGAACCAGGTACGATACCTCAGACTCTACCTGGACAAACGACTGACGTGGAACCCCCATACACGACTTAAGCGCACAGACTGTAATATACGATTTTTGATGCTTAAACACTACTCGACAGACGATCAAGACTCTCACTAACAAACAAAAGTAAACTTTACATTGCCCTCCTGGCCCCCATTTGGACATACGGACTTGAACTTTACGGTACTGCTAAGCGTTCCAACCTCAATAGAATCCAATCCCTTCAATCTAAAATCCTCAGAACAATAGTACAAGCCCCTTTCTATGTATCCAATCACTCCATCCATACCGACCTAAATATCCCTTTTGTTACCGAGCTAGCCCAATCCCGCTACAAAACGTTCCATTCCAAACTACCCCATCATCCGAACCCTTTCGTCAAAAACCTGTCTTCCACCACGTTACCTAATAATCCCAACAGAAGACTGAAGCGTCCGTGGCCCCGCGACAACCTTAACAATTGACATCGGTCTCCTACGATGGAGTACATCTCGCTCATCGTATTGATTTACTAACGGCTACCATCACTGGATGGTAATTGTTCAAGCTTTCATGCTACTGTTAATATTTTTATATGTTAATATTATCTGTTTTACTTGTTGCGTCGAAGAATGCAGTTGTAAAAAACAAATAAAAAGTTTAAAAATTTTTTTTATCTAAGTTTAATCGACTAGTTGTAAAAAAATCAGATGGAACCTTCAAAGGAAACAAGGTAGGAAATGCAATAAATCGGATATTATTGTATTATTTTTATACATATTAATTAATACTTTTTGACAGATCGCGTCATTTTGCAAACTTCTCGTCTGGGACGAACCAAACTGCTTCATATTAAACAAACTTCGTGATCTGATAGTGAGATTAATACAGTGAAAAATGTGTGTAAATTTATGAACACCCTTGCCCAACTAAACATTTTTTCGTTTTTTTATAAAACTATAAATATCAAAATAAAAGCCCGGGTCATGTTTGTTCAACTAATCCGTGTAACCTGGTTAGATTAGGTTACTTTTAGGTAGTTTGATGTGTCCCAAAAAAATAAAAAATGCCATCTTTGCCCTTTAGCTGTAGTTGTTGGCTGCACTATTTGTTTTTATGTGGGGTTTTATTTAAAGAAATCCCTTTTTAATTGTTATCACTTTTAATAAAAATGCATTTTTTACCAGGCTGCGGCTAAAACAAAACAAATAATAAACTAAACAATTATTTTAAAATAGCAACGAATTAACAATTTACACAGTGATTATTTACAGATCGTGAGATCTGGTCTGGTGTGATGTAGGTTTAGAAAACCATTTTCTTTATCGTGCCATCATAGATTATTATTAAGTATGCATCATATATTATTAACGGTCACTAAATACAAATTTAGACCTTTCAATACATTAAAATTCTGTACTATTTTCATGACTTTATGACTTCTATCTTGTTGCTTTGTTAATAGTGTTCAACATAGCCACATGGAAATGTATTTATTAGCCATTAGGATATTTAATATGACGACATCCACCTTGGTCTGTCCAATATGTATAAATTGGAAGTATTTAAGAAAGAGGGAGATAATGAGTTGTGCATGTTCATCATTTATGTCACACGATAGATTGATTCATACGTGGGATTAATTTAGTTTTCAATATCTGTAGAGTCCAATTTTGTAAGGTAGATGCAAGTCTCGGTTTAACCGGTGTAGGTGATGTCACTGCTGGTAGAAAAGAATTCGTTTCAAATCACGCCAGATGCTCAGAATCCCCTTATCCGATTGCATCAGCAATTTAGAAGACGTTGTAAGTTATCTTTTCCTTTGAGATTTTATTGAATATTGCATCCGTTTTAAATCTTCTCTGAAGTGAAAATAGATTAATAAACTGCTCAAAACTGTATAAGGATATTGCCAGTTTTGTAGTTTTTGTAGTACTTTCCCGAGCATTTTTATTTTATTTTTGTTGTAAATTGCGTTAAAATTTATGAGAAATTATTGTTTCTTATTGAAGGGGAATTTAATTAAGTGATTTTGAAAAATAACAAAACGAAAGGTTTTACCTGCATGATTTTGTTTATTGGACACAATAATTTTTTTTTTAAACAAGTGTGTATAATGTCCTATTTTAGCTAAAACCTCTCTGCCCCTGTTAGGCATATTGTATGCTGTAATTAATTTCATAAGGAATTTCATTTGATGTTGCTCTGCTGCACTCTGTTGTTGCAGTCAACTGGCTCCGGACGGTGATCGAAATCCTTCTCTGCAACGCATCCTACATATGCTGAATATGGTTGAAGTCTGGAGATAATTGGGGAAGGTGCAAATGAAAAATTGTTGAACAACCCATTATTATTATTTTCATTCAAAAATCTAAAAACCCTGCCAATGAGATACCTGGTTTGAGGGATGTATTCTTCGATAATTTCTGGACATAACGGACTGCTGCGAGGTTACATCAACAATATGGAGTCCAGTACGTCCTCCAGGGTAAATCCCAGCCCAGACTGTGACGTTATACTGGGGGCATCCCCTGTTCTCGGTAGATTGATCACCGCCTGTTATCACTATTCAGAAAAAAACGCGACTCATCAGAACATAACAGCACCCCAATCGGTGTTCTCTTCTCGGCACTCGCTGCACCATATTCTCCAGAGTTGCTGGTGGCGGGAGACCACGCTCTGTGAAACGCCACAGCCTCTGCGATATCCACTTGCTGGTGTCCTCGATAACACATTCTTACAATTATATTGCGTAGTTCTGGTTCAAGATGATGTCTTTCCATAGTTAAAGAGAATACAACTGGATTAAAATGAAGAAAAGACGAGAAAAGGTGTTTGTTTAGAAAATGAGAAATCTTCATGTTTACTGTTCTTAAGTAAATCCGTATATCGGTTTTGGTTTGTATTTTATATTTTGTTTTATCCAACTAACAATAATATATCGGTTAATTGAATTAAAATTAACATAATAAGAACAAATTACCGATAGCCCTTTTTTCCCTCCCCCTTCACTTTTGAGCAGTTTGTTTTTTGAAAAAAGATAGTTTACGTTTCCATTTTTTTGTTTGTGCTAATTTGAATTGCTTGTAGTATGTCTAGAGAGATACGGCTTTCTATAATAAAAAACTATTGTCAATTAAAATCTAAAAGTAAAGCATAAAAATAGGAAATTAAAAATACAGAGCTTCTTAATAGGAAAAGTTTGGATGAAATATTAAACCAAATATTTACTCCACGAAGGTCGATAACAAAAGGAATTTTATTAATAACAACTTTAGCAATCAATTAATCAATCACGTACTGTATATTTTTTTAAAAGAACAATACATAGGTGTATGGTTCATATAACAATTACTTTTTTTATCTATTTATGTGCTATTTATGTGTTGCTATCATACATTATTATTAGTAAGTATTTCATATTAAATTTTCTAATACAATTCATAATAATTTTACAATAAATACATATAAAATTATAAATAGACAAATATGTTTTTCTCTTGCATTGTTTACACGTATAATATAGGGTGAATGCATTAATCATTGAACTATATAATCAATCTAATTATAAACAATAATAAACATAATATGTAAAGTAAATTTATTACACCGTAACAATATAATAATACATCATCAATTACCAACAATCAATAACCAATATATATTAATTAATTGACAATTAACCAATAATAACCATACAGTATTTTATAATCGTAATTGTTTAACAATACATAAATTGTTAAATAAATAATAAT
This sequence comes from Cimex lectularius, assembly GCF_000648675.2. NCBI lineage: Eukaryota > Metazoa > Arthropoda > Insecta > Hemiptera > Cimicidae > Cimex > Cimex lectularius. The sequence continues at coordinate 115,577 of NW_019394219.1, forward strand.
TAAATAAATATTTTTGCATATATTTTTGTGGTATGTATTTTTGTGCGTAATAGCGAATTTAATGCATTACTATAATTATACACTCATATACTAGTGCATAGACAAAGTCAGACACTATTTTTTTTTAAACTTTATGTATTTTTACCGTAATATTAATTACGGCATACTTATTTTAATGAAAAACAAATCAAACGAATTTACCGAATATTTTCATTCGAAAAGTTACAATAAAAATTATTTAATTATGATAGTTTGAAAGAAAAATCACCAAAACACCGGAAAAACGTTATTAGAGATAGAACAAATTTAACTAACAATTTATGACCTGATCTAGGTTAAAAATGGTTAGTAAAGTGTTATTTAAGGTGAATAATTACGTACTGAATTAAGTTAAATTAATTTTACAATTAATTTATATATAAAATACATGTTAAAAAAGTGGAATAATATATATTTTATTTATTCTGTGTTCTTTTTCCTTTCACGTATCTTTCTTACAGACTCTCTCTTTTTCCTCCTATTTTTTTTTAATTCGCTAACCTGTCGTCTTTTCCTCAATTTTAAATTACTATTACAAGGACGGAAAAACATATACATACGAGCATATAAGGATTTTCTCGCTTCCTGCCAAAACCACCACCAGCCATAGGATAGTCCCAAGCCGAAGAGTACTCCCGGATTTTTTTTTAATTACTGCAATGCAGTAAATTTAATAATAATTCAAATTGAAATAGAACCAACTTATTTTGTCCTTTTCGACTAAGAAACGAATTTTTATTTTGTCGCATTAAATAAAAGACGAATACGCAAAGTGCAATGTTTTTGTTGTGTGCAATGGGCCAGTTAACCAAGCTCTGCCCCAATTCGAGAGAACGTTGAAAATTGTCAATTCAGCAGTGCATGTAAGCCAAGCTGCCATTATCAGAATATTCAAAAGGGATCGGTTTGGCAAGTATCAACCGCCTTGATTTGAGCACCAACTGGGTGCAACGTTTACGGCCGCTTAACTTTGTTCCCTTGTCAGTTTATGCCACATTAATTTTAACCTGTATTAAAATCTCATAATTAATGTTTGCAACCGACCTGTGACAGCTAGACACTTGGAAAACATTTGTTATTTAAACTTCGAATCAAGAATAAGATTTATAGTGATTTGTACATCAATATTTATCCATTATTTTAATAGCTGTATGAAAAAATTACAAACTATATGTTCCACCATGTTTCCGTGTTAATTAACTCCATTTAGAAATGTGTGGTATTTAGTGACCGTTAGAGTCAATGATTATTCGGAGATCTGAGATGCGTTCTGGTCTGAGATAGGTTTTTGAAAAACATTTTCTTTATCGTGCCGACGTTTCGCTCTTTATTGAGATCATCTTCAGGACCGGGGTTTTATAAACATTGTTTAAATTTTACAAATACATGTAGGATATTAAAAAAATAAATTCATACAATGCTAGAAACTTTTAGATTTAAAAAAAATTAATTTATATAACGATAGAAAATTTTTTAGTTTTAAAAAAGAATGAAACCCAATGCTAGAAAATTTTAGATAAAAAAGAAATAAAAAATGAATTTATATAATGATAAAAAATTTTAGATTTAAAAAAGAATGAATTTATACAATGCTAACTCAATATCACAGTTCTAAAATAACGGTTTTTTTCTAAAATATAAACATTGTTTAAATTTTACAAATACATGTAGGATGTTAAAAAAATAAATTTATAAATGCTAAAAAATTTTAGATAAAAAAAATTAATTTATATAATGATAGAAAATTTTTTAGTTTTAAAAAAGAATGAACAACAATGCTAGAAAATTTTAGATAAAAAAGAAATTAAAAAATGAATTTATATAACGATAAAAAAATTTAGATTTAAAAAAGAATGAATTTATACAATGCTAACTCAACACCCCACAGTTCTAAAATAACTGGTTTTTTTTTCTAAAATGTAAACATTGTTTAAATTTTGCAAATACATGTAGGATGTGAAAAAATGAATGTATACAATGCTAGAAATTTTAGATTAAAAAAATGAATTTATACGATATTAGAAAATTTTACATTCAAGAAAATTATTGTACACAATGCTAGAAAATTTTAGATAAAAAATCACGACAGACAAAAATGACACACCTACACGGAAAATAAACACTATGAGGGAGTACAAATACTTTGATTGAATCTAAAATGTTCTACCATTGTATACATTCTTTTTTTTATCTAAAATTTCTAGCATTGTATAAATTCACTTTTTCCACATCCTACATGTGTTTGTTAAATTTAAACAATGTTTGTAAATCCCACGCCCTGAAGATGATCTCAATAAAGATCGAAACGTTCGCACGATAAAGAAAATGTTTCTATAAAACCTACATCACACCACACCGCATCTCACGATCTCCGAATAATCAATAACTCCATATACTTAATAACACAATTTATAACTTTGTCATAGAAAAAATCATAAACTTTTGAACCTCAAGACACTTAATCAAATAATATAGCATTATTTTATTTAAAAATAACGGATATACAGTTTACCTTGTGATTCTAGTTAAGTAGATTTTGCACATTTATTAATTTCAAAGCGTTGTTCTTCCCGTTTTAGTTGTTTTCAATAATTGTCTTTTGGTACTCTTTCAAAGGAAGGGCAGACAAGCAACAAGGGCCAACATTATTTCCCCGCCTCTGTAACGGCCGTGCTCAAAGTTGAAAGACCTGGGTCAATTTCCACTCATTTCCCCCAATCGCGGGTCACCAGAGACCCAGAAGCTCGTTTGGGAAATTGGTTTTCTTTTACATTGGTCTTGTTTCAATTATTTGGCGTTGTTTGACGATACGGCAAAAGGCGCATTATCAATTCAAACGGACGCTCGTGTATATTTGCGGACACCATTTTTTTTAACCGTACATTCGTAATTTGGTACGATTTCATTACTTTTTGTACCGTAGTTTTGTTCATCATTTAATTATTACAGTCTAACAAATAATTACAGAACAATGACAATGTTGGCTAAAAGCTACAATGTTATTAATAAAATTGTAAATGTAGAAGGTGTATTGTAGGCTCTACACTTCACAATCAACTTGTCATATCGGACAGAGCATAGCATACCCCTTGTGACTCTTTACCTTTTTTAATCATTAACCATTTACCTTGTAAGGACTGGGAGGATACTAAGAGACAGCTGGAAATGAATGAAAATTTTATCACACCCCAAAAATTATTGAGTTCCACAACAAAGATAGTACCAACTCAACACAATTTTATGATACTAACAGCCGTCTAATACGTCATAAAGCAGTAATTACAATGCTACCAAATATTTGATGTGCTTCTCTAATAAAATTGTGGATTGTGAGCCTATGATCGTCGAATGTTTTCTAAACTCCTAACAAATTATTTTGTCTCATTCGATTTTCTAAAATTTCAATTTGATGTTCTCTTTACTGTTGCCAAGATTTGTGTAATGAGTGTGACGTAGAGAATTCTTTTTGAAATAAAATTAGTAAATTTCGTTGCAGGTAGTAGAAGTATTCACGATTTTTGTGTTAATTCTGTTAAGTCATGTTAGATTGAGAAAATTGATGGCTTAAACTTGTAAGAATCGGCTAGTTAACATTGCAGAATCTAACAGGCCAGGGCCAATGTTAGATGATAGAATTAATGAAAGGTTTTAAGTTGAGATAAAAAAATCAATGGCACGAGCGGGATTCGAACCCACGATCTTCGGCTAGATACGCCGCTGCTCTACCACTTGAGCGATTGTATCCTCGATCCACTCGGACACCAACTTCCCATCTCAACCACACCTTTTCAATTTTTCGTCCTTTTTGCCATTTTTCAAATTTTGTGTAATCAATTTGATTCTCGGCGACAAATGAAATGGCCACGGAGAGCTTTAGTGCAGTATACTTCATTTTAATTCATTAAATTCAGATTGGTCAAGCGGACCACGAAATTAGTGAATTTAATGAATTAAAATGAAGTTACTTCACTAAAGCTCTCCGTGGCCCTTTCATTTGTCGCCGAGAATCAAATTGATTACACAACATTTGAAAAATGGCAAAAAGGAGGGAAAATTCAAAAGGTGTGGTTGAGATGGGAAGTTGGTGTCCGCGTGGATCGAGGTCACGATCGCTCAATTGGTAGAGCAGCGGCGTATCTAGCCGAAGATCGTGGGTTCGAATCCCGCTCGTGCCATTGACTTTTTTAACTTAACTGAAAACCGTAATTAATTGTAATATATTGATTGGTCAAGCGGACCACGAAATTAGTGAAGTTAGATGATAGTTCGAAAATGTAGTCACATTGCTATCCGTTAGGGCGTAGGTAACCAACATGGAAGCCATAAATTTAACAGCTGTTTTTGTTTACTCGTATTTTTATTCTTAAATGCGCATTAATTAAATCATACCAATACATTTCTTTTGTTAATTTCTGACCTGTCATTATACTCTCTTTCATAGTAGATACATTCCCTATTCTGTAAAGTTGTAGGTTGTTAGACGTCAGGATACAAGTTAGGTATATCGGCACGAATTGAAGCGTGTCATTTGTTAGTACTTTTCGAGTGCATAGATGGCATTTTGAATGAAAAATTTGATTAATTTTCCTTTTTTTTTTACTTCTTGCATCTTACAATTTAACCCAAAACAAAAAAAACAACCCTTCAAGGACTGTTATAGCTTTATTTTTGGTTCCACAAGTCGGCACGCGCAGCATTGCGGAAAAATTAACGTTTAACAAGCTAAGAAAAGAAGGGGCATTCACGATCTTACGGACATTTATCTATTCAAGTTAACACGAGTTAACATGTTACAAACATCGTGAATACCTCTAGTATAGACAAAACGTTCAAATCCTTACTTAGATTATATTTCTGATAAATGTACGTTTATTTGATATGTGCCATTCGATGATAATAATATAAGCGTGTATTTTAGTTTAGCGTTATAACGATATAAACTTTGAGAATATTAATAACAAGTAACAATAATTATTACTAACGCCCAATTAGTAGTAACAAGAAGCGTGCCTTCAATGAAATGGGTGGCGGATCGTTCATTCACAGATTACGGTAATACAATTTTCATAGGGAGTTTATGCGACACGAACTGCTATTTCATTCGCCCCTTCTAAAAAATGGATCACGTTTATTAATTTTCCAGATTCGTGAAAGCTATTCAAGTAAATACAGATGGCTAATAGTTCAAAATTTGGCCATTTACAATATATTCTAAATGTTTGAAATATTCGACGATGTGGAATGTAGTAAATTAGTTCTTTTGATGTTTTAATGGAAAAAATAAACTAATTTATTTTTTTGGTTATTTTTATGAACTAAATCACTAATTATTATTTTTTTTATGATTCAATCGCTACACATTGCGGGCCACTTTATAGCTACAATAATTTTTTTTAATAAATGCCCATGAATATTTCGTTATGTTAAAAAGTTATAAAACAGTTTTTAATCACCTTTATTTTAGCCAAATAGAGCTGACCGGTTTTGAAAGGCAGAATAAAATCCACGTTACTTATTTATTCCTATTAATTTATTACTTAGTTCAAAATGGAAGCTGCCCCAAAATAGAACAGTGAAAGTATAATAATAGTAATGCTTAGAGATGGTTAAGGGGCCATAATAACCAACATAATACCATAATTAGGTAAAATCAATGTATATTTTATTACAATTAATTAAAGTTTTTAGTTGAGATAAAAAAGTCAATGGCACGAGCGGGATTCGAACCTACGATCTTTGGCTTGATACGCCGCTGCTCTACCACTTGAACTATCGTGGCCTCGATCCACTCGGAACCAACTTCCCATCTCAACCGCACATTTTGACTTTTCCCTCCTTTTTGCCATTTTTCAAATAGCTAGTATATTTTTTTAATAATATGACTTGAATTACACAAATGTTTGGTGAATAAAAATTTTCAATTATTAAATAGTTTCCAACAAAAATACATTTTACAAAATTAAAACAACAAATTTTCAACAATATAAAAATGATTTTTTAAAAAATCTAAAATAAGTAAATATAAAATTACAATATAGTTTTTGGTATAAAATAGTAAAATTTATAAATATACCTATGTTCATGTATGGACATTATAAATCAATTTTACTTACCATCTAGTCCACCCTGGCACGAAGGTAAACTGCGTCCATATAAATAAAACATAATTCAAAGGGTCACCTACTGAAAATGGCACCCCAGTACAGACACAACTCCGCCACACTTTCCACTAGGTTATGGCAAAGCGGGGTCTTTGTGCAATTCCCGTTGTTTGGATGATGATGTCCAGGCCTTTATACGCCATTTCCAACCCCCTGCCAGAACGCCATTACCAATACACATGCGAACAAGGGCCTCAATACCCAACATATCAAACACAAAGTGCCGTGGACAAAACACTACATACAATGTGCATTCTTATCTGGAGGTCTCCTTGGCTGTCCGTGAACCCTCCTCCTGTGATGGTATGGGAGGAAAAGCGGCACTCTCGGGTCGTGAGATAGTCCAGGGACCCGAACTCAGGAATAGCCGCCGGGGGTCCTATCACCCCGGGTATAATATTGTCGTTCATAGTATAGCCAGATGATGAAAGTAAGTGTCCTCCTGAGGCCATGCAGGTTATGGGCAGATCGGAGAATCACACGAATGTACCTGGCCTCATCCAAAGATTAAAGATTGCATCCACATGGTACACAAACAACCTTACGCGCAAAACGCAATACTAATGAGGATGAATTTGGAGAAAAAAAAAGAACAAGGATTAAACGGGCCTACTCCGCCTAACCTGAGCTCCACCAGCCTGACACACCCTTTCCCATCCCAAATCCACCACCTTTCCCAATCCCCCCAACGGATTTGCTTTATGAAAATCCCTAAAGTCCCTCAACATGCCAGTTCTGTACACCTCAATGTTCCACCCCTCCGACCACCTCATAACACACCCAACCGCCCTCTCCTTCTTATAGGGTGCAGGATGAGGGATTCACCTCATGCCTGGGAAAAGGAAGGCTTAACCCCCCCCCCCAACTCACCGAAAGGACAGAATTGAGAAAAGACTTGTATGTGCGTCTGATGAATAACATTTATTATCGAGGTTTTTGTTATAAATATTCAAAACGCTTTTGTATTGGTTTTTCATTCTTTGTGAAGCCATTTGTATATTGTCATTGCTTTCGTTTAGGTTTGTATGTTCTTCTAACAGCTTCTAACAAATTTAACTTTAGTTCGTTTTATTATTTTGGAAGAATTTTTACATTTGACATTGCATACATTTAAATCATATTTGTGTTTTATTTCGGAAACATGTTAAACTTGCTAATCCTGTAATTTTTGGATGATTTTGAACACTTTTTTCATATTGTTTTATTCTGTTTTTCACAAAGTGCATCGTTTTTCCAAAGTAAATCTTATCACATGTACACTTTAATAAACAGACAATTTTACTTTATTCCATTTTACTTTGTCTTTTATTGTCGAAATAACTGCATTTATTTTGTTAGTTAAAAGAGAAATTTTTACAAACATTTTCCTTAATCTCTTTAAAAGATGGTTCTTACTCATTACTGTGTGTTGAGGGTGAAGTATTCTTACAATTCATGTCGAAAGATGTGTTTGCAACTCCTTCAACCTGATGATGAGCATTTAATGCTTGAATTCAGGATCTTTAAAAACAACAAACTGTATGATCTCTCTTTTCACGAGATTAAACAACATGCTCACCTTACCTTTATCATTTCTAGCATTTTATTTTATTCTTTTAGTAGTATATTTTAAGTATTTTATCTGTTCAACGAGCCATTAATGTAAAGCTAATATAGTGTAGTTAGGATTATTAGATTTTTGGAGTAATGTTGTTATAAAATAAGTTTTTAATATATTTAATTTTTTTATGATTACTAAAATCACTAATACCAACAAGTGTGTAATATATTTGCTTGAAACCTTAACTTTTTGTTTTGTTGATACGAAATTTAATAGACAATTTTATTACATTTTTACGTATGTATTTCAAAAATTAGATATCCAATTGTGAGTTTAAATAAAATATCGAAACGATTAAATTGTTTCAGAGTGCGTCTTTTTTTCACTAACTCAGCATTGAATAAAAATGGGAAATATTGTAATTCATTAAAATTAATAATTAAAATATATGTTATGAATAATATGTATACATAACTGTTTTCTTCTACAATATTATTATTACATAAAGTCATGGAAATTTAATAACGCGGAACGGCTTTCAACCAAAGCCACGAACAATAAAACGAATGCAGAATAACAAAAGGATAGACAAAAGAAATCGTTGCGACCTTGTGTGTAAGCCGGCTGAAACTCGAGTCTTGGCCGGCTCAGACAACTTCTAACAAAGAAAATAGGTCAAATGTTGGATCGAAGCTCAATGTCGGTCCGTTTTGGTCTAATTGCCCGGTCTTTGGAGCTCATATTTGAACTAAACCAAATATTGTTACAGCCCGCGTCTGTCGCCCAGCTCCCGCGACGTCGCGACAACGTTTTGACCCCGACTCAGCCGAAGAGCGGATTGTTTGCTATTTTCATTTGTCAAGGATACAAAAAATTATAAGCATAACTGTTTTCGAGAAATACATTTTTCCATAATAGATGCAAAAGGTGATAAAGCGCTAGTAACTTTTCTTTTATCGATCCCGGTATTCAAACTTTTCACTATAAGTTAAAGTCATACTTCCATTACTTCTTTCCATCTTGTGCGGGAACGCTAATGCATTTTTATTTTTTGCATAGTTTTATTCCAAAAGCTCTTGTTTATTAATCATTAATTTTGTGACTTATGATGTGTGATTATTTCCAAACGCACTGAACAAGCCCGTATTTCAAAACGCGTTAGGTTGTAATGCTAATCTGCCAGAATCTTTAGGTCTTCCTAATTTATCTTTACTCTGGACTATCCTTTCAGTTAAAATTAAGTTAGTTAATTTCAGTTAAACACATCTTTTTTTGATGTTTTTATTGTTTAATAATTGCGTTTTTTACTACCTTGACGTCAATCTCCTTCAGCCATTTGAATCTATGCACTGGCAGTCTCTTTTTAGTTCGAACCTCAATAAAAAAATCGCTTCGGAGTTGTTATCTTTTATCACATTAGGGCCGGTACGTAAGATATCGCGACGCCGCGTACTTTTCAATCGTATAGGAACAAAAGTGATGAACGATGAACGGGACGATACCTATCTGATGCTGACTTTACTCCCGTTAGTTATCGATTTTTACCCTCGATACCTTAGCACTCAACTGTCAATAGGACAGTGCACATCTTCTGCAGCCTCCTATCTCATATCTCGTTAAAAACAGTTAGCGCCGTCTCCATCGTGACACAGCTGTACAAACGTAATAGGTCTATTTAAGCCCAAACAAATATAGAAATTTATTTTAAGCTTACGACTTAAACACAACAAAAAATATGATAAGCATTATATTAATGAATTTATGACACTTTCAACCCGGAGGCCGATCGGCCGTGCACTACCGACCCATTTTGGCTCATTGGCCTGACGAGTGGCGTCCGTCGGTACGGCTGGCTTGACATTGTTTCAATAACGTTAAATAAATTTTTGTAAATGGGCAAATGTTTACTTTTCTGTGTAGAAAAATAATATCCTATTTTCAAAATCAATTAAATAGGGTAAAACGTATGTGTAGGTGCTTAATTTAAAATTCAGCATTGTGATTATTTTTTTATTTAGCCCTTGAGCAATAGGGGTATTCACGATATTTGTAATAGTTAACTCGTGTCAACTCGAATAGAGAAATGTCCAGTAAGATCGTGAACGCCCCCTTCTTTTTTTTACCATATTAAACGTTAATTTTTTTAGAACCAAAATTAAAGCTATAGCAGTCCTTGAAGGCTTGTTGTTTGAGTTTGAAGGTTCATTACGGTTTTGTTTTGTGTTAAATTGTAAGATGCCAGAAGTTAGTAAAAAACGAAAATTAATCAACTCTTTCATTCAAAATGCATCGATGCACTCGAAAAGTACTTACAAATGAATGAGAGTATAAGTCCAGGTCAGAAATTAGCAAAAGAAATGTATTATCTGATTTAATTAATGCGTATTTAAAAATACAAATACGTGTAAACGAAAAACAGCTGTTAAACTCATGGCTGCCATGTTAGATACCTACGGCCTAACGGATAGCAATGTGACTATTTTTCTACCTAACATCTAACATTGGTCCTGGCCTGTTGGATCGGGCAATGTTAACTAGCCGATTCTTACAAGTCTACGTCATCGTTTTTCTCGATCTAACTTGACTTAACAGAGTTAACAGGGTTAACACACAGATCGTGAATAGCCCTAATATAATTTTCTTGTACTTATACTTTACAAATATTATGTGGGCAAATATAAACCACTTAACAGATTAAATTAATGATTATTCATAGGACCATCCTAATAAAACTTATATTATAAAACAACTATTAAAAAATAACATGCAATAAACGAAATCAACAAAACAATCTAATAATACAATAAATAATGTAACGTAACAAAAATATAACTTTCAGATACACAAATAGTTGAAAGTTTAAAACCATAACATACATAAACAGAATAAATCAATTATTTAAAAAAGTATTTACCATGCTGTTATTTTTTCTATATTTTTTACATAGATACATAATTATGTGTAATTTGTCACAAATGAAAATTGTAGCAACAATTGTTTATTCTCTTCATAAACTTTAAAAAACAAAACACAATTTACGATAAAATAGATTATAGAAACAGTAAAAGACTATTTTTAAATTATTTTGAACACATTTTTAAAACTATCTGGTCTTTTATTTAAGTTGATATAATGAAGCAAGCTGTATTACGAGAAAATTTGGCTTTATTTTTTTATAAAAGTTACCTTATTTTTAACAATCTGTGAAGTGAGGGTCACTTGTCGAACTCGGCACTAAAATGAGGCCGATGGATAGTGAATCGGAAAACGATAAACACAGGTCGAAAGCAGGCGCTCAAATAGACCTAAGTGTAGAAAGCGCAGTGAATTCTTAAGAACTTGGACACACCAAGACCAAACAAAAATAAAAAAAGGATCAGCGCCAGGTGACGGCTCGCGGGTTCTTGGGCTTGCACTTCAGAGCGCCGAGAGGCGACCATCGAGCTGATAGTGTTAAAAACGTTTACCATAAAATGTGCTGTATATACAATAGTAAATATAACACATAAGAAAAAACTCAATACGGTAAAATTAAATTAAAACTTATTTCAACAAATTTTTTAATCTTTCGCTTTAAATATGTGAAAGAATTCAAGATTAATTTGCTTATGGATTGCTGTATTCTACATTTCTTACTGTGAATGTTAGCCACGTTGAAAAACAAACAGTGTGCCAAACAGAGGAAAATGTTAGAATTTTATCACAGTTCACACAAACTAATAATACTATCTCTCGGCAGAAATTAACAAGTTTTATTACAATGGTTTATATATCCGGTGATTTTTCTCTAGAATAAACGGAAACTAGTAGAATGTAGTGAGAAGTTGAAACAATTCGTTAAACCCTTTTGAAAGCATTTTTAACCCTCGGCAGACCTCTGGATTTAACGGATGCTGTAATAGAAGTGGAAAAAGTTTAAATTTGGACAGAGCTATAAATCCCCTTTCTTCGGCCTTCAAAAGTAAAAATATGAAAAGCTGGACTTTTAACTAATATCATTGGACTCGTTAAAAAAAAAGTATCCCATATTGTTATTATCCAAAAATATGGATAACGTTTGAAAAAAATTCGATAGATTTTGTTCGAAAAGCGAAATTTTATATATACATTCTCATTAACTTGCATTGCAAACAAAATATAAATTTTATGAGTACAAATGGACTATCCTACTTCACTCAGAATCGCAAATGTTTTCTTAGAAAAATTAAAAAAGAGATACGCACATAAAATATGACTAATACGGTAAGGATATCCTTGTTACTGAATTTCAACCGCAGCAAGAACATCAACCTAAATTAACTATGAAACCTAATAATTACATAACAACATAATTTGTTGAAGTAATGAGGAGCAATCAGGAAAGAAGTATTTTATAAAAACATCTTTTTCATTTTTTTTACCGCCATTTTGACCTTCATTCGGGTAATCTTCAAGACACACAGTGTAGTGATTTTCTTGGATATTGATGTTTATTTCGTGTGAAATTTTGTAAATTTCTGAATTGTGAAAGAATAGCACGAGACTTTACGCCGTGAAGATGACCCGAATGAAGGTCAAAACGGTGGTAAAAAAAATGAAAAAAGTGTTTTTATCAAATATTTTATTCTTGATCGCTCGTCATTACTTCCACAAATTATTGTACCACCATTCGCTAAATAAAACACATAACACAGTGTAACGAGCGTGATTCGAACGCATAACGTTCGCCTCAATACGCCGCTGCTCTTACCACTTGAGATATTGTGACTTCTAACTCAAGTGGTAAGAGCAGCGGCGTATTGAGCCGAAGGTCGTGAGTTCGAATCTCGCTCGTTACACTAGCTTTTTCATTTGAGCCAAGACCTCACATAAAAAGAATAATTAATTGAATGAAGTAATTTGGTCAATATACCACTAAACATAATGGATTTAAAAAAAATGAATATTTTGTATTAAACAAACAGAACAAATACAACATGAAAAAGGATCGCCACAAAAATAGACAAGTCAACAAGAATTTCAAAATGTTTACATCATTTAAAAAACTACTCATTTTAAAAACCAAAAAGTTCAATTGTTTGCATTTCAGCCTATGACAACAAACGTCAGATTTTACGGTATTGAAAGTGAGAAAAATATGAACGAAATAGAAAAAAACATACTTAATCAAGCAAACAAACTGACAGACAAATACATCCGTACTCTTTTCGCTTTTCGTGTTAAATATAACAAAAAGATCCCAATAAACAAAAATTAAACGTACTAAGCAACCCCTAAACATGCGAAAAGTATCAAAGAGAATTTTCACAATGCATTTTAATGTTCTGCTACTATTGGGTATTAACCATTCAAAAAAAAATTAAAATTGTTATGGCGAAAATCAAATTTGAACTCCCTCCTTTACTTTAGATGGATGAACAATTTGTATCATTTTTTTCAATTAATTAATATTTCTGAAAGGTATTGGTCGAGATAGAAAAGTCAGTGTGACGAACGGGATTTTTGATTTGCATAATTTGTAATATCCCACTAATCAAAAAAATAAAACCATGAAGTTTGAAAATTAGTCAAAAGTCAAATCACCCCAATATCCCAAATTGGTAAATATCAATCAACTAAACCTCCAACAAAAATATTTTTCAAAACTTTCAGTATAAGACTTAAGATGAAGGAAAAGAGTTTAGATAAAGAGTTTTATTACTAAAATGTTTATAGTTAAACTTTCTTAGTTTATGGAGCAATGGGCGCAATAGTAAGTTCATCATATAATTTAAAAAGATTTTTAGTATTCAGCGTTTTATTTTAACACAAATGCTTTGACACGAACAAAAACAGGCTTTTAAATGCTTTCGTATTTTATGTGCATACATGTTTATTCCCCGTGTTTTTTTACGGTACGTTGCTACTTTGCCTGTTGGCCCATGTTTATAAATAAGACAATGTTTATAAATGACCCCGCCCCACACTTTCCGCTGGAGTGAAAACGAGTTAGGAAAAGAGAATTAGTTGAGAAAGTATGAAGAGATCGGTTAAAACTTTAATGGAGCCGACCTGTTTCTCAGAGATATCCAATTTATCCGATGGGGCGCCTTGTTACCCAATCTCCATGCGTGTTTCCTTCCTCCGGCCCCGCTGAGCTCAAAAGGTTCAAATTTATTCAAACCCCATTTCTTCCGAATTTACGAGCGGTAAACTGGAGGAATTTTACGCATCCCTCATATTAAGGATGAACGAGGCCTAGATCGTTGGAATTATGATCCACAAATGGAAAAATTATTGTTACCCATTCTTGCTTCGATTTCCCCGTATTGCGTCTTCTATTGATTTGAAAAAATCCGTTTTTGATCTTTTAACAGATTTCAATTTCAGGTCTATTAAAACTTCACATAACATACGTTTAAATACGATAGTTTATTATTCATGTAAACCCTTTTTATTCTTGATTTTATAAATTGTAAATAGTCTTTGAAAAAGTTTCAATATTATTCCAATTTGAAATCTTTAAATTTCATTGTCTTGTTACGCACCATTGAGAACTGCAATTCAATGTAAAAGAAATTTGTCATTAAAGTATCTATTTTATTCAGTAATTATCTTGATATATTTGATATCAATCTTTAATATTATAATTTCTTATTAAAAAATTAGGAATAAAGGGAATTTGAAACAAAAGAAAACTCAGGTCTTTTGTTAGGCTTTCGAAAAATATGTCCCCTTAATTTGGGCTTGAACTATAATTAATTATTGGCAAGGTTAATGCAAGACTGTGCAAAACTAAAATTTACGGTTGTTGTAATTGGGATAATTAGGTATTACAAATATATGGGTTTTTCAAAATAGGATAACCTGCTAAAGGCTCCAAGTCTGATAAGAATCTACGGATTGTAGATCTCATATTATCAACTTGGAAAATCATGGTTTGACATACGACGTCCTCTATCGTGAATCCTATTCAAGCTACCTTTATTATCCAAGAATGCATTGTGCTTATAGAAGACTGGTGCAAAAAGTGAAGAACAATAATGAATGAAGAAAAACGTATTTGTTGTCAGTGTACGTTCTTTACTACTGTTGTTACTGTTGGTTATTTTCAAAAAATATTCTTGCCCTACAGTGTGCATCGACAAGTTTTAGTTGTAACTAGTTAACCGTTGCTTGTACGCAATATTGATTTACATTTGAAATGAATGAGCAGATAATAATAATAATAAAAATAATTGATAATTATTTCCATGCGAAAAAATAACATGTGCAATCTATGTGTTGTTCGATAATGGGTATCCAAAGTCTTTAATAAACAGGTTAATGAAGGAATATAACTACAAAACTATCTCCACTAGAAGGAAAAAGATTTTATCAGCTATAACATAAATCGCAGAAACATCAAACAAACAAAAGCGATTATTGGCGACACAAATAAATACTATAAAAGTAGTATTTAAATGTAAAAACAAGGTTAGAAAAACTCATGCACAAAACTGAAATGTAAAGAACCTCTGCTACAAAAGCTCAAATGATATGTATTGTATAAAATGAACTAAATGCCCCACTGTTTATTATGGCCAAACCAAGCAGTATCTCTCAAAGCGAATTAGCTATGATTATAGTGATGTTGAAAAAACAGGAACTGCATTATCAAAGCATAAGCATGGTAGTCATCATTCTGACAAAGTTTTAATTATGAGTACCGAGCATAACACAGGTCGTAGGGTACTAAAGGAAATAATATACATTCATCAAGACTTGTAATATAAAATAGACCTGAAAGATCTAATTGTAATCTATAGTAGGATTTTGGAACAAGACAAGCCCCTCTCCTAAAATACACGTGTGTAAAAAAATTTAAAATTTTTATCAATTTATTTAATAAAACTGGCTTGATAGAGCATTAGAATTTAATGAAAAATTATGTAAATTCGTTTTGGCAATGCCTGTACAACTTTCCATTTTTCTTTTCTTCAAATTAGCTTTAACCCTAATTTTTTAAAGCAATTTTATTTCATTTAACGCAATTAATAACGTAATTATTACCATGAATACTTTTGCTATTGTCCATTGCATTCTTAAACACAGTAAATACGCTTTAATTAATCCAGTGTTTACTTGAAATTTGATTGAAGTTTAACTTTCTTTTTTACAGCTATTTATAAAACTTTATTTTTGCCAGTATATGAAAATATATGAAGTTTAAGAACAAATGCCATTATTATTTTCCTATGTATACAGAATATATGTATATTCGATAAAGAAACAATTATTTTTTTATACTTTTTTATTAATCACATTTTTAGATTTTTTTGTTATTAATTACAGAAAAAATTTTCGTTAAATAAAAATCATCACACATTTTCTTTATGTAAATAGAACTATCAGCAAAACGTGGCAATCTGCCGATCTAAGGAGAATTTTCGTCAACGAAGCAGTTCACGATAGAATCCTTTATACCGCAACCCAATCCCTCCAAACGATCTTCTTTTAACAAAACCCATATGTTCTTTTACGTTATTTATTCTAACGAACTGTATTCTTATATGAAATTTAGTTGATTTCTTTTTATTGAACATTAAGAAATAAATCGGCTCATTGAAAAATTCTATTATAAAATGCAGTAGTCGCTTAGCTGCGTGACACCGTATTGCTGAAATGCGGAACATCAATTTGTTTTTCAATTTAAAATTTCTGTAGTCGGTGGTATACCACTCGAGAAATACAATTGATTATTTCATATAGAAACTTCTAGATAAGTGTTCTGCAAAAATTGTGAGTAAATATTTGTTACTGTTTGACTAATGTTTTTCCTTTTCCAAGCCCAAGTCTCCTCCATTAATTTTTGATGTTTTAACATGAAACAAAAAGCTTTATAACTAAAAATATATAATTAGTAAATTATTAATTAATGTTAATTAACGGTCAACTGTCTTTTTAATAGATTTACGTTTTAATGAAATATAAAATATGTGCGGGGAAAAATAAATCCGTGCTTTTCGTCATAATAAGAATATGTATGTTTCGAATCCAAACAAAGTTAAAAACATTTTTTATCACAAACTTGAAATGTTACTATTAATACTACAATTAACTAAATTAACGTTATTATGAGAAGGCAGCTAATAAATGTTTCTACAAAAGAACATATTATTTAATTATTATAAATAAATGGAACGTATTATTAAGATCACAAAAATAAATAGAATACAGAAAATTTTAAATATTTATGTTTGTATTATTGTTTTTAATGAATCCAGAATAGTGAAATAGGTGAGATTAGGATGATCAACATACTAAACCCGCAATGATTTCGTGTCATGCGGAAGTGTATCATTGTATTTATTTCAAAACGGTAGTATTTTTCTTTTCCTTCATTAAAAAAATTCGTATTTTGGGCAGCAACGAGGGATATAAACCAACCTTAATTGGCCAATCTAATTATGGCTTTCACGGAAGTACATAGGTTGGTCTTTTCATTAACTAAACAAATTTATTAGTCTTCAAAAATATCACTTTTGCCTTATAACCTTTATTTGAATTATATAAGCATAGCATTGTACATGCAGAACCATGCTTATGATTCCGTCCGTAATAGTTGGCTATATTTGCCTGCAAGCGGCGATCATTACCTACCTCGGTGTAAGGCAGTGCGGAGTCGTGGGCACATGTATTTTATACCCTGAAAAATTTAACGTCGGACATAATTCTAGGATTGGATTTTGTAGCAAAGTTGCACATGATTATAGACCCGTCAGAAAATATAATATACTTTAAATTTCGCCCCTCTAGTCGCGTGGCCCTTTCCTCCAATGCGGATAAATTATTACTAAATCCTATTAGTAGCCCCGAGGAGTTGCTGACTCACTTGAAAAGTAGGTTCAAAGGCACACTCACGGACAAGCTCGGATTAACAAATGTTATAAGATATAACATTAAATTACTTCCCAATACAAATCTAGACGCGCGGCATTTCCGAGTATGTTACCGTATTGGCCCAAAGCGGTACCAAATTTTGAAAGAAAAGTTCAGTAAATTGGCTGAAGGCAAGGTGATTGAGCAAATCGAAACTCATTTCACGTCGCCATGAAGGTCTTTCCGCCCTGGCGATGTTTGGCTCCAGGAGCTGTTTTAGAATTATGTTTTCCATTATAAATCATTTATTATAATAAAAAATATGCTAATATTTTTTATATTCACTGTGCCTGACAAGCAAATTTCACACGTATTATTTTATTATATGCAGAAGGGCTTATCATTGTATTGTACTACCATACCAGCGGAAGATGAACCACTATGTCTTCTCTACACGTGTCCCGCTTCTGGGCCCTTAGAAGAGCTTTGCAGGTGACGGTTTGGCTTCCTCTGCCTAGTGGTCGTAGCTCACATTCCACCGCCGGAACTTAGCGGCGCCAATAAATGGCGCTCCCAGGATGGGCCCCGCGAAGGCGTCCGGCTGGGACATGGGGGAAGAGCCATGTGACTAGCTTATTAAGCTATGGTAAGCTATATTCATAGTGCTTTGGCGGCACTGCTCGTTAGGCGGGCCAGCCTTTTTGCCGCATTACGGCCTTCCAGAATCTTTGGGTGGCCTTATAACCATCTGGACTAGCGATGATATCTTGCAGTGAGTTTACGTTAGCCACCTCGCTATTTGTTTCAAACAGCCATCTGATACGAGGGATGCTGTACATTTCGCGCGATAGGGCAACATGCTCAGCTGTCTCCTGATTCCCGCAGGGGCACAATGGGCTAGATTTCAGGCCGAATTTGTACAGTTTTTCCGAAAAATCGCCATGTCTGTCAAAAGCTGCGCCATGTAGTGATCCACATGGACGTGCTTTGCCTCGACTCTCCTTTGCACGCTCGGGAAGATTTTGTATGTGTACCTGCCCTTGGTTGACATATCCCACCGGCGCAGCCACTCCTCACGCATCCATATGTTCGCATCTCGTGCATTAGTTATGGGGATAATCGGCTGATGCCCGTTTGCCAGTTCCCAGGCGGCGGACACAGCCCTTGCCTTAAATCAAGCGGTGGCCTTCCGGCTATGACCTGAAGTGCATCCGTTGAAGTCGTCCGGTAAGCCTGTGTTATAGCTAGTAACGCCGTTCTCTGGGCACTCAAGGCTATTGCCCAGTCAATTGCCCGTACTATTCGCACCCACGCAGGGGCCGCGTACAAAAGGACCGACTGGCACAATGCCGAGTAATAGATTTGTCTACTTCTTCCTCCTACCGAAGCGGAAGATGAGCCATGCTGTTCAATATCTTTTTCGTGGAAGTTACGTAGATTCAAACCTGGAACCTCTAGCATGACAAATGTAAGAGAATGATCCTCTAACGCTTCGGCCTCACAAAATCTTTTATTATTTACTTATAAAAAAAAAATATTTTGTGGCACAATTCTATAATCATAATGATAGATGAGTAGTGACAGTTGATTAATGTCAAGATGTTTGTCGTATGTTTTATATTAACTTTTGAAAATTACAGCGTTGATTATGTCGATTATATATAATATAAACATAATGTAATATAATCATAATAATTATGATTATGTGTATTATAATTATTATTATAATAATTATCTTTATTAAATAAGGCAATTACCTAGTTTTTTGTATTTATTAAGGTTATTATATGAAATTGAGTATAGTAACAATTATTAAGAGATCGAGACGTGTAACGATTACTACGACAAGACTTTCAACGTCATAATTTTTATTTTAATACTTAATTATCAAATTCCATTATGTACTTTCCATCTCAGTTTGGCATCTAAGATCATTCCCAGATATTTAGCTGTACGCAGTGTTTTTGAAGAAAAAAAATATTTTGAGTGCACTGAGTGCCTTATAGTGATCAGTCGGTAATCGATACACATCTTTTTTATAAACTTTATTACTAAAACGCTTGTTGGATAGCGTTTATTTTACAAACACACTTGGCACTTCGTCCGTTGTAAAAACAAATTAAGGAAGAAGCTCGTCGAAAAACTGTCAAACGTTTAAAAGATAAATATAAGAAGTTTAAGATTACTTTAGAGTTAGAGTGAATTCCAGCGAGACATTCTTTTAACAGGTGAAAGATAAACCGAAAGGGATAGAAATTGGAATGAAAAAGGGTGGAATCTACAGTTGCTCTGTACCTTTTTCCTTCCGTCGATGAACTTCCATCGAAGAGCTCAAAAACTTGTTTTTGAAAGTTTTCATTTTCTCTTCTCTCATTCCTCCCATTTCTTTATTTGATACTTTTTTATCTCTTTTATTTAAGACTGACCTTAACTCCTGCTATATGTATGTCATTCAATCTCGCGACATATTTTGATCGAATTTGATCGAATCATCACAACCTTTCGAACAGGTATATCTAATTATTTTACAATTTCGCACTCTTATTAAAATTAACTTTCTCGACGCTTTTTGATACTGATTTACTCTAAAAAAAACATCACTTTATATAACTGGTTTTCTAATCTGGACTAATAATTTAACACAGGACATTCTGCATACCTCGATCGAAACTGGTTAAAATCTTCTCGACCTCTGTCCCAACGGGCTCGTAAAGGCCGCAGGTCATCCGTCAAACTGTTTTCAACGTTCCTCAAAACTCATACACCTCAACGTTGAAAGATTTCCTCAGGGAGATCACATCGTAAATTTATTTTTGTTTTAATTTTAGCCCTGCACAGGCAAAAACTGCGGAAACGACAACAAACCGGACGGCGGAGATAAAGGCATGAAAAAAAGGTTATTGATGTACCTCGCTTGTCCCTGAAAGAACCATAATCCTCCCACTTGAGTCTCACAAAAATGAAGTTATTTTCAACTTCTATTTCCTCAATATTTACAATTTGTGGTATATCTATTTAAAACCGGATAACCAACAAAAATCCATCGCTTTCGCTTCAAACAAAAGTTTATTGCTAGTATAACTTCACTGTTAAAACAAACGTAATGAATTTTATTACAAAAGTACATGAAGTTAATAAACAACATTTTCTTTAAATCTGTGGTTGAAAGGACTGATTAGCCTGTTGGTTGAGAGAACATCGTTGC
This sequence comes from Cimex lectularius, assembly GCF_000648675.2. Lineage (NCBI taxonomy): Eukaryota > Metazoa > Arthropoda > Insecta > Hemiptera > Cimicidae > Cimex > Cimex lectularius. Next base: position 136,341 of record NW_019394219.1, read on the forward strand.
TGAACATGGTTTTAATGAGCGAGCTTGTTGCACTCTTCCCTCTTTATGTAAGATGATTCAGATCTTGAAATTCTCTTCTGCTCCACATTTCTTTTCTCTTTGAAGGTCTTCGGGCGTGTTCTTGTATAAATAATTATTCATAAATCCCTTGTTTTATCCATCACCGGCTATATAATTGGCAAAGATGGATGTAGGGCGTGTACGATTGAACACGGTGGACCACCCGATTTATTAGGGAGGTGGTAAACGGAATTAAAAAATCCATTATATTCCGTGCCCGATTGACCAAATAACTTTTTTAAATTAATTAATCTTTATGTAATGTATCTTTTTTTTTTGCCTTATGATCTAGGCATATTAACCATGGTGACGAATTCTTATATGCGTGTTCATATTTGTGGGGGGGGGGGTTATCGTGAAAAAAGGGCCAGAGGCGACGGTGGGAATCGAACCTACGACCGCGGCGTCTATGAGCCGAGAGTCTCTCACGCTAACCACTCGGCTACCGCGGTCCCCTATGTAATGTATTGATTGAAATGAAAAAGTTAGGGTCATCAGCAGGATTCGAACACATGACCTTCGATTAAATACACCGCTACTCTACCACTTGAGCTATCGTGACTTCGATCCACTTCGCATCTCACCTATCTTTCGAATTTTCCCTCCTTTTTGACATTTTTCAAATGTCGGATAATAAACTCATTTGGGCAGCAATCCAATAAAAATTAGAAAACCAAAAGAAAGCATACCCTGATGTACAGTTTTCGGGAGTCTTTATGTGGGCAGGAAAGCGAAGGAGCCAAGAGGCGGAGAAGAAGACTAAGTATTAGGTAGGAAGACCCACTTACTTCTTTCGGCGAAATAAGTTGCTGCGTGGATGTCCTTCCAAATAAGGTTATCAAAAAAGAACCGGTGGTCCAAGGCGGTTATTGAAAACTGCGCTGCGATATAAAAGAAGCGATGTTACTTTTTCAACGGACAGAATAGGACTGGTAACACTTGAACATGACCGGGCAGGGGTTGGGCGGATTATCTCTCGGGCGGTGTTCATACAAAGAAGTGAGATTATTAGAGTAAACTCCTTTTTTCTGGAAAATAAAACCAACCAGGACGAAGTTCGGATAAAAAAGGCACTTGACCAACACGTATTAATGTGTACAACATGCAGATTTAGTTAACGACACACAAAAAGTACCAAATAATTTTTGTTATCTATCTTTCGAATTTTTTAATTTCAACCAATGTTATATTTCTCTTACATAAAAGATGTAAACACATAAAATTTACATTACTGTGCAAAGTGTTATTATATTACCTTCTCATTGTTTAAAATTGAAAATTAGTAAATCATATCAATTATTTTTTAGCCCCATGTGAATAAATTAATTAATTATTCCTTATATAATAATTAGTTATTATTATTATTACTATTCTATGGAGGTCGTGAGATGCGGTCTGTTATGACGTATGTTTTCGAAAAACATTTTCTTTATCGCGCCAACATTTCGATCTTTATTCAGATCTTTAGGGCCATGTGTTGCCTGCATTTCAACAAAAAAATTCTCTGAGCCGATGCCAGTTTTTTTTATGAAGGTTTGCAACAGCAGAGGCCATATCAACTATCGGGGTGGCGGTGTTTTTGAAAAAAAAACCATTTGTAAGTATGTCGGGTTCGAATGCAGGGCGGCTGTATTCGAACCAGGGACCTTTTCCTTACAGTGATGAGCGCCGTGTCCACACCTAAACTGTTGCGGCCACCGACGCCCCTCAGAAAAAGTTTCTCCTCATTGTTGGCGATGTCCTTCAGAATATTCTTTGCTTGCTGTACATGTGTAGTTGAAATCTGTCATTGAATCCCATGTTCTTCGTTCTTCATTGAGAAAAAATGCAGTTACAATGTACACTCGTTGTAAAGAGATGATAAAAATCTGTTAGACCGCCTTAAATCAAGCAAAATAGAATAATTTAATTGTCCAAGAGGATAATTTCTTAGGATTGGCCCGACTGGCAAAAACGGCGTAAATTAAACTAGTCTCTCCAATGTGGTATTTCGGCTCTTGTTTATAAATTGAAACAGCGCGTGGGCTGAAGGGCATATAAATACACAAAGCAGTTTTATTTTCATAAACAACACAAATCTTTGTTCAATATTGATATTTCACGAACCCAAATCATATTTTTTTTCTTCGTCTTTTTAAACTTTATTGAGCAAAGCATATTACAATTGTAATCGTATACTAAATATAAAACATGACTTGAAACATGAATTAAGAAATAGGCCCTGAGGCGTTCCTCACTTAATAAGATTATTAATAAATTTGGTAAAATTAACTTGCAATAATTAATTTAACACTATTAGATACGAGGATGGCACAACGTCGAAGAGTCTCTTCCTTTTCAAGTGACTGTGATCTTCGAATTTATTGGCTCTAGGCAATTTCTAGCATCAGTTGGTTGGATTGCCCCTTGATGGACCAATGGTTTCGACTACAGGTCCTTGATCACCCTTTTAGCTTTAGGCATGTCAAATTCTTTCCCGATAGTTTGGTTCCATACCACGGAGCATTTGTTATTATCAGGAGTATAGTGAATGGTTTCCATCGTTTTAATTTGTCAATCAGATACCGATGACCAATCGTGCAACCGTATTGCCAAATATGCATTGTGGCCATTAGATAAATGAGTCGCTTCACATGACGGGTGATGGTTTCACTGCCAAGGAGATTTTTCAGTGGTACACTCGATACCGACTCCTTGTGACAATGCTTTTAATATGTAATTTTAGCTTTTGGTCCAGGTGTAGGTACCAATATTGTAGATGTTATTGGTTCTCTTTGCAACAAAATTTCCATTCCACACAAGGCGACAGTATATGAAGTGGACTTCCTGTGACTTCATTAGGTTCACTATTACTCTCCATATTTTACACCAGTTGCTGACGCTTTTCGCGAATTCCTGTAGCCCAGAATGGGCTTCTTTACCGGTGTCATGTTTTGACAGTATGACGGCATCATCGACCAAGTACGTGAGATGTTTTTAAAAGCGTGTTTGTTGCGAAATGGCTTGAAAAGAGAAGGTAGAGAAAAAGCCCCCTTGAGATATTCCCTATTTAATTCCAAAAGACAGTGAATAGGCTTTTATTTAGGTTTTATTAATAGGCCTGGGTGCCTCACTTTGTCGAATGCCTTTTCAGTGTCTAAGAACAGCCCTAAACAGTCTTTCTTTTCCTCGTATTTGTATAACATTTCATCAACAACCTCAAAGCATATTCTAATATTTTAATCTGACCCAGCATAAAGTCAATTGTACTACTCAATCCTCATTTCATTAACAAGACTCAGCTTAAGATGATTTATTTTGTAAGAAAATGTACGTAAATATTTATGATTTATTATAGCCAATTTTCACGTATTTGTAATTAAATATAATATATAAAAGTATAAAATTTAAAGACTTCTAAAATGAGACAACAAAACACATTTTTTTGGAACGTTCTCCTCTTTTTCTCTTTTTTTAAAGTTAAATATGAAAAATAATTAATTAAATTATTCGGGAGTATTTTTATGGTGGTTGATGGTAAATGATGACTTTACCAATCAATCGGTAGAAGGCTTACTTCAGCGAAGATTATCCCTGTGGCACAGTTATCACGCGATCTGTCCCTCAAGTTATAATAATATTACCAACCCGACTTTTATACTAAATCGACTTTTTAAATCCGTTCTCGATCCAAAGAAAGTGGGTTAAATCAGCGCTTTGTTGTATTCAGGCAGAATAAAAATATTTTCGTGCTAGTCAGATACCCTGAGCGCGATCCATAGGCCATCTGTATGTTGAGTGAGCCGGAAAAAGGGAAAAAACCCGCTTCTCCTTTAACACACAAGAGATGAGGGCTTCAAATGGGCCGACAAGGAGTTTTCATTTTCAAATAAGTAAATAAGCTTTATTCACAGCACTTTTAACTTACTTCAATTTCATGCACTTCTTTTCTCTAAACACATTCACAGTTGAGATATTTATTTGCAGTATTTATTTATATATGAAATTAATACAAAAACTCTTCTTCTTTAACAGAAACGAATCAAGGTGAATTGACGCATGAATTTTCGGGAATGTTTAGTCTTTTTTCAATTAATTAATCTTTATGTAAGGTATTGGTTGAGATAAAAAAGTCAGTGTCACGAGCGGGATTCGAACTCACGACTTGCAGCTAAATACGCCGCTGCTCTAACCCCTTGAGCTATCGTGACTCCGACCCTCTCGGATACCAACTCTCCATCTCAACGTACAACTTTTCGAATTTTCCCTCTTTTTGCTAAATGTAAAAAAATTCAATATTTTTCGTATTCCGCTTGACCATTTAATATCATTCAATTAATTAAGATTTTTAGTTGAGATAAAAAAGTTAGTGTCACGAGCGGGATTCGAACCCACGATCTTCGGCTAAACACGCCGCTGCTCTACCACTTGAGCTATCGATCTTACTTCGATCCACTCTGACACTAACGTCCCATCTCAAGCCGATCTTTCGAATTTTCCCTCCTTTTTGCCATTTTTCAAATGTCGTATAATCTATTCGATTCTCGGCGACAAATGAAATCGCCACGGAGAGCTTTAGTGAAGATATACTTCATTTTATTTATTCATTAAAGTTTGTGGTCCGATTGACCAAATTACTTTTTCAATTAATTAATCTTTATGGACGGTATTGGTTGAGATAAATAGCTCAAGTGGTGGAGCGGAGGCGTATTTAGCCGAAGGTCGTTGGTTCGAATCCCGCTCGTGACACTGACATTTTTATCTCACCCAATACCTTACATAAAGATTAATTAATTGAAAAAGTGTTTTGATCAATCGGACCACGAACTCTAATGGGTTTAGTCTTGTGTTCAGTTTTTGAGTGTTAGCGGAAAGTAAATAGAAATAGTTAAAGTGGAGTGAGAATATGAATCATTAATAAAAAAGGTGATTTTACTCACAAACTGGTTTTGCAGTTATCATTATTTCCGATCAGGCACGTCACGTCAATTTCAACTTAAGACACGCTCTACAATTTACGCTGGAAAACGTACTCGTAAATATTTATTTAGTCTGACGAGCATTTGAAGCCGGAAAATCGGGATTGCGAAAAACATTTTGTGAGTAGTACCATCGTTTTCATCCAATTAACGTAACATGTGAATCAGTTTAGTTTATATTTATTTACTGAACACTGCTATATTTTCTTCAGTTTTTATGATCCGTTATAATAAAAATTTTCGAGGTAAATGTTGTATAAAAAGGGCATGTTTATGCAAAGGCTTTATTATAAAACCAGCCTCTATACTGCCTCGGCCGCTCACATTGCTTTTCATTTTTCTCTCTTTATTTTTCGTCCCTCCAGCCCAGTACGATATCGCCTTTCCATCTTTTTCTAGGCCGACATCTCAATATTTTTACCAAATGCGGCGTTTCAATTTCTCTATCGTTATTGTATATTAATATAACTATTAATTTATTCATTAATTGATTACATATCATAATGGTGCAAGTATTAAAAAAAATTTGCATTCTATTTTTTTAATATATTTTAGATTTTTTGTGAAATTTTAAAACTATTCTCAAATATTTTGTTTTCCATTGTATAACTTAATGATATCTAATTTATATAAGCTCAAATCCGAAAATTTATATACAAACATACACATTTATTGAGTCTATCACTTCTCGCAGTTCACCGGCTATTCCAGCTGTTGTAATTTAGAGTAAATTATCGACATGCCTCGTGAATCGGGTTAGACCTGTCTTATCCGTTCACTCATCGAAGTTGGGCTCCCGGGGCTATCCATTCTGGCCCACAACGCAATGAGTTTATCAACCCGATTCCATTCACACTCTCACTCACTCATTATTTTCTATATTCATAACACTCAGTTAGGAGGTGGAGTACTTGTTTTATTACTCCATCATGCTGTTAACTTGTTATGTAAATAATTTAATTAAGGGTCGATGGGATACACAATATTCCACCATCGGCCCTCTCACGGTACATATCACGCTAATCAATACATTCATTCTCAATATAGACTTAGGACGCAACGCCATGCGACACTACCCCATGCTACCCGACGCCTTTGGTAGGGTGTGCACATCTATGCGAAGTTAAGCGCACGTACAGTCGCACAGCGTGTATCACAATAATCACTATCACAATCGCAACGCCTCTTTTGTTCTTAGCGCACTATTTTGAGCAAAACCATGTAATAAATTTTTTGTTAAACAATTGTTTTAAATAAAGTAATCCCGGGTTTTCATAAATTTTGCCCAACCATCATAATTAAATAATTTTTATAAAAATTTATAAATTTTTGATCTCTTTAATTTGGTTTACATTAAAATAGGGAAGTTGTAGATGTAATTAATATAAAGAAAAAGTTACATATAGTTAGTTTTAAATAAACCACAAAAAATATGAGTGTCCTGTTCTGAAGCTACTCGATGAAAATGGTGTAATTTTATAAGCAAAACCATCCAATAAATTGTTAGGTAAATTTATTTACCTATTTATTTAATTAGGTTAGGTAAAAACCGTGTAATAAATCGTTAGTTAAATTCATTATATCGAAAAATGGTATTCCGGTGTTTTGATCAATTTTCTTCCAAATCATTAAAATTAATTTTTTTAAATAAAAACTAATGAATTTTTGATCACGGTTAATTTGGTCTCTATTAAAATAAATGTGTTGTAATTAATATTACGGCAATAACACGTGTAGGTTGAATAAAGTATGAGTGTGGTTCTTTTGTCTTCCATTGTACTCGATGCGACCCGACGGAAATCTGGACAGCGGGGATCGCATAGCGTAGAGTAGGGTATCGTAGCATAGCATCGGGCAGATGTGCACGGGGGCAATAAAATCTTATGGATAATTGGACTTTGTATTTGCGTCGGGTAGCGTCGCATAGCGTTACATTGGTTAAGTGCGTTCCCGGCTTAAGAACCACAGGAAGAGTTATCTATCAACTACTATATACAATACAACTGCTCCGTTTCTTCCAAAAATCGAAACGGTGGCTTAAAGACTTGCTGTGCTTAAAAAAAATTCTTGGATATTCCTACTTGCTCTTTAAATGTAACCAGGGAATGGCACCCTTCAATACAGTAGGACGCACCGAGCAATCTTTGTCTACCTGCCGGACACATTCGCGAGCTTGGACCCCAAAAAGTGACTTTTGTCAAACTCGCGTGGCCTAGGCTTAGTGAGGTGATTAAAACCTCTTCTTTGATTCGGATCCTCCGAAGTATATTATAATGTACATATGATAAAATTTGTGAATAAATGGTTATCAGCATGCTAAAAATCCGTGATGTTGCTTGGGCGGGCGTGTTCACTTTGCTGTTGGGGTAATTGTTAATTAACCCCGTAGAGGCTAGTCAAATTCAGGCTCACGCCGTTTCAGACATTTCTTGATTAAGAAACACGTAATATGAAATAATTGAATCTAACCTTTTGAAACGACCGTTTATTAAATTTTGCCATCGCGTGTCATAAAATAACGAAAAGAATTGCTATTACGTTATATGCACGAACGAAGGGTACAACGGCTTCTGGGGTTCATTTTTTGTTGTCGGAAAGACCGGAACAAATTTCATGCTGCCATAAAAGAAGGGAACTGGGTTATAGAGAAGCTGAGCATATTCCAAACAAATTGGCATCTGATAAAAGTAAAGCGCTGTGCACACCTAAAAGTACGTACCAGTAAAACACTCTTTTGCTCAGAGGCCATGAAATGTATTGTTTTATACAATATACCTGAACATTGTATAAAATATATATCCCGTACAATACATACAATATCACAATCTTCAGTAAAATTCACGTAAACCACTTTTCAACTTCATACTTCATCCTACTTATAATTTCAATCTTTTAAGTTTATTGAAAATAACTCGTCTCACGTGTTTTTTCCTCAATCAGAATGTAAGGTGAGTTATTCGTTGTGATCTAGATCTTTTAAATTTTTCTGTGTGATCTAGAAGGATCTGTAATTTCACTGTGCAGACCAAAACTATTGGTAACGACCTATTTAAAGCGAAACAGCGTTCATAATTAAATTGTTAATTTAATTAGAAAAAATTTAATTGGTTATTATTAATCGTTACTCACGACTCTCAACACGACACGCAAGAATGGCATAATTACCCAAAAGACAAACACTTTGAGCCCTGAAGATGATCTCAATAAAGATCGAAACGTTGGCACGATAAAGAAAATGGTTTTCTGAAACCTACATCACACCAGAACGCATCTCACGATTTCTGAATAATTAATCGTTATTATGAAATTCTCTACCAGACTGTAAGGACGTCAAAAAGGAATTTACATATAAATTGTGGTAATTGATTTTTTATTTTTTGTATATAATGCTGATAATATTCATTGAAAATTAATAAAAATAGTTACAAAGCAAAATGTCAAATCCTATCAGATTAATTACGGGCCATTATTTCAATACTGATAGCAATCTACAATAATTAGTCTGTCACAATTGCGATAATGTTGTGAAGGTGGATTTGTACTAAATAAAAGGCTGCTTTCTAATAAATAATATGAATATTTGTTTTAGTCAAATATCTTTAGAATATTAGCATCTTTTCAATATTTTGTTACTTAAGATTTTCTTTGATTTATCTTTCTATTTATGACGATGTTTCGTTTGAGGATCAGGGATGTGGTCCAAAATGAATACTGTTGTATTTTACCAAGCTTTCGGCTTTTATTAAGCCTTCTTCAGGGCTCTACCATTGAATAAATATATATTTCATTCACATCTCTTTTTTAAAAATATATACAATTTTCCAATCTTTATTTTTGGACTTACTCAGTCAGAAGTGTAAACAAAGGAGGCTCGTTGAGGTACTTTAGTCAAATTCTTATTAAATTGTACATACATTTTCTTTATACAGTTGCTCTTCTATGTGGAAATAGATAAATAAATAATTTAATAAAAATTATATATAAGACAATTTATTAATGTTTTAAGTTGAGATAAAAAAGTCAATGGCACGAGCGGGCTTCGAACCCACGAGCTTTGGCTTGATACGCCGCTGCTCTACCACTTGAGCTATCGTGACCTCGATCCACTCGGACACCAACTTCCCATCTCAACCACACTTTTGAATTTTCCCTTCTTTTTGCCATAGCTCAAGTGGTAGAGCAGCGGCGTATCAAGCCGAAGATCGTGGGTTCGAAGCCCGCTCGTGCCATTGACTTTTTTATCTCAACTGAAAACCTTAATTAATTGTAATATATTAATTGGTCAAGTGGACCACGAAATTAGTGAATTTAATTATATATAAGCATGGCCCGATGAGTTTTAACGGGGAAGGTAATATTCTTGTTGCATCACCCCATCCCTCTTCCTTTTTTTTTTTTCTACCAGGGTTCTCAACTCGGGATGACGGTGTTTTTGAATAAAAGCCAAATTAAAACAATTAAAAAATTGTAAGTATATCGGGTTTGAATGCTGGATTCGAACCCAGGACCTTTACCTTACAGTGATGAGCGCGTTGACAACGCCTAAACCGTTGCGGCCACGGACGGGGCGTCCACTATAAATAACGCTTAAATTGTTAAGGTCTGTTTTTAAGTTACAAGTATTATTGTCTCCATATACATGGACCATTTCTTTCAACAACCGTCTATTAAAGTTACTTACAGTTTCTACAACCTTAATATTGTCGACATCAAATGTACGGTTATGTTGTTGGCTATGTTTAGATAGAGCCGTGCCTGGTCTATCGGTAGCGTCCACATCATATTTATGTTGTCTCATACGTTCCCCACGATACTGTTCAGTTTGACCGTAGTAGACAATAGGACAATCTTTACTCATAACACAATGAATAACTGTTTTCAATTAATTAATCATTATGATGACTATGACTTCGATCCACTCGGACGCTAACGTCACATCTCAACGTCACCATTTGAATTTTTTCTCCTTTTGCCTTTTTCAAATGTCGTGTAATCAATTCGATTCTCGGCGACAAGTAAAATCCCGCTCGTGTCGCCGACTTTTTTATCTCAACCAATACTTTCACAAAGATTAATTAATTGAAAAAAGTTATCTGGTCAATCGGACCACGAACTCTAATGGATTTAATAATTAGACTGAAATATATCTTCACGAAAGTTCTCCGTGGCCATTTCATTTGCGCCGAGAATCAAATAGATTACATGACATTTGAATAATGGCAAAAAGGAGGGAAAATTCGAAAGTTTGGGGTTGAGATGGGAAGTTAGTGTCTGAGTGGATCGAGGTCACAATAGCTCAAGTGGTAGAGCAGCGGCGTATCTAGCCGAAGATCGTGGGTTCGAATCCCGCTCGTGGCACTGGCTATTTTATCTCAGCCAATACCTTTCATAATGATTATTTAATTGAAAAAATTTAATTGGTCAATCGCACCACAATCTTTTAACAAAAAATCTTTACTTTTTAATTTAGTAAACAAGTCCTTTCCAATTCTTAAACTTATACACTACTTTTACATTATCACAGTTCGATTCCAATAACCGTTTCAACTTTTTAGAGGCATTACCTATAAAAATAATATGTGAAATTTTCTTCTCCAAAGGGATATGGTTTGGATTTGTGTTAGGTCCCATGCATTGATTCAATAGCCTGTTGATCAAAGGCATGGGGTACTCATGACTCTTGAGCATATTTACAACTTTTTGCTTATTTTCTATATGAAATTGAGGGTGGCTTAGTTTCAGAGCAGGGACTGTTAGGTTAAGAGCCATATTCATCTTCATTTGAAATGAATGTAAGGATGAGAAATTTCTATTTATGTACCACAAAGAAATCAAATGAAATGGCTTAAAAGTAACAATTACTATAAAAATAAATAAATATATATAATTGTATTGTTAATAAATACTAAGTGTTAAATTACGAATACAAATTAGCTATTCCTATTGGAGACTAAATTTTTCTCATTCGGTTAGAAATTGTGAAGTGCCATTCATGAAATTACTTTATAAAATTGTCCGTTAAATACCGTAGAAAAATAATCTCCTTGTATAGTGATTTATCATTTTATGTGATGTATAAAATACATAAAATTATAAATCGCCGAATAATTGCTCTGGTTTGGCAATAGGACCAATTAAAACATAGACTATTTGTACTTTATTCAGAGTGTTGTGGCATACAAAACGAGCTCGAAAGTTTTAAGGATTTTTTAAAAAGAAAAGGTAGATGTATCCAAAAATACTGACCTAATTAGAAGACAACAAAACTCGAAAAAGAACCTTGGGGCAAGAAAAGCATTTAAGTTAAAGTCGATCAAAAGCAATTAACAAACGACTTTTCTTTTGCACATTTCACTGCAATAAGAGCGGAGTTTTTCTTTACACGGCATGGAAATGGGGAGCAGGTCGATGAGAATCCCATTAGTGCATCATACAAAACTTGGTCTAATTGTACTCCGACTTTCTCCTTCGGGCGTCGTCCAACTCTGATGGGGCACTGGACCATCGGCTGGATAAAAAAAAGCCGTGCCGTCGAATTAGGAGAAAGGATAAAAGGTCCATTGTAACAGTTGGAGAGACGTTTGTGTACAGACAAATCCGGGTGGGTATCCCTCGGGAGCCCCTACCCCCATACATCATTAACCACGTTCGGGCCGGCCGACCGTCTCTCGGGTATTGTGAATTTCCAGCCTCCGACGACACCAATGGTCGAGGGACATCCACCTAAGCTAAACGCCCTTAGGACTTTTTCGTATCAGGTCCATTTTAATTAAACGGAACAGATTTAAAGGCACTGTGTTATATGCCCGTACTTTAATCAAGTTGAACGTCCGACCCAGCCTACACCTGGAAGTAAATAACATGGAAATGAACTGGCAGAATTTTAACGAATTTACTGGTTATGAATTAATAATCGGAACGAATCTCTTTACTTCAGAATGTTCTGGACGGTTGACTTATACCTCTCTACGATTCAAAATCTGAAAAATATGACTTTCCTATCTCGTCTTTTCCAATTGGCCATTAAATTCTTCAGTCAGAAAAATATAAATATAGAAATATTAAAAATAATATGTAAAGAAAATATTCACAGTAATCCTAAATTCCGTCTGTCTTAATTCACGTTTTAAAAATAAATTTATATTATAATATTGTTATAGCATTTTTCCGTTAAAATAAAAAATCATGAATAGCATAAAATAAAATTGCCAAAATAAAAAGCAATTTCTTCTGAATTGTCTTAATTTAAATCTAACCTATAACTAAGCAAGTGATTTAGTAGGGTATTCACGATGTTTGTAAGATGTTAACTCGTGTAAATTCGAATAGAGAAATGTCTAGTAAGATCATGAACGCCCCTTCTTTTCTTACAAAGTTAAACGTTAATTCTTCCGCAATGCTGCGCGTGGCGACTGTTAGAACCGCAAATAAAGCTATAGCAGTCCTTGAAGGCTTGTTGTTGTTTGTTATGGTTTTGTTTTGTGTTAAATTGTAAGATGCCAGAAGTTAGTAAACAACGAAAATTAATCAACTCGAAAAGTACTAACAAATGACACGCTTTAATTCGTGGCGACATACCTATCGCCTAACAGACTATTACTTTACAGGATAGAGGATGTATTTATTATGAAAGAGAATATAAAGACAGGCCAGTAATTAACAGAAGAAATGTATTGGTCTGATTTAATTAATGCGTATTTAAGAATAAAAATACATGTAAACGAAAAACAGCTGTTAAATTCATGGCTGCCATGTTGGTTAGCTACGCCCTATCGGCTATCAACGTGACTATATCTTCGACTTAACATCTAACATTGGCCCTACCCTGTTAGATCGAGCAATGTTAATTAGCCGATTCTTACAAGTCTACGTCATTAATTTTTCTCGATCTAACACGACCTAACGGAATTAACACGGTTAACACAAAGATCGTGAATACCCATATTGTCTAACAATAAAAGTAGAAATATTAGGTGTGTTTATTGAAAGTGAAAGTCAAAAACATTAATTCTTTCATGTTATAAGATATCACCAATATATTATGTTTGTTCTTAGTAAAACAATTGTTCCTTATGCATTGCATTTTATGTTCAAGTACTTGCTTATAATATATTCGTAATTGTAAGTACCTAAGTGAAGATAAGATAACGGTAGTTGCTTATAATCTTTTCGCTTGTAATCCAACATGGTTTATATCAATTTTTTATTTACAATATCGATAGATAATTTCAAATTACATATTAAAATAACTATTCCGTACTTATATTTTCGTGCATAAGGAGCGGAACAAATTTTAAAAATCAGTCAAGCAAACAGGCCGCACACAACAGAACGGCTTCCACTCACGCTCTCCAAGTGTTAATGATAGCAACCCTATTGACTTGGTCATAAAAGTCCATAATGCAAAGAGAGAGCTGAAGAAGGGATTGCTACCAGGTCTACCCGGCTTAGAGGAACATGAAGCGAATTGGTTAAGAAATGCACCCAACAGCCAGCGCCAAACTTTTCTGAACGAATGGGTAACCGACACCTGGCAAAGCAGATGGGAAAGTAGTATCAAGGACAGGCTTACTTATGAGTTCTTTCCCATCATTAAAGAAAGAAAAAAGCATAGTTGGGTGCAACCAAATTTTTGGTCCACACAAATGCTTACGGGGCATGGAAACTTTGCAGTTTATCTGCACAAATTCAAGAGAGCTAATACCCCAAACTGTCAGTTATGCAATGTTCGTGAAGATGTACGACACAAGCTATTCTTCTGCCCAAGCTTTGTACAACTTCGTCAGGACCTGCGACACAGTTTTCAGAATATATGGCCTCCAGAATTGAAGGAACTTTTGAAAAGCGAGCAAACGTATCATGTGTTCAAACAGCTTACACAGAGCATCCTAGCGGGTAGTAAACCAAGTACCTGATAAAAAAACTTTCTAAACCACCTGTGATTAAACTGTGTTATATTTAAGTGAATAACTTTAGTACAGATAATTCCGGGCTGGTTACTTCTTCAAAAATAAGTTAACATTGTTAAATAGTACCTAAAACTGTGATTGTTTTTTATTGCTTAAATTAGTATATTTATATTGTTTTGTAATTTTATATAGTTTTTATAATTTTAATTTTGTAATTTTATGATTGTATGATATTACTGTGCGAAAAGGAGTAACCAGCAAGGGGGAGACCTATTAGATTAGGTCAGTTTAAGTAATACAGAGAGGAAAAATATATATACCCCCAACCTTCCTTGTGCTCCTCGTTTAGAGTGAGGCATAAGGAAGGCGTTATTCTTCCATTTTCCCCCATAAAGAAAATAAGTCAGTCTAGAGGCCGAGATCCGCCGGTATGGGGTCTCCCTCAGGTACGGCGGGGCGGTGGATGGGAAATAAAATTTAAAAAAGCCGCACACAACCAAATTAACTTGGTTAATTGCTCAACAAAAGAATGTTCCAGGATTATTTGGGCCTAATTTATTATCGATCAATAGAAATTAGTAGAAAATATTGTGCAATCCTTCACAGTAAGTTGTTTTGCAACGTCCGGATTTCGAGCTTTTAGCTCATCATCAGCTTGAAGGAGTTCTACAACCTGATGATGAGCTAAAAACTCGAAATCCGTATCGTTGGAAAACAACTTGCTGTGAGTAGGAACTATCTTTTTATTTATATTAATGTTCTGCAATGGTGAAACTATTTGGAAAATTCGTAAAATACTTAAGTCTGTGTGGGAGATGACGTTTGGGTATGTGTTTATTAGGTCAAGAAAGCTGATCACGTCCCAAGATTTTTATTTAACTCGCTCCAATCAATCCTGAACATAAAATAGTTATAATATCTAGAAACGTTGCAAAAGCAATTGTCTATGAAGCGAGTCTCGACTAGTTGAAAAGCATCTTAACGACACAACGAATTGAACAACTATAGGCTTTCTACAGAAGTCTTTCGGCGTACTGCCTACAATTTGGGCTACATCTGTATGTTTACTTATATACTTATTTATAGTTTATGACACGAACAAGATACTATCTTATTGACGTCAAACGGCCAAAAATACTGTTGTCATATCCTCATGTCCGACTCGTAAGCCACACTGGCTGGTTCTGGGTTCGAATCCCGGCAAAGCACATAGTTTTTTAATGGATTATAATATGAAGTTTGACTCCTCGTTCACGACAACTAACTGGTCGTTGAACGTTAAGCCCTTCTGTGTAATTAATTACTGTTTTATAGTCTACCCTAATTAGCAAATATATTGCCAGATTCGTGCGCACTATTTAATCTCCCAAACTGTGTTGGGGCGCCTGTGGCCATTTTCTTCAACTACACCGCCACCTCTGCTATTGCGAACTCCCTTAAAAAAAATGAATTTAAAAATCTATCTTTCATCGTGTACAGTGAAGGAAAACCAGCAATAACGATTAATTCTAAAAATTTGGAGCAATTCAAATTTAATGTTTAATGATTTTGTTAGTTAGATACAGCTATTCCAATGAAGTTATTGTTATTAACAATTTAGTTGTTACTAAAATTTTTTTTTTCAAAACCACTAATGAACCCCTTTGTCAAAAATTGATTCAATTCAGATACTAAAACAGCGACGAAACTATTAAATTTGTTTAAACTATTGTGAAACTTGATGAGAGAAACTGGTGTTCTAAACGTGAAGCCGGATTAAGCCGAGGAATCATAAAAACTCTAATTTAAAAAAATACGATAGACTTTGATATTTCTGTTCAGTACATATTCAGAAAATTTGATAGTAGAATAATTTTCATAATATTGATATTTTTTACCTGTATTTTCTTGTTCTCTATTCCTTTTTCTTTAGCATTGAAAGAACGATTAAATAATTCTTGTTTTTATGTTTGTTCCAGAGTGATGTGGGGTGGTTGAGTTATGGACAAAGGTTGAGGAGTGGAGAGCCAGGGCTGGGTCCATGGAGGCGAACGACACGACGAAGGCGGAAGTGCACACGTGGTTCCCGGGACCCAGCTCCCCATACACTCAGGCTCAGGCTTTAATCATCGGTTTCATCCTGCTCATCGTCATTGTGGTGACCGTCATCGGTAACATTCTTGTCTGCGTCGCGGTCTGTCTCGTCAAGAAGTTGCGGAGGCCGTGCAACTACCTGCTCGTATCGCTCGCCGTCTCCGACCTCTGCGTCGCTATACTCGTCATGCCGATGGCCCTCCTGTACGAGCTGTTGGGCACCTGGAACCTGGGGCCGTTCATGTGCGACCTCTGGGTCTCCTTCGACGTGCTCGCCTGCACCGCGTCCATCCTCAACCTCTGCATGATCAGTGTCGACAGGTACTACGCGATAACCAAGCCCTTGGAATACGGGGTTAAGAGGACTCCCAGACGGATGATATACTGCGTCTCTCTCGTCTGGCTTGGCGCTGCCTGCATCAGCCTCCCGCCGTTGCTCATTCTCGGCAACACGCACGGAGAGACCCAGGAGCGTCCCGGTCCTCAGTGTCTCGTCTGCCAGGACTTCGCCTATCAGATCTACGCCACTCTCGGTTCCTTCTACATACCCCTCACCGTCATGATGTTCGTTTACTACAAAATCTTCAGGGCAGCCCGGAAAATCGTCTTAGAGGAAAGACGGGCCCAGACTCATCTGGAAACAAGCCATTACTTCTTAGAAATCAACAAAAACGGCTCCGGACCAGAGGCGAGGCTCGCTGTCAGCTGCGCCAGTTCGCCAGCAGCGAGAGCTCACCATAGAACCAGCACGACAAGCACAAATACCACTGTAAGTAAAATATATAAATAATTAATTCTTTTTTATACATTTTAATTTGCATAACAGTTCGCTGATAATAACTACCAATAGTTTAAAGATTAATGCTGTTGTTTTTCCTTCATTTTAAATGGATAAGAGGAAGTTTTGGATTCATGATGACCACCTGAAAATTATTCAAAGCTTTCCTAGCTTAGGCCGAATCACTTCGGAATATTACAAAACTTCAAAAAAATTTTATTTAAATATGCAATGGGTGGTTTGTTAAAAAGGAATTTTAAATAACAAATAAAAATGTTAGGGCAAAAACCGAAAAAACGACTTTTGCAGTTTAGATTAAGCTTAACACAAGCGCGCTTAATGAAACGATAGATGAAAAGCCGACGAGAATTAATGCTGGGTAGACTTATTTTAAACGGTGGATTAATTTTAATTGCACTGCAGGTCCTACGTTCCTTTAGGATGTTAATGTATTCATGTACTTTAAAAAAAAAACATTTTTATTTTTCAACAAGGGCAGCAGATTAAAATGTTAAATTAAAATCACGACTAAGAAACAAACGATACTTTTAGTTTGTACGAACATTCTAGCGAAATAGTATGAAAAAATTTTGATTAAGTAAGAAAATTATTTCTACCCTGTAATCATTTGGTATAACAATACAGAAAACAGTACGACATCTGAGTCGAGACTCCATTTTATTTTTCAAATTAATGATGTTGAATTCTATTTTCATCTAATCTTTTCTCTAATGAAACAAAAACTGCTTACTACTGGAAAAATAGCTAAAAAAAATAATTTTGAATTTTTTCTTTGTTTTGCTGTTGTTGGATCAGCAGTATCATTATATAATATATGTTGCAGTGCACTACTATAATATGTCGTTATCAAAAGAAAGAGATTGTCTAAAATCCTTCTATTTTTTGTCCATGTTTATGTTTTATATTTTTGAAGGAATTCCACTCCGCCTTTTTGCAGCTCTTTGCATAACAATTCAGTATATGTGGTGTGTTTTGGGCAGTCTATGATGACATGGTTTCCATCACCGGGGGTCCTTAATTCGAACTCGCATCTTACTTATACAAAAACAGATCTTATTGCTTCTTTTACTTTTTTGATACCAAGGCAAGTGCTGTATGAGAAGTTGTATGTTGGCTAGTAGCACCCTTTCATTGGTTTTGGCTGATCGTACTGCTTTTACCAATTTCTTCTAGCTTTTGTTGCATATCACATGTGACTATAACGTTCGATTTATACCTATTATATGCTGCTTCTTTCGCAAGTAGGTCTACTTCATTGTTAAGCATATTCACATTATGTACTTTGGCTCAGATGAAGTGAATTTTGACTTCTTTTTTCTTTAAACTTTTCTTGTAAATTCATAATTTTGTTTACTAGAGGATGTTATTGGCAAGGAGCTTGGAGAATTAGACTTCCTCTTATGTAGGTAGTTATGCCTGTAATATTTCAACGCTTCGATCACGGCCATGCTTTCTGCTGTGAATACTTAAAATATGTTGTGGAGCTTGATGTGTTCGTCTGGTTTCTTGGGTCTAATATGCCCGCACACCTATCCACCTATCCTGGAAGTGACGATTCCAATAACGTCTGACTTGCAAAGAATTGTGTGCTGGACATCCATCAAGCTGGAGAATCATTCGTCGTTGTTGTTGCAGAGGAACATCATCTAATATTGTCCCTCTCGAAAAGTAGAGGAACTGAGCACCATTTAAATTATTTCCGAGAAGTCGTCTCCAAACGTTGATACTGTGAACCACCTATGATGAGAAAAGTACGAAATTCTTGGATTTTCCTCTACCCACGTACAAAAATTCCAACGGTTTAATATGTCATTAAAGGTGAACTTGAATTCATCAGTCCATAGGATGTATGGAAGAGAGTTTTCTTCAGCCTCCCAAATCGACGTATGTGCAAGGATGTTAGACGCCTGTCGTAATCAGTCTCAAAGTTCCTGGACAAAATGATAGCTGTACGGCTTAAAATTGTAAGTCCGGAGTACATCTCTAATTTTATTTTTTGAAAAACCTCAAAACCATCCAACATTTCGGAGAGAAGAATTAAGATTTTCGTGAAGATACAGTAAAATATTCAGCTCCTCGCCGAAATCACGCTGCCAGTTTCTTTTTCCATAACTTTTTCCTTTTTGGACCAATTTAAAATCCGACTGGACCGTTGTTTTCAGCGTAAAACATTCTTTAAAATGTTGTGTCAGGATGAATAGTCGTATTAGAAATTTTGAAGTTTAACTGGGCCTGAGGAACCCTGTATAATTTTTTCCCAAAAAAAGGCCAAAATTGGAACTAGTCTAAAAAATATTAAAAACAATTTTTTTTATTTTTTATAGACTCATGGTTCAAGGAAAATTCAGTCGGACCATCTAATAAGGACACCCTGTATGTGCCCAATAGTCCTACTTTGTCGTGTTCGTTAAGTCCATCGGATGTCAGTCATCTATCACGGTCTATAACGGCGGATCAGGAACATTCCAGTAAACATTTGTCGGGATTGATTTCAATCTGCCCTAGCAACACCTAAATGCGTTGAAGTTTACATGGTCTAGTCTCGTTAAATGCATTTTGGCTATGTCTCCATAAAAGTGGCACCCATATCCATTAGTGATTGGGTGAATGACTTATATGTAATCGCACATATGAAGGGATAAACGCCGTACTTATTCTTGATATGGCTCTTAATGCATATATTTACAGCTGATTCGCCTTTTGCCGACCACTCAATATGTGACTTTGTAACTATTGTTGCCCTTCGCCATTATGTGCATTGAGGTTAAACGAATCGTTTCTTTCAGATTAAAAATTGTTATACTTTTTCTTTACGATAGGGAGCGTCTTACCTTCTTGGCTTACATAACGAAGCGTATCTTTGAAAACAGTATCAACATTTCAAAAATCAGCAAAAAAGGAGGGAAAACTCATAAGGTGGGGTTGAGATAGGAAGTTGATATCCGAGTGGATCGAGGTCACAATAGCTCAAGTGGTAGAGCAGCAGCGTATCTAGCCGAAGTTCGTGGGTTCGAATCCTGCTCGTGCCATTAACTTTTTTTTCATCTCAACTAAAAACCTTAATTAATTGCTTTGAAAAGGGTTTTGCTAATACGTAATACATTTTTTGAAGACCTAATCAAGAGTAATTTATTTCTATAATTATTGAAAAATTTGGCGGTCTGTCCGCTTTGAGAATAAGCTGTCGTCTTTGTACGGAAGCCGTAAAATCCGTATTGAAAACGGGGTCGGGCTTTAACAGGAGCAGGTTTTTCGGAAAGCTCGAACTGATATATTACTTGGGAGGGGAGCGATCTTTCCTCGTTTCTGTCCCGAAGTGCCCGCGCAAGCCTTAAAAACGGCTTGGTCTCGGGCTTAGCGCTGGTCAATATGCTTGAGCTTAAAAGGAAAATCCCCGCCATAATGAAAACCTTTTCAAAGCCCTTCTCCTGGAAAAGTCGATGGCAAACCTTCAGATTTGAAATAAATTATATCCTATAGATCTGAAGATGCCTGCCAAAATTGTGTCCGTCTGGTTAGGTTAACTCATAATTACTTATATATATATATTTTTTTAAATAGTATTAAATCATTTTAATAAGTACTAACATTAAAAAAAATTATAATGCATGAATTAGACAACATAGACATAGACAGACTCTGGTCCAATTCCCCTTCGCTCTTTTCTGATTTTCAAACACGAAATCCAATTAAACTCAAGTTCAGGAAAAACTTTCAGATCAGATTCGATTATTATTTTAAATGATTTAAAAATAAACTTTCCCTCCAAAGTTGTAATTATAAGCTCTATCATCAGGTAGAGACCATCCTGAATTAAGGAGGTTTCATTGATTTTTTTTTAAGGATTGTAAAAATAAATGAAATGACGAGAAAGTTAGATTGAAATACTTTATACAATGATTCATTACATTGACTCGTATGTTATGTTCGCAAACAGCCAACCCACATTAGGTACAAATCAATTTATTCAAATTTCCTCCCCTTTAAGAACAAAAAGTTTGTAAAAATCAAATTTTTTTTAAACTAACGGAACAAACAATGGTCGAGGTGTACAATAGTATTGTATTATTCGATATCTCGTTGCAGTGAGATTTTTACCAATTATTTTGCTACAAGGAAAGAGAAAACGCGGTTTCTGTTGCTTACAAAAATTCTATGTGTTTTGCTTTCCTTCAAACATGGGAAAGTGCAACTCGTAACGAACATTTTTCCAAGTGCACTACATTTATTTTGAAATGCACTAGTTTTCGTGATCCTTGACCAATTAATATCTTTCAATTAATTAAGGATTTTAGTTGAGATAAAAAAGTCAGTGTCACGAACGGGATTCGAACCCACGACCTTCGGCTAGATACGCCGCTACTCTACCACAAAAAGTCAAGTTGAGAAATGGCAAAAGGGAGGGAAAATTCAAAGGTGGGGTTGAGATGGGAAGTTAATGGCCGAGTGGATCGAGGTCACGATAGCTCAAGTGGTAGAGCAGCGGCGTATTTAGCCGAAGGTCGTGGGTTCGAATCCCGCTCGTGACACTGACTTTTTCATCTCAACTAAAAACCTTTATAAATTGAAATTTTTTTGAAAGTTTGTTTTATAGCATTGTAATGAAAATGTAACAATCTTAAAAATTTACCAAAAATGTTTCTTTAAATTTATTTAATTATCATGTTAACTAAATAAATTATACAGTTGTACATAAATAAATTAATTAAAAAACAGTTTAACTTTTTTTACATCAAGACTATTCATGCTAACTAGGTAACAAATTAAACTGAAATAGACTGATTTTCTGTTACAATTTACAGATCTAGTTTCCTCTGTCCTCAGATAACGGACATGGCTCTCATATTGTTTTTTTCCTCACGCAAAATTCTTTTTTCCAACCGAAAAACTGCAGTTGACTAGGAAATTGCTCTTTGGGAGAAACAATTGATGTAGACAATGATGCCTGAAGTAAAATGTGTGAAATTCGAAAGTATGCGAAGCGTTGACGTGTAGTAGAAGGCCGAGAAGTCGAAGTAAGATTTTCCTTCATCATCTTGGCGCCTAAGCGAAATGTGTCGGCATGTCTTAAAAGAGGGCCAATGACTCGAGCAAGAGTGCCAAAAATTTGGTGTTAATAAATTGTAAGAAAAGCCCCAACTCCGGAAAAAAAACACTCAATGGACATTGTCGGTTCTTCCGTTACTAGTCAATTTACCAGTCAGCTTCCTGCCCTCTCATTTATCTTATCTTTTTCCTCCATTTCATTTCATGACCTGAACTATTTAGTGTTTAAAAAAAGAAAATATCATGATTTCTTCAGTTTTAATTTTAAGCTAAGAAATTAAACCTAATCTTCGGATTTGTTTCGGATCACATCCGTAATATAATAATAATAACAAGATAGAATTCAAAATATATAATAATTCAGATAGAAGGTCCTTAGTGCAGCAGAAAATTATTCCCCTAACCATATTTTCACTATACTATGAAATATAAGTAACATTACGGTACATTCATTAAAATTAACAAAAGTGAAAAGTTGAATTAATGATTATTTGGAGATCGTGCGATGCGGTCTGGTGTGACTAAAAGGTTTTAGAAAACCGTTTTCTTTATTGTGCTAACGTTCCGATCTTTGCTGAGATCATCTTCAGGGCTCAAATTGTTGTTGAGTGTGTGTGTGTCGTGTTGAGAGTGCCTAACACGACATAGAAGAATGACACATCTACACGGAAAACAAACACTTTGAACCCTGAAGATGATCTCCATAAAGATCGAAACGTTGGTACGATAAAGAAAATGTTTTTCTAAAACTTACGTCACACCAGACGGCATCTGACGATCTCTACAAATAATCATTACCTAACGGTCACTAAATACCACACAGTTGAATTAATTTTGATCTTTGTAAGCAATATAGGAATGTGGTCATGTGCTAATGGTGACAATTTAATCGACTTTTATTAATGTTGTCTGTACAAACTGAATTTATTCGTTGAGGTCAGTCATTATCCAAACATTAGTGTTTATTTGGAACTCATTAACAACATTCGATTAAATGGTTAATGTTGAGTCATGTCATTACTGTTGTTTGTTTCTATAGCTGGTTAGGAATTGATTATAGCCTACGAAGACAGTAATGCAAAAGTACAATCTTACGGTGATGATCCGACGTACTTACAAGCGGGCTTTTTCACAAAAACCCCGGTACTCCGAGAGTCCATATAACCTTGTGGTTGAAACCCTCGTAAAAAATTTTAAAAAAAATTATATACCTGTTATCTGTTCAAAATAAATATACATTGACCAAATAGTATAGATAATCACATAGAAATGTGACAGAAATGTCAGACTAGGTGGCAGTGGGGAGAGAAACCATCCAGTGTTGCCTCTCTTTTGTTTAATTGGGAGGAGGATTATAAGGGTGCGACGTTGAAGAAGGAGTTCGGGATAGTGGGTTAGGGTGGCGAGATAGGTTTAGAGTGGAAATTGAGGAACCGTATTCGTATCAACCCTTCACGAATGGGATTTTAAGGTCTTTATAAATCATTTGATTGGTGAAGTAGAAGATCCGGGGGAGAACTTTTTAGAATATACTCGGTGTATCAACTTCTATAGTCCACCCATTTAATTCGGAAACGATTATCGATTCCTAGTCAAAATTAACTCGCTTAAGTTTTCGAAATAAACGGGGAGGGACAACTTGTTACAAAAACGCGTCTTCAGTTGGGCATAACTCAGAAATGGTAGATCTTATAAAAATTTTCCTTTTAGTAAAAGTGACATAAAATAAGCTTAAGAATCGAATTGTACAAGAAAAATAAAGGATTCTCATTTACAATAAGAAAGTTAGTGTCATTTCCCAGCTAGATGGGACAATTGTGTTAAATCTGTTACCACCACGCGATTCCTTGCCAAAATTAACTAGAGGTTTCTCTAAGACTATTTTGTATAAGACGATTTTTTCCTAACGCTAATAGTTTTCGAAATAAACGGGGAGAACATCTTGTTGTTACAAAAAGCATACCCCCTCACGCGTCTTCCATCGCCCATAATTCAGCAATGGTCGATCTTATAAAAATTTCCCTTTTCGTAAACGTAATAAGCTCTAGAATCAAACTAAACAATGAAAATACTGGATTCTCATTTACCATAAGAAAGTTAGCGTCAATTCCCAGCTAAATGAGAAAGTTATGTTAAATATGTTACCACCTGGCGATTCCTAGCCAAAATTAACTTGAGGTTTGTATAAGATCATTTTTTGCTAATGTCAATCGTTTCCGAATTAAATGGGTGGACTATAGTTAACACAGTTAGTTGGATAATTAATACTGAATAAATTAATACACCCTGTATATATATATATATATATATATATATATATATATATATATATATATTCCTTTAAGAAAATATCTTTTGTTAAATTCTTGTCTTTTCATTCTTGTATGTGGGTTCCAAGTATATCTGCTATCTAAGTAAAGCCCAAGATAGCGGACTTGGTGGGTTGCACTTTTTCCCCTTTTTTGAAATTGGGTGTTCTTTGTTTGATTATTTCAATTTATAGTTTGTATGGTGGTACTACCTTGCTGTTTATGTGCACTGGTCGGCAGGTCTGAGTTTTGAGCGTAAATGTTAATTGTTGGTTTGTTTTTTGCTCGTTCAACCTGATCCACTACGTAATGCACTATTCTATAATGAGGCTCAGATGTTGTTTTAAATACTATGTGATTCAATATCTTGAGTAGTCCCCTTATTTAAGAAATTTCATTGTGATTTATGTATAACGAAAACTTTTCATTGATCAATATTCTTTCCGGATGGACAAGGCTGTTGTTAACATTATTCTTTTAAAAACGTCTCATAATTTTATATGTTACAAGAGATGGAATTTTCTCTCATTTCTATCCAGCCCCTGGGGGCCTTAAATCGAGAAGACTGGTAGAGCTTAGCGTTGTTCCATAAGCTCTGAAATATAATAGATTAGCCGACCATAATTAAATCTTCTTCGTGTCCTTTCACCTGGTTGAACCAGCGCCTTTCGATCTTTGATGTTGTTCTTCGTGAATGGGCCGAATATTTTAAAATTATTTTTCATGTTAAATTATTTACTGATTACAGCTACAATCTTACATTGCATATCACCATTTTTCATATTTTGTTACCTATTTTGAGAGTTAGTATTCGATTTTAGTATTTGTTTATAAATCCCAGGCCCTGAAGATAATTTCAATAAAGATCAAAACTTACAATTATTTAAGGTTTTTAGTTGAGAAAAAAAGTCAATTGCAAGAGCGGGATTCGAACCCACGATGGGGTTGAGATAGGAAGTTGGTGTCCGAGTGGATCGAGGTCACGATAGCTCAAGTGGTAGAGTAGCAGCGTGTCTAGCCTAAGATCGTGGGTTCGAATCCCGCTCGTGCCATTGACTTTTTTATCTCAACTAAAAACCTTAATTAATTGTAATATATTAATGGGTCAAGCGGACCACGAAATTTGTGAATTTAAAGATCAAAACGTTGGTACGATAAAGAAAATGTTTTTATAAGCCTACGTCACACCAGACCGCATCTCACTATCTCCAAATAATAATAAATAATATACTCAAGATTGAAAATTTACAAAGATCTGTAACAATATTTTAATAATTAGCTTTTTTATATAAAAAAAAGTACTTTGGACATTATGTAGTAATGTCAATGCGAGTTATTTGAACTAAGAGATGAAAAGGATCGGCCTGTACGTCGACAAATTTATCTTCACTCGGCTTTTGATCCCGTCACGGGTAAAATTTCTTTCATCCGGAGTCGGTGCGGCGAAATCGAATTTCACGCTAGATTTGAGCCGTGAAGATCGTATTGTTCACGTCGAGGGCCGATACTTCCACGATATCATGTCCATAAATGAGTGAAAGGAAAGTTGCCGAGGGAGTGGCCCATATCTGGAGGAAAAAGGGCCCTTTAAAAAAGAATCGCCCTCTGCGCACCTCGCCGATTCAGTTTTTTTTCTCGGATTATTTTTCCTCTTTGGCTGTTTCGTCTTTTAAACGACTGCAGCGGGATGCGATCTGTTGTTTAACAGAGCGAAAACATATAATTCTGATTGATCAAAGTACTCCTTCAACAAAAGACAGTTCTAGGCATGTTTTTATGTATTTATGTAGAATATACTTTATATTCCATTTTTTCCAATCTCCTTCAAGCCCTGAATTATTCTCTCTGTGAGAAAAATATCGAGGAATAAAATTCTGAAATAATCCTACGAACTGCATCACACTACAAGTAAATAACACTAATTCAAATTTTAAATACATTGTGAAAAGTAATAAAAATTGAAGTACAAATATCAATCAATCAACAAACGTCTAGTTTCGAATCCCACCACAGCCCATGAAATTTTAACTGTTAATATGTAATACACTGAGAAGGTAAACATTGGCAACCCTCGGTTTTATGAGTAAGTACTTGGAATTGTTATCAGTGTAATTTTTTGATGTTAAGAGTTATTTTTAAAGAAAAATATAAGTTAAAATTAAATACAAAACAGTTTAAACGGAATAAAACAATATTATCAAAAATGTTGCATGGAAACAATAAAGAAAATATTCAATTCAGTACAGAGTATTTCCTCCTCATGCATTGATCACCGCTTGCATTCGTTAGGGCATCGATTTTATGAGGTTTGGAATTGAGTGTTGTGGAATATTTTCATATCCCTCTAACAGCGCCATTCTTAATTCAAGCAAATTCTCTGGTATCACTGGACAACTTTTATGCTCCCTGCCAACTCGTCCCAAAGAGGTTCGATAGGGTTTAAATCGAGAGTACATGTTGGCCACCCCAAAATTGAATTGAAGCCAGTTGCAAGTAGTCACCAACGACCCTAGCAGTGTTGGAGCTTACATTGTCATACATGAAAGTAAAACCGTCGCTAATGACTGGCTTATAAAGAACTTCTGATATCACATCTTCAATGTATCCCGCTATTGTTGATGAACCCTTCATGATGAAAAGGTTTGTGGTACCTTCCATCAAAATGCCTGCCATCGAATATATCACTCTTCTGTTCTTCCCCGACCACCCCCCGCCACATGCAAAATTGATTCATCCGAAAACAAGATTTCAGTCCAATTTTACTCAGACCAATTGATGTGTTGATGATTTCTTGGGAACCTTAACCGTGCTGTTCTGTGCCTTGACAGAAGTTCTGGACCAGTGGCAAGCCTTCTCGTACGTAACCCACCTTCTGAAAGTCTTCGGCTTACAGTGCGTAAACTGCCATTAGCATTTCTAACTTGTTGAAGTCGTTTGAACTAAACAGCGGCAGAATATCGATTGCGTAGTACATTCGAAACAATAAAATGGTGATATATCTGAGATGTGACTCGAGAGCGGCCTGATCCGCCTTTTTGAGAAACTCCAGTATCTTGTTGCAATGGAAGACCCATCACACGGTTGTTGATAGAATGTTAAAATCCCTGGCGACATTCGCTGAAACTTCTTCCATCTTCCAATAACGATTTATTTCTAGCTGAATCTGTATTACCTAAAACCATCACTGTTACATGTAAAAAAAAAATCAAACCACCGGATTGTTCGATAGACGTTTTACAGAAAAACCAAAAAAGGAGAGATTGACTATTCAAAGATTTATGTACAAAATCCAAATTTAAAACAAGAGGGAAATTTTATGTGTGCTATATTTACCTCTTAGGAATTTCTCAGTCATAATTAAACTTTTTTACTTCTCAGTATGCAAAAGGTGTTGTAAAGTGGTTGACCCCTCTTTCGCACCAAGCAAAGGGTTAACGTTACTTTGCTACTTACTTTACATTACTTACTTTTTAAACGACCAGTTTGGAATTTGTTTTCATCACATTGGAACATTTTTGTGGTATAAAATACTAAATTTTTCATTGACGAAAAATCAAAATGGTTAATTGGAAGAATCAATATAAAGACGTTCGCCATTTCATCCGGTTTTATATGAAATTATATTTGATTAATTTAATTTTAGAAAAACAATAAATAAATAGTAACTTCACAATAAGAGAGATTCCTCATATACATGTGTGTGTATATATATATTTGTTTATTTTTTATACCGCTGGGATGTTTGATTATACATTACAAGTATTCCTTCTCCTCTGTCATCGTAGTAATGTTTTATAATATATGACTTGTTTTGTTCATCTGTTTTTCTAAAACGTTACCTTGAGTTAAATGCGAAAAATCATTGATTTTTAGAAATGATGAATGGATAATTTAAAAAGATATTACGTACTCACAGTATTCTCGTGAATTGTCTAGGGGGTAATTGTGGATGGAGGAATTATGCTTGTGTGTTAGTATGATCTTGCCAGTAAAGTTAATGTTAAATTAAAACTTGGAGATTGAACTTTATTTTGAATTACATGGAAAGAAATTTTTCCACAAATTGCCTTCAAAAACGTGAGTTTCATAAAACTTCTGATTTATATAGCAACATGGAAAGGAAAATAATTTTTAGAGAATTACAAGAAATAGGAAATAGTAACTTTTTGAGAAAATTATATATTTTTGAAAAATCTTAAGATACCAGAATATTTTTCATTTTTTCAAAATTCAATAATAATTATCTTTAAATAATTAATGATCAAAAATAATCTGCAGAGGGAATTAGACTAGATGTTTTAAATTCTAGTTTTAAACAATATACAACGACAGACGTCATGATGTTCAACCCTTTCAATTTCTACAAGCGGAAAATGCCCTCATCGAGAATGGTCAATCAATTGACCTTCCAGACTGTAGTCACTTTTCTTGCCAATTCTTTTAATGGAACATTCATCATTGGCGTTGGTTTTCTACCACGCCTTGCTGATGAAGTACCGTTTTTATTCTGCCGTTCGTCTATTCTTACTTAATGTACGAGGCGTTTTCATTTCAGCACAACAGCCATTTGGAGGATTGCCGAAGAAAACTAAGGAGTAAGTTGTGCAATATTTTCAATTTTTAAATTGAATTTGTACGACGTCCAAACTAGATTATTAAGAGATTGAAAACTGACCCCTAGGTGCGAAACAATTCAATATGTACTACAAATTTCTGTAAATGGAAAAGCATGAGAAAGAGGGATAGATAGGTAGAGAGGGAGAGAAAGACAGTGAGAGGGAGAGTGAGGTGAGTGAGTGAGAGAAAAAGAGAGAGTGAAAGAAAGAGAGTGAGAGGGAGAGTGAGGTGAGTGAGTGAGAGAAAAAGAGAGAGAGTGAGAGAGAGAGAGAAATTTGGTGAGAATGTGGTGAGTAAGTGAGTGAGTGAGTGAGAGAGAGATAGAGATATATATGGAAAGAGACAGAAAGAGAGAGATAAAGAGGGAGAGAAAGTGAGAAGGAGTGTGAGGTGAGAGAATAAGTAAGTGAGAATGAAAGAGAAAGAGAGAGAGAGAATGTGAGTGAAAGTGAGAGGGAGAGTGAGGTGAGTATGTGAGTGAGTGAGTGAGTGATTGAGAGAGAGTAATAGAAAGAGAGAGAGAGAGAGAGAGAGAGAGAGAGAGAGAGAGAGAGAGACAGACAGACAGACAGACACATACACACAGACAGTGCGAGAGAGATCTAATTTAAGTTCATCTCCAAATTCTTTGTATTCGTAATAGTAATAAAATGATTTTTCACGACGTTTATTTCATATGTTGAACTTAAAAACAGATTTATCAATCCTACTTTGACATTTTAAAATATACATTTATGAATATACATGAATATTGATTTATAACAAAACCTCGTCCAAAGCTTCACTCTCAAAACCTCACTCATATAGATATCAATATTGAAAATTACTCAAAATTCAAACATCAAATCCATATCCTCAACCACTTTGCATGAAAAAAGAAGTGACTCTCCAGACATTATTTGTTCCACATTTAAAGTCATAAAATATAGATATTTGTGACCTTATTTCCCGTTCAATTATATAATAATTTAATACGAAACAAACCGCTGACTATGAAAAATGCTGAATAATCGCTATCGTTAATAATTTAATAAAGTAGTTAAGTTTAAACATCCTGAATGTAACGAATGAGCATTTGTCACCAGGTTAATTCCGGCCAAGGACCAGTGCCAATTATAGTTTATGCTTCGGAGAGTTTACGATTCACTAGGCTGACAACATTCCACGTTCGTTAATTGATTTAAATTATCATTCAATTTTATCTCGTTAATAATTATTTTTAGCACATTATAGTTGAGTTTATCTACAAATTATAGTCAATTATTAGAGTAGCAGAGGACTAGAAAAACAATTCATTTTTAAATCATTAGCCTTGGGTATTTTCGAAAAAATGTTTATATTATCATTGCTATGTTGAATGTGTGGCGTTAAGTGACCGTTAGTCAATCTTTATTTGGAGATCGTGAGATGCGGACTGGTGTGACGTAGGTTTTAGAAAAAACATTTTCTTTATCGTGCCAACGGTTCGATATTTATTGAGATCATCTTCTGGGCCTGGTATTTATAAATATTGTTTAAATTATACAAATACTTTCAGGATACGAAAAAATGAATATATATTCAATGCTAGAAATTTTATTTTCAATCAAAGTATTTGTACTCACTCAAAGTGTTAGTTTTCTGTGTAGATTATCATTATGGTGTGTCGTGTTGAGAGTGCCAGTGAGATATTGATGTTTTATGTTTATATACATTGGATTTTGAAGGAGTGGGGAGGAAGTAGGGATTTCATTTTTATATGAAAACTCTCAACACGACACGCAAGGATGGCACAATTACACAGAAGACAAACACTTTGAGCCCTGAAGATGATCGAAACGTTGGCACGATAAAGAAAATGTTTTTCTGAAACCTACATCACACCCGACCGCATCTCACGATATCTGAATAACTTTATATGAAAAGTCGGCTTCTTTGAAGTGAAAGGAGCCGACAATGGGAAAAAACGGGTAATGATTCGGCCTGATTATCCTTTCAGGATTATAGAGACGAGTATAATTAGGGAAAGGAAAACCAAATTGTTGAAGAATTAGACTTTTGAAATGTTTGATATTTGGAATGTAACGATTATTTTATATGTTTTGTGTGATGTGATGAATTTATGTATGTTATTGTTTTTGAATTTGATTAATGATATTACCGTAGCTGCGACTGGGTTTACATGTATCTGTTCTGTAATTGATGCTGTGTTGAAGTAAACCATTTCTAAAAAGATTCGTTTATGTTTGTTTTGTCTGTGTGTCCTTTATGTCCTAGATTTGTTGCTTTACTCTCTTATCCCGATGTACCGTCCGGAAATTTACATCATCTACAAGCAGAAAGCAACATATCTATGATTGCAAAATTTTCAAGAAAAAAAATGCTTCTTGGAAATAAGAGAAAAACAGAAAGAAAACTAAAGGAAAATCACTCTTGGACGCTAATTAACAGTGGACTGTATGGAAGCGAGACGGAAGCGAACAGGAACAGAGCAGGACTAGGCAGCAACAGGACAGGATTGTGGGGAGGGAACAGAGCTAGGATAAATTCTAGATTAGCGGCATTTCGGAAACAAATAAACAATTATAATTCGCGATTTTTGGCGCGAACACCTATACAAAATCGTACAGTACTCGCTACCCACCATTTTGAACACCAACATAATTTCGTCGTCATAAATCCAAAAATATTACACACAGAACAAAACAAACATAAACGTATCTTTTTAGAAATAGTTTACATCAATTGGGAATACATTACATCAATTACAGAACAGACACATAAACTCAGTCGCAGCTACACAAATATCATTAATTAAATTCAATATCGATAACTTACATATATCATCATCACATTACACAAAACATGTAATATCACATATAAAACAATTACATTTAATTAAGGTTTTTAGTTGAGATGAAAAAAACTCAATGGCACGAGCGGGATTCGAACCCACGATCTTCGGCTAGATACGCCGCTGCTCTACCACTTGAGCTATCGTGACCTCGATCCACTCGGACATCAACTTCCCATCTCAACCCCACCTTATGAGTTTTCCCTCCTTTTTGCCATTTTTAAATGTAATGTATTAATTGGTCAAGCGTACCACGAAATTAGTGAATTTAATATAAAACAATCTTCAATCCCCACATCAAACATTTCTACATAGTTCAATTCTCCAACAATTTGGCTTTCCTTTCGTTAATTATCCCGGTCTATATAATCCTGAAAGCATAATCAGGCTGAACCATTACCATTTTTTCCCATTGTCGGCACCTTTTACCTCAAAGAAGCCGACTTCCCATATAAAAAAAATTCTGTCTTAACTTCCTTCCTCACCTCTTGAACATCCAACGTGCATAAACATAAAACATCAATTTGTTTGATTGGCACGCTCAACACGACACAATGATGACAATGTACTCGGAAAACAAACACTTTGAGTGAGTACAAATACTTTGATTGAATCTAAAATGTCTAGCATTGTATAAATTCATTTTTTCTTAGCCTGCAAGTATTTGTAAAAATGCAACAATGTTTATAAATCGCAGGCCCTGAAGATGATCTCAACAAAGATCGAAACGCTGCCACGATGAAGAAAATGTTTTTCTAAAACTACGTCACACCAGACCCCATCTCACGATCTCCAAATAAATATGTTGAATATTTTTTTAAAGTGGTTTAATAACCTTGATTGTTATTTTTGTATATTTCCCCATTTAGTCTTATCCGAAGCTTGTCGATCTTTTTGGTGAAAATGAGCTTATCTTATCAACCCGTCGAACGGTGAGTAAAAGGTTTTCCACGAGGTTCAATTCTTCTATCAAGGGGTTCAAGGGGGCATCTTAAAGTTCCCGAAGGTTTAATATCCGGCGCAAACCGCGAACAAGAGCTTCCATTCAATCGACTTCACATGTCCAAAGTGACGTGGCAAACAAACTAATCAAGCTGTAAAATTTAAACAATAATCAACTCACGGGTTAATTTAAATGGAGAGTACAGAATGAAATAAATAACTTGCCGGGCTATAAACTTTTTCTAAAGACGGGAAGAAGCGTTGGAAACAATGGATCATTAAGTCTTCGAAAGCTTTGTCTAATAAATTTGCAACATCATACCCCGCCACTGGCTAACATTGCTAGAATCCCAATGAGAATCCTTTTGGTTCTATTTCTGTACGTGTTATCCCCTCTGATATAAATTCAATTTTTTAAATGAGTGTTACGCCAAACAATCATTTTAATAAGAATGCATTGCGACAATAAAAGAAACAATACAAAATGATTGCCAATATTTTAAAAAAACATGAGTTATGCTCTGTTTTGGTAATTTTGTTTATTTTTGTTCAAGTACACGTGTTTTCATTCTGTTTGTCTTTTGACAATGACCAACGAAAATCTTAATACAATCAGATGAAGTAATCTTAACAAAGAAAACATAAAATTATTATATATCTAACATTGCTAAAAAAATAGAAAACTGGTTTGTGAAGTCCAGTGTCAATCTTGCATGGCAAATTTTTAATCGTAATCACCTGGATTAAAGGCCATACGGAGTTCAAAACAGTGATGTCGTAGATCGGCTAGCCAAAGATGCCACCACAACGGACAACACTCTAAATGTAGCTGTACCCAGAAAAGATCTGCATGCTATATTAAAGTTGCAGCAGCAGATAGATTGGCAAACCAAATACCTTTCAAACAACAAAGGTATATTCTACAAAAATATTTTTCCGTCAGTAGGACAAGAGCCTTGGTTCAGCAAAGAAAACAATATAAACAAGGCCTTTTGCAAAACGATGGTAAGGTTACGATCCAATCACGAACCCTGCAAGGGATACCTCAACAGACTGAATATAATTTCATCACCGTACTGTGAAGACTGTGGAACATACGAGGATCCTGAACAAATTATCACGCACTGAGGAAACACGGGAATGAACGCAGAAATATATTCGATAGACTTTTTAATGCTAAAGAAATAAATCTACAACCGCCTTATGTATACGGCATTTTGTTATCGTGAACCGAATTGGCTGTATATCGTGAGTTATACGGTTTCCTTAGAAATAATAATTAATTCACTACTTTCGTGGTCCGCTTGGCCAATTAGGAGGGAAAACTCATAAGGCGGGGTTGAGATGTGGAGTTGGTGTCCGAGTGGATCGAGGTCACGATAGCTCAGATGGGAGAGCAGTGGTGGATTTAGTCGAAGGTCGTGGGTTCGAATCCCTCTCGTGCCATTAACTTTTTTTCATCTCAACTAAAAACCTTAATTAATTTTCAAGAAATAATAATGTTGCTGTGTGATTGTATAGAAGTGTATAAGAATATCCTTATATCTGGTTCTCAGTAATAATAATAATAATAATGCAATAATGTAAAAAAATGGCTGTATAAAAATTTTGGAGTCAAATAAATAAAAAAAAATTTAATCGGGTGAATTTATTTTATCGTGCAGTTGATTAAAATTGTAATCGATTTTAGTTTATTATGACGTCGTGTAAAGGTTAAAATTCCACGAATTTACATATGACAAATAACTCCGTATACAAACCGCACGCTAGGGTTAATAAATGAAAAAGAAAAACCCGGCTAAGCATCAATGTGAAAATCGGGACTGGTAAGCATAAAAACGGCGTTTACTGCTGAATTCAGGTGGAGCGACGTTCTCATTGCATTTAGTCTGCGTGTCAATTTGAATTTCGTGTCCACCAAACGTCACGTCATGGGGTTCGTAGGCTCCAGGCAAAAAACGCGTGCGCGCTCCGGGTCACTTGGAGAAAATATGCATTCCCTTTTCCCCGAACGTAGGGAATGTGCGAAAGTACGAAAGCCCGGAATGGAAGGAGCTTTCGAGTTGGATAAGGGCAAAGCGCACACCCAATCGATAAAACCATATTAAGTTCCCCAGTTATTAAAAGGGAAACGTAATTGAAGGGTAATGAATTTCTTCTTTTCCTCATCCAAGCTTTTGACCCCTACTTTTATTTCGAATGTCCGGTCGCACAAAGAGAACTCCGTTCCGGCTTTTCTCCTCTAGTTACATTGTTGTGAATCGAATTCCCAGTATGAATAAAAACCTATTTATTACCTATTCAATTTATAATATAACTCGGTTATAGATTTGGTTAGAATGAACAGTAGTTACATATTGGCGACTGTGTTCAATTTTCAGGTGAAAAGGGTGAACATAAATTTTTTTTCAATTGTCAAATACGTCTGGACA
Organism: Cimex lectularius; assembly: GCF_000648675.2. NCBI lineage: Eukaryota > Metazoa > Arthropoda > Insecta > Hemiptera > Cimicidae > Cimex > Cimex lectularius. Next base: position 171,319 of record NW_019394219.1, read on the forward strand.
TCTTGTTCGGTCAAATTGGTCATCCAAACTTTCACTGATAACCAATTTGACCGAACACGACAAAACTATCGATTTGAACGATAATTTGAACGCCACTGATCCACACTGCGAAAACAGGCGACAGATCTGAAATGATCAATCGGTTCTTTGAAATTAGTTATTGAAATGAAAAAGAAACCTTGCAGGTCTCGATCTAAACAGCAAAACAAAGTGGGTACTAAATTGATTACTTGGAAGTTCGCAACAGCAGAGGACATATAAACCCTCAGGGTGCCGGTGTTTTTGAAAAAAAGCCCATTTATAAGTATGTAATGCAGGGCCGCTGGATTCGAACCGGGGACCTTTACCTTACAGGGATAAGCGCCACTTCATACCGTTGCGGCCACCGACGCCCCCAATTAAAGTTTAAAACCCAATATATTTCTAATATAAATGCACTCTTTTGTTGATAAATTATTAAATGTAATTTCGAATCAATCGAACGATTTCGTTTTATAACCAGTCACCGGAAAATTTGTATCGCTTTCACACATAAATACCCTCATTTTATATTTTAATTAACCACATTTAACTGTTGCTGTTATGAACCTTCCCCAATTATTAATACGCATGTTCAGAATTGATTAAACACAAATTAATTCAAGCGTGTCTAGACTAAAAAAGAGTATATACAACTTCTTACGAAATCTAGATTTCCTACTTACTAATTAACCCATTTACGTTTTCGCGGTCAATTGATCAAGTTACTTCTTACAATCAACTAATTATTTGAAAATGGCAAAAAGAGAGAAAATTTGAACGGTTGTAGGTTAAAATGGAGAATTGGCCTGGAGGATCGAAGTCACGATAGCACTTTTTTTCTGACCACAACCCTAACCCCCGAGAATGATATAAATAATAAAATTTTGAAAGAAAAACATGAAGCAATATTGGGAAATTTAGTCCTTTATCGTAAAATTGAATTTTGCTTCATTGACATTGAGATTTAAATATGTGCAAGTAAATATGGAATTAATAATATAAGATTAATATAATTTGAGTTCTCGACTTATAAAACAATATTTTCCGTATCTTGCAAATTTTATACAATCCTGGTTTGGAAGAGTTAACATCAGTTGAACACATAGAAAGCATTAGAAACGAAAAATTATTTTAATAATAAAGCAGAAGTCAATAAAGAATTTTTTAGTTCATTAAAAAAATTTACCTTGAAAATATTACTTCAAACAAAAAATTCAAAATTTACATTTACCTAAATACCCTAAAGTTTATTAATTTATGCTTGATTGGTTTTTCTGATGGCGATATAACTGAACTATTTTATGTAGTGTATTATTTTACTTTCAACCAACAAATAAGCGTGTGTTTTTATATACTAAAATAATATATTGGTGTTATAAACCTGCAGTGATGCCTTTTTTTGGCTCGACTATGTTTCCTTAATTAAATTTCGTTTTTGGTTGTATAACCATATGTAATCATATCCATAAATACACTCAAAGACAAAAACCGGGCACTCGTATTTTATTGTTTATTTCAAACTGTATGTATTTCTATCGTTATGTCAATGTTAGCGTACTTATTTTAATGAAAAATAAATGAAACGGAATCAGAAATTCATGACTTTTAATAAAAATTATTTAATTAGGAAGGTTCGAAAAAAAATTTAACAAAATATTGGAAAATCATTTAGTGATAGATATAATTTGAAAGTAACATTAATTATATAATCTTTATGTAAGGTATTGGTTGAAATGAAAAAGTGAAGTAATAATTATCAATGTTATTTTATTATCGACCAACTCTCTGGATGTATTTATTGATCCTTTAGGAGAAGGACCACATATCCAAGAAATTCTCAAATCCAGTATAATTATCAATGCCATTATATTTCGGATCCGATTGACCAAATAACTTCTTTCAATTAATTAATCTTTATGTAAGGTATTGGTTGAAATGAAAAAGTTATTGTCACGAGCGGAGTTCGAACCCACGACCTTCGGCAAAATACGCGGCTTATCTCCGAGTAGATCGAAGTCAGGATAGCTCAAGTGGTAGTGTAGCGGCATATTTAGCCGAAAGTCGTTGGTTCGAATCCCGCTCGTGACACTGACTTTTTTTTATCTCAAGCAACACCTTACATAGAAAGCATGATTAGTTGATTACTAATTAACTTTTATACCATTGATCATTTCTCAAAGGAACGCAAGTTAGAAGTTAAAAATAAATCCTTTTTGTCGGCTTTGTGGGTCTAGATTATGAAAGTATGGATCAGTTATTCTGGCTTAAGCTAGAACAGATCAAATTTTAGACCAGGTGAACAATGTTCGTGCAGGGAAAAGGTAATATTCACTTGTTTGAAAAACCAAAGTAAACGAATCTGAACAGACATCAACGTATATTTTTAAAGTGTAAAGGAGTTGAGTTAATTAACACGGTATTATTGAAAATGTCAAAGTAACACGTTAAATAGCATAGCAAACAGTCGTGTCTTTAAGAAAGTTTCCAATGGGTCTGAGTTTCCTGAGAAATCAGTCAAGAGGAAACTGGTAATTTATTCAAAACTAAAGAGCAAATCAGTTTCTCTGTTTATCAACCTGTTGTAACTATTATATTTTATAATGTAGGTTTTCGGCATATAATAAAAAGCCATTTGGTTTAGCAACTAATTTGGAAGCAAACATGTAGTAGTTTCTAATAAGGACCAATCGAGAAAACAAAAATATTATGTGGCAGCAATCCCAGGCCTGGAAAATACCCTTTTCCGATAGTCAGTTAAAACCGTTCCAGGTGGAATCGTTTAATGTTTGTTTGATGCCTGTGATGGGATCGCTACGCACGAAATTGGCCCTCATCACGCGACAGCTTATCTCGCGGCGCAACCCCCAAGATCCGACAATAATAGAACAGAATGTTATTTTCGCCGATATGGTGCGTTAAAATCTCATTCACCTCTGAAACCAAAATAAAGGTTAAGTGTTCTATGTTCATTGTAATTTTTCTGTAAAATATTGATAAATTAATGTTATTAGAATGAATAACAAGTGTGAAAAAAATCTTTCTGTTATACTGAAATAAGTATTGCAATTGAATTTTCATTTCAAGAAAACAAACAAAGGAATGGAACATTTCCTAAATATTATAGTTATAAGAGGTTAACATGACGTTTTTTCTTTCAAATGAGCTCAATTTTGCAAAAATTAATTAATTTATTTATTTTTTACGGAGGTTCGCAGAAATATTACACCAACGGAAACATCACTCGACCTTCCACCCTTACATATTTATGCATAAAAGTTTCCTACTCATTGCGTTAACAGACTGCTAAGATACAAATAAATAAAGTTCTGAGGAGAAGACATCACAAAATTCTAGAGAGAATTAAAATAAATGGGATGGCTATAACGGTACGTAACCAAATGAAAGAAAAACAACTTTGACAGACCCTTCTCACTGGACATAGGTAATAGAGACCTGTGAAAGAAATGTGGCCATAGGATTCAAGAAGGGGCCCTAATATGAAACACAAATAGATCGAAAATGGAACAGAGAGTATAGGGATAAAAGAGCCTACACCCTAGCAAAGGTTTAACCCCAACAATTTTCCAAGGTGAAATCTATACAATACAACTCTGTGCACAAGAGTTAATAAAGAAAAGTTTGAAAAGTTACACAGGTATATCTCAGACGGCCGAGCAACTATGAAAGTACTAAATGCGTACGCTTTTAACTTCAACCATCTCTGGAGGGTTGTTTATATCGCCTAATGACTCTGGGAAAACAAAACAAGATTACCTTAATAAAGTGGGTTTCAGAGGTTGAGTGTGTAGAGGGAAATGAACAGTCTGATGAACTATCCGAAAAAAGGCAGACCTCTCATCCATGGGTCCAGAACCGGTTAGGTGCACCGGAGAGCGTGCTTATGTTGGAACAGGATACATGGCTTGAAGAAAAACTCACTGGACAAACGCACTATCTATGAGGTGATAATGCTGACAGATTTATAAAGCTCTCGAAAAGGAAAAACTCCTATCTCTCAGCAGGAAGGAGTTGAAGAAAATTTTATCTCTCTTTACTGGTCACTGCCCTCTCCACGATTATCTGAAGGAGATTGGCAAAGCAGAGACAGAAATATGCCGACTTTATCAGGAGACACCGGAGATATCAGCATATATCCTTTGTAAATGTAAAGCATTAGCCCGTTTATGGTACAGCCACGTCGGTAGAACGTTTTTCACAACCTTTATGAAAGGAATTGGTTGAGATAAATAAGTTAATAAAAAGTATGCTCGCACAAGAAAGGGAATTGTTTTACTATTACTATTTTTCCTTAATTCTTATTATTGCGACTTTATTTCTATTCAATTAATTATTCTTTCTGTTGAAGGTCTTGGTTGAGATAAAAAAGTCAGTATCACGAGCGGGATTCGAACCCACGACCTTCGGCTAATTACGCTGCTACTCTACCACTTGAGATACCGTGACTTCGATCCTCTCGGACACCAATTCTCCCTCTCACTCTACAATCGTTGGAATTTTCCCTCTTTTTAAATATTAATCCATTTACGTTTTAGTGGTTTTATAAGTAAAAGTAGTATCACTTCACTAAACAGCTCCCCCTGGCCACTCATAAGTCGCTGAGAATCCAATCCGGATTTCACGACATTTGAACATGGCAAAAAGTGGGTTCGAATCCCGCTCGTGACACTCACTTTTTATCTCAACCAAGACCTTCAATAGAAAGAAGAAGTAACTTGGTCAATTGACCACTAAAACGTAAATGGGTTATTTATATTTTTTATATGTTGTATTATGTGATTTATTTCAATTTATTACATTGTATGTTAACGTCAAATCTACATTAATTCAAGAACTAGATTTGTAAAAATTTCTGTGATGTTACTGTTATTCTTAGGGAAGGTCCAGGAATAACGTATTCTCTCTCAGTCTCTCTCTCAGTCTCTCTCACTCTCCCTCTCTCTCTCTCTCTCTCTCTCTCTCTCTCTCTCTCTCTCTCTCTCTCTCTCTCTCTCCCTCTCTCAGTTAATTTAAAGAAAATGTTAATTAAGTTTAGAAAAATAATTATGCAATGAAAATTACTCGCTTAAATAAAATAAAACATTTCACTATGATAGATAATATGTGTAATATGTACACCTAATTAATTAAGGTTTTTAGTTGAGATAAAAAAATCAATGGCACGAGCGGGATTCGAACCCACGATCTTCGGCTAGATACGCCGCTGCTCTACCACTTGAGCTATCGTGACGTCGATCCGTTCGGACACCAATTTCCCATCTCAACCTCACCTCTCGAATTTTCCCTCCTTTTTGCGATTTTTCAAATGTCATCCCGCTCGTGACACTGACTTTTTTATCTCAACCAATACCTTTCATAAAGATTAATTAATTAGAAAACGTTAGTTGGTCAAACGGACCACGAACTGTAATGGATTTCTCACAACCATGAAGAGACACAAAGGAAAGTGCTTAACATTTTAAGAAACACTGCACTTTCCAAGGTGTAGGTATAATTTATTGGGGTTCCACAATAGATCTACTTAGGTCGCAGTGAAGGAAAGGATTGTATAAGTCTATATCAGCCCCCCAAACTATTTTAAAAAAACTGAGTCGTGTTGGTGTTTTCGAAACAAAATTGTAAGTATACAATTCACTAGTTTTCGTGGTCCGCTTGATCAATAAATATCTTTCAATTAATTAAGGTTTTTAGTTGAGGTAAAAAAGTTGAAAAATGACAAAAAAAGAGGGAAAAGTCAAAAGATGGGGTTAAGATTGTTGTCCGAGTGGATCGAAGTCAGCTCAAGTGGTAGAGTAGCGGCGTATCTAGCCGAAGGTCGTGGGTTCGAATCCCGCTCGTGACTGATTTTTTTATAAACTAAAAATCTTAATTAATTGAAAGATATTTATTGGTCAAGCGGATCACGAAAACTAGCGAATTGAATGAGTTAAAATGAAGTATAGCTTCACTAAAATTCTCCGTGGCCATTTCAATTGTCGCCGAGAATCATCTAGATTACACGACATTTGAAAAATGGCAAAAAGAAGGGAAAATTCAAAGGAGGTTGAGATGGGGAGTTGGTGTCCGAATGGATCGAAGACACGATTGCACAGACAGATTGTAATCTTCGTTGGGTAATTTTGTTTGTTGACTTCGAAGTTAATAGCTATTTCATACGTGATTATGAAACGATCGCAATTGCGAAACAAAGCCAGGAACGTTCTCGCAGCACGCACTTCCAAATCATAGAGTGCCGGGAGTTTATTTGCTCCACGGACTTAATCGAACCCTCTTCCGAATTGAAGTCCGGGTTAAATTACGGAATTTTATTCTCGAGGAAAAGACACGCCATTCCTAGTTTAGGTACTGGTCGAACGAGGGTCCTTGGTCCGGTGGGAAAAAAGTCCAGAAGAGCACACGCGTGCTAATGAGGCATATTTCCGTCGCCGGTTTCGAGGAGACGGCCACGCGGAAATGGACATCGTCGCCACGAACAAGATCGTTACGACGCCCACCATTCATGAACAAGGACATAGTCAAAAAGAAACAGAAGCAGTGGGCGATGTCGGTTTCCAAAATTGAGATATCGTTTTTAGTCACCATTTAGCGACACATAGGTATACGATTTTAAAGCGATGCAACAACTAGGAGCTAAAGAAATAATTAATAGAAAAACAGAAGCAGCAAACACGACCTGACATATTAGATTCACAATAAAAGATTAAAAACGGAAGAATCATTCTAACTAATTATTTTTACAACATTGCAAATTATTAGACCGTTGTCGTTTGTTTAATATTTCAATTTTAGTTCACCAACAATGGTAATTTAATTGTGCTTAAACTCCTGTTCATCTTAAATTAAAAGAATAAAATCAATAAAATACTATTAACTACAATTAAAAAATTCTATTATTTTCTCAAGAAAATAAAAACGATCCACCAATGAAAATGGCGACACACCCAGCAATGATGGACAGTACAGATCTTCGAAAACGAAGCTACAGGTACATTGACCCTACATAAAATCTCACTATTTAACACTAAAAAAGCTAATTGCTTTTGAATTTACATATATAAACACCCTAACCTATAATTGTACGAGGAAGAAACGAACAAAAACCCTTCATAATCGGTTCTGGGTGTCTGGTTAAGCTAATATAAACAAAATAATCAGATGAATAATGAATTCTCAAATTTCAAGAAATATTATCATGGGTGAAGAAATTACCTTTCACAGACAAACAGACCTCCTTTTTTTACCCATTAAACAAGGCTGGAAAAAATATTTGTAGTAGAAAAATGACACAATCAGGTTTAAATTGAAAAATAAACTTTTTTTGAGGGAAACATAACGAGCGAAAAACGAGCCCCTTTGGAAAAGGCTGAGTTCGATGCGTGATTTGATATTACAACGTATTAGGCATTGAACGATCTAGCATCACGGATCTAGTTTTTAACTTATTTTATTTAAACCCTATACATATTAGTACATATTACTAATGGCTTCATGAAACCTTTTTGTCAGTAATGCAGCGCTGCACCCGGAGGACACATGCCACGAGAAATCAGCTAATGCTGGCACACAGTGTGAGAGATTAAGAGGTAAGGAGGTCTGGAGGCGTTGGGTGGGAATGTGTGGAGAGGACATGAGCAGCAGGTTTAGGATGTATCGAGAGGTTGGTGTGAAATTTTTGGAACCGGGAAATATTCGTCAGTTCGTTGACAAAAGGTCAAGGACAAAACGGTTGAGGTCGTGTGGATAGTGATATTAGTGTATAGTAAGGAGCTCTGACGATTTGTCTGAGGACTTTTGATTGGAAGGATAGGATGCGGTGGATGTTGGATGGTTTGGAATTTTAAAGTTCAACTCAAAATGTCCAAAGTGGTCGCAGTAAAGTCTTGTAATAGGTTAGTTTAGTGTTCACGGTCAACGCTGACTTCAGTCCTCAAAGTCTTCGTAGTTTTCCAAGTCTTCTGTTAAATTGTTGCCTCTTAAGTTTTGTGTGGAGATTTGACGTAAGTTTGCTGTCTAGGTACTTCAATAAAAATCGATACCTTTTGTTATTGATTTACTGTGGATGGAAAAACTTTTTTCCAATATATGCACAGTACATTGAATAGATTTTGTCGAGTTAGAGGATAAAAATGCGGTATCGTCCGCGACAATGGCGATGAGGGGGTGTACAAGTAAGTCATGTTTTCCCACTCGGGTGGCAATTGCATTTTTACATTGAGGTTCTTTAGCGTGCTCACGTGGCACATAGGCCTTATCACACGTTTTGATTCGCAAGGTAGGAGTGACTCATCTCCGCGCACGAAAAATCTGCTTCTTCCGTTAGGTTCGGTGTAGAAGCCCTCATCATTCTGCAGAATGCTGCCGACATGTCGACTTCTCCCGCTTGCCCCTTCCGAGGGTTAACATTGTGCACTTAACCAGTGCCGCGCATAAAGGGATACCCAAAAAGTGGTCGAAATGCATCGGCAAGTCTCCCACGCACTCCCTAGGTAGAGAAGACAACTCTATCTCCCTGAGTGTAGGGGCTCCGCTAGTATCGAAACCTCCGGACGCACTCCTGCCACGGTTTCGATTTTAGTGGAGTCTCTAACGAACCCTCTAGAGAAGTCTATGCCTTCGGTCAAGGTCACCATTCCTCACTCCTCGAGGGACACCGTCAGCTTAGTCATAGATCCTCGATGGCTATACGCTCTTGGCAGTCCGATCCTTCCGATTCCCGTCGGTTTCGGGAGGTAATTCGGAGGGCATACGCAAGTACTGCGGTCCACGGCCACAAATAAAACACAACCTCTTCTCTAGGTACTCGCTAGGCGTCTGGCCACTAAGCCACTGTGAGTCCTTACCCATGCAGCTGGGCTTGGACTTGGAACGAAGAACTTAGAAACGGACCCAAGCAACTCAGTTTATACTCTAGCACAGAAGAGATTATGTCAACAACTCTGAAACCTTGAATCATACTATGATGTGGGCGGAAACAGAATTGGTGAGACGGAATTATTTTATGAGCATTATGGGCATTAATTTAGAAGAAGCCTTTCGAGAATTTGGGAGGATTAGAAGAAGACTGATAGGTGCCAGAGGATATGTGATTGGTAGTATTGTAAGCATTAGGAATGAGATTAACTACTGAATAATCCAATAAGAGAGGATAGTGAGTGGTTCGCAAGTGTTTAATAACGGATTGAGAGCAAAACAAGCTTATAAATTATTGTTTAAATTAGCTGATGATTTTTCAGTGATTTGGTGAATTTTTTGTTAAGCCACCATAATTCATTTTTTGGTTAGTGATGAATTTTTTTATCTCGTTTAATTTTATTTACAGTAAAATAGGTATGTTGTAGTTAATATGATGATAAAAATATATGTAGTTTAAAGAAATAATAAAATACGAGAATCCGATTTTTGTCTTTTGGAGGACGCTTTGAACTGAGGTAGGAACGAAACACTACCATATTAGGGTATGGATTTAGTACGCCTACACAGAGTCTGAGACGCACAAATGTCTAATGTTTAAAAGACGAGTGAAGCATAAGATGAGAGCTGGCGATAACCTCAGCCGTCTGTCATTTCACATATATTAAACGAAACAATGCGGTTAAAAAGGAATTTACATATAGAATATATTCCTCGAAAGCTTGGCGACAGAATTGAATATTTTCGTTCTAATTGGCCTCCTTCCGGATCTTTTTTGTATGTTATGATCTTTACGTTCAAGGATATTTATGCTATGGTAAACGTTTGTTATGTAAACCAGCAAATAGAACGAAATGATTGCAAGATTTATTAAATATTAATTAACCTAAAAAGATTAGTTTTTATGGTGGTTTTATATTTCGAGAAATAATTGAAGACCAGTTAAGACATACAGATTTGTACCCAAAAAATGTCAAGCTTAAATTATTTCATTGTTTTGTTATTATTAGGGATATGCATGATGTTTGTAAGATGTTAATTCATGTTAACTCGATAGAGAAATGTCCAGTTCGATCGTGAACGCCCCCTTCTTTTTTTAGCATGTTAAACGGTAATTTTTCCGCAATGGTGCGAGTGGCGATTGGTAGAACCAAATATAAAGCTATAACAGTCCTTGAAGGCTTGTTTTTTGTTTTGTGTTAAATTGTAAGATGCCAGAAAATAATAAAAACTGAAAATTATTTAACTTTTTTTATTCAAAATACATACTATGCACTCGAAAAGTGCTGACAAATGACACGTGTCGCCATACCTAACCTGTATCCTGACGTCTAACAGCCTACAACTTTTTAGAATAGGGGATTTATCTACTATGAATGAGAGTATTACGACAGGGCAGAAATTCAAAGAAGAAATGTATTGGTCTGAATTAATTAACGCGTATTTAAGTATAAAAACACATGTAAACAAAAAACAGCTGTTAAATTCGTGGCTGCCATGTTGGTTACCTTCGCTCTAACGGATAGCAATGTGACTACATTTTCGACCTAACATTGGCCCTGGACTGTTAGATCGAGCAATGTTAATTAGCCGATTCTTACAAGTCTACGTCATCATTTTTCTCGATCCAACACGACCTAACAGGGTTAACACAAAGATCGTGAATACCCCTATTATTCAAAATTATAACATAGTGAAAACGGTTTATCCAAAATTCTTTTAAAGTTCGATTTACCTTTAACGTCACTTGGTTCTACTGTCGTAATCGGCAGAAGGGATTTTTCAATTTATAAAATAGACGCTTAATTCTACCAAAGCATAAATCACTCATCTTAAAGAGCCTCTTTCCGCATCAAAGCTTATGTCCGTTTAATACGTTGGTGTACGCCATGATCATAAAAAATTGGACTCGATAAATAATAAGGAAATTAATTTTTGAAGATTGATTGATATTTGTCGACGAAAAGTCACTGTAGTTCCCTTAACAAGTCGTGCTTAATTTATTTTATAATGATATAATGGGTATAGTATCATTAAGCCGGATTGTTTTGGCCATTAAGTCTTTCTACTCGTCAAGGTGAAACGCCCGGAAAATTGAATTTCCCGTTTTAAACTTGTTTACCCGGTGCAAAAGTAAACAGCTTAATTTTGATTTTTTAGTATGATTTGACTGCTTTGATGCTTTCTAATCTCATTTTCTTCCGACCACATTGCTTTTTTAAAAATTTAATTTTCAACATCCTCAATTAATAGGTGTTCATTGACAAGATTGATTTCTTCTTGTCGTTACCAAGAGAATTTCGGAAATGTTTGGTTCAATTTAATTGATCGTATTCTTGAAGAGGCGAATCTACAATTAGGACAAGGAAACTTATTAAAAAATATACAACTGCAATGTTTTATTTTCTGTAAAAAAAATTTTTGTCATTCTCATACAATCGAACGTTAGTCGCCCCCATTTTCTGTTGGCAATCCGATTGTTGGCATAGACATAGCTTTCTATACAGTTGGCAGAATATTTCCGACAGCTTTTGAAAAGGGATTAGAGACTATGCTCCACAAGGTATCGATTAATCTGTCCGACGCATATGCACTCGACGTCTCAATCGGAGATAATCCCGTGCGGCCACGTTAGAACTACAAAGGTGTGATTTCACGACGGCGAAGACCCTCGGCGAAGGTTGGATAAAAGGAAAGAAATTTAAAATTCCATCAAGCCGCTCGGGCCAGTCAGCCTCCTCTACCAGCCCTCGGCACTGATGGAATTTGTTATTCTCATCGAACGAATCCGTTTCGGAGGAAGAACTATTTAGAAAACGCGTATCATTTATTGACGGTGTATTTCCCATGTATCGTCTACGGATTGAGCTGCTATTGTACTTGTTTATAAACGTTACTTGGAAACCCGGCACAACAAAATGATTCTGAAGGCCACAGCTACGTAAATCCTTTTCTACACAACGAAATTAAACCGTTTTCTTTCATCTATGTTTAAAATTCAAGTCACTTCAACGTCAAGTTTGTACAATTTTTAAAAACCTTGCCAAATGTCAGTTTCGGGGAATGTAATACATTTCTCCACGAATAAACCTATTCACAAAAGTCATTCGCAGTTAATAAGACAACATTTAGTTAAAGATTCGTGATTTTTTTATTTTTTTATTTGTTTACTTCCTAAAAGTCTATAAATATAATGTGGGAGGTTTATGGGCTGACAAACAGTTGAGGTCATCGCAGGCCCTCTGCTTACTTATTTTTCTAGACTTTCGCGTTTCGCGTTATTTTTCTACATTTCAGTGTCTCGATCTGAATACTAACTATCTGCTTTTATTATACGATCCTTTTAATCTAAGGTCTAGGTTGAGATGAAAAAGCAAGTGCCATTTGAGCTATCGTGATCCACTCGGACACCAACTAAAGTTCTCAACCTAAAAACTTTCGTATTTTCCCTCGTTTTGTGCTGATTTTCAAATCTTGTATAATCAGGATTAGATTTTTGGCGACTTATTAGCCACGGGGAGCTGTTAGCGAAGTAAGTACTTCTTTAATCACAATATTAATCCATTTATTTATTTAGTAATAATTGACTTATTAATTATTTTAATTAATTTTACTTTTAATCTATGGTCTTGGTTGAGATGAAGAAAATATGGCAAAAAAATTCGAGAACAAGAAACACTTTGACGGAAATATATGTAAATATAATTAAAATCAAGAGTGGAGACTACCCATTGGCAGTATTCCAAAGATACTACTAAGTTGTTTATTTAATTATGCCTTGTGGCACTACCACTGGATAAGAAATCCGGCAATCACCTCGTTTAGTTTGCGAGGAGGGTTTTGATGAAATCCGTCGAGATGGTAGTTTCTGGTTTTGAGGATTTTTGGTGGTTAGGATGGTTTAATGGAACTAGTGGCAAAGGGAGTGGATACATCTTATCAAAGAAAGGTCTTTTTTGGTTTGTGTGGGTAGTTTCGTTTAACACGTACAACAGAACATGAATAATTTTTCATTTACAAGAAATATTTATATGGGCATACCTCTTAGCTCTACGGGTAAATTCCATTTGGCAAGGAATAGTGAACATTAATGTTTTTTTNCGACCGCGGCGTGAGAGTCTCTCATGCTAACCACTCGGCTACCGCGGTCCCCAACATTAATGTTTAATTGAAAGGTAGGCGAGCTCTTGGAAAGATGAAACAAATACTTATTAAAAGTAAATCCAAATACCTTGCGACGAAAACAACTAATTGACTCAGTTGTAGCCGCATCTGCTTACTATGCCGCTGAACTTTGGGCGGCAGTGCAGTTGGAAGGATTGGCCAACTGCAAACCAGGTATTATAAACAGCTGTTCCATCTGCCTCGCAACCTTCCTTATCATTCTAATAAATATAGAGTTTGGTCTTGAATCTTCTAGTACCAAAATTTTTATTAGGATCATAATCTGGCTAAGTATAGAGCTAGCTGCAGCTGATAAATCACTTCTGAAAAGATCTACTCAGTATTCTCAATGAACTTTTAATTACCTCTTAAACAATATTGCATTGGTAACTGGCTTCTTCATTTACGTGAAATATTTATCCATAATATATGATAGTTTCATTTCAACCAAAACCTTACATAAAAAGATTAATTAATTGACAGAAGTAATTTGGTCGACAGACCACTAAATATAACGGATTCAATAAGTAAAACGAAATATAACTACACTAACAGCTCCCCGTGGCCACTTCATTTGTCGCCGAGATCGAATCCTCATTACAGGAAATTTGAAAAATGGAAAAAAAGAGGGAAAATTCGATAGGTTGTAGGTTGAAATGGGGAGTTAGTGTCCGAGTGGATCGAAGTGGTAGAGCAGCAGCGTATTTAGCCGAAGGTCGTTGGTTCGAATCCCGCTCGTGACACTAGCTTTTTCATTTCAACCCAAAAAAAAAGATCAATTAATTGAAGGAACAATTAACATTTAACATGTTTAGAAAAGGTGATCTTACTGGACATTTCTTTATTCGAGTTAACACTAGTTAAAATCTTAAAAACATCGTGAATACCCCTAATAATAACAAACTAATGAAATAATTTAGGTCGTAGGTTGAGATAAGGAGTTGGTGTCGGGTGGATCAAAGTCACGATAGCTCAAGTGGTTAGAGCAGAGGTGTATTGAGCCTAAGGTCGTGGGTTCGAATCCCGCTCTTAATATTTGTTTTTCATCTCAACCAAGACCCTAGATTGAAGTGTAATAAATTAAATAATTAATACAGTTAATTATGACTGCTAAATACATGTTAATTATTCACTAATTTCGTGGTCCACTTGACCAATTAACATATTACAATTAATTACGGTTTTTAGTTGAGATAAAAAAGTCAATGGCACGAGGGGGATTCGAACCCACGATCTTAGGCTAGATACGCCGCTGCTCTACCACTTGAGCTATCCTGACCTCGATCCACTCGGACACCAACTTCCCATCTCAACCCCACCTTTTGAATTGTCCCTCCTTTTTGCCATTTTTCATTTGTCGTCGAGAATCCAATCCGATTACACGGCATTTGAAAAATGGCAAAAAGGAGGGAAAATTCAAAAGGTGGGGTTGAGATGGGAAGTTGGCGTCCGAGTGGATCGAGGTCAGGATAGCTCAAGTGGTAGAGCAGCGGCGTATCTAGCCTAAGATCGTGGGTTCGAATCCCGCTCGTGCCATTGACTTTTTTATCTCAACTAAAAACCTTAATTAAATGTAATTTATGTATATGTTGATTTCCTAAAAAGCTAGCCTCTCGTTTGTATCTCATGTTGTCAACTATCTAATAGAAACGAAAACCATATACATGCAGTCAAATATGCTCCCCAAGCCGGCACCAGAGCGGTATTTAGCAGCACCCTTGATTTCTAAAGTGCTTCATAATCATAATTCTTTTTAGTTTGATAAAGCAAAATAGAAAATACAAACCAAAATTAATTAAGGTTTTAGTTGAGATGAAAAAAAGTTAATGGCACGAGAGGGATTCGAACACACGACCTTCGGCTAGATACGCCGCAGGTCCTATCTAGCCGAAGGTCGTGGGTTCGAATCCCTCTCGTGCCATTAAATTTTTTTCATCTCAACTAAAAACCTTAATTAATTGTAAAGTATTAATTGGTCAAGCGGACCACGAAATTAGTGAATTTAACAAACCAAAATGTTCACTGTTTTAATAACGGATTTACTTAAGAATAATAAACATGAAGATTACTTTTGTAAATAAACAGCGGCCTGGTAGGGTCATCGGGAGGGCAAGTCTTTCGCTGGAGTTATGTTCGATAAAGGTCTTATAAAAGAAATGGTCCGGCCTCGCCCATTTGCTCGAATAATATTTCAACATTATCTCTTGTCTTTTAAGGGCAGGGGGAGAACCTTTGTCTCTACACAGATGCTATCGAAGGGGCTACTTTTTGGTTTGTCGTTTCAACTTAAAGGAACACAAAATTGTCGTGCTTACCAAAAATGTGAATTAATCGTTTAATTGCTTGTAATTCTTAATAGTGAGGCAGCTTAATAAGTTAGACAACTTTCGGAACACGAACATATTTTCTAACCGAATGAAATCTACCGCTTATTCAGAAATACGCTTACTCCAATTAGTTAAATGTTACTCGGTTAAAAAAAAAATGGCTCAAACATTAATTGTAATTCATCAGACTTCGTAGTCCGATTGACCAAATAACGTTTTTCAATTAATTAATCTTAATTTTTTTATATTTTTTTACATGCTTTATTTACATTAAAGAGAAGCAGTACATAATATACAATATTAAAAGCATTTTACAGCATGGATGCTTATCCGTCTGCCGGAAGTTGGCTGTTCTTTTTCAGGCGATTTAAAAAAAAAATATAATTTGTAGTACAATACAACTACCTTAAAGTAGATAATAAGTTACAGTGAGCAAGGTACTTAAAACAAAACAAAATTAAAACCAAGAGTGGAGAAAACACCCATTGGTATTACTACTTTTTCATTTTTTTCATATTGTTTTTCAGGCGAGCGAATATATATTAAATATATACTTTATATATATTTTATCTCAACCAATACCTTATACAAAGATTAATTAATTAAATTAATTGTAATATTTTTGTAATTACTGTTTAGTAATTTAAATTTGCCAAACGAACAAAAAATTTGACCGATTTTAATTTGATATTTACAATCTTTCAGTTTTCACAAACACATTATTCACGATCTTTGTGTTAACACTGTTTACTCTGTTAGGTCGTGTTAGATCGTGAAAAATGAAGACGTGGTCGTAAGAATCAGCTAGTTAACATTGCTCGATCTAACAGGGTAGGGCCAATGGTAAGTCGAAGATGTCCTAGCCGTTACGGCGTAGGTAACCAACATGGCAGCCATGAAATTAACACCTGTTTTTTGTTTGTTTTTTCTTTTGTTTATTCTTAAATACGCTTTAATTAAACCAGACCAATACATTTCTATTGTTGATTTCTGACCTGTCCTTATACTTTCATTAATAGTAGATACATCTCTTATCCTATAAAGTTGTAAGCAGTTAGACGTCAGGATACAGGTTAGGTATGTTGGCACGAATTGAAGCCTCTCATTTGTTAGTACTTTTCGAGTGCATAGATAGCACTTCGAATGAAAGAGTTGATTAATTATCCTATTTTTAGTAACTTGTGGCATCTTATAATTTAACACAAAAGGATAACACACAACAACAAGCTTTCAAGGACTGCTATAGCTTAATTTTTTGTTCTACCAATCCCCACGCGCAACATTGCGGAAAAATTAACGTTTAACATGCTAAGAAAAGAAGGTAATCTTACTGGACATTTCTCTATTCGACGTAACATTAGTTAGCATCTTACAAAGATCTTGAATACCAGTAATTTAGTAATTAGTTTTTCTAGGTAGTAGGGGAAAAAGTGCTTCTGCAAATTGCAAAAATGTGGCCCGTTTTACCGATGTATTGAGTCAATTATCTATTTCAGAATGGACATGAGGCGTGCTTAAATGTCATGTCAAAGTTTGTACATTTCTAATAACAAGTAAAACAAATAAAAGGAAATGTTTTCGGGGTTTGGGAATTGTGTATTAAACTTGTATACTTTGTTTGTTACCAATAGCGTTTATCATCCCACTGAGTAGAAAGTTTTATTTGTGTAATTTGGAATACGGTGAAAATTACGACTATTTTTAAGATTTTTATTTTCGAAAAATTAAATATGGGCAGTCTATAATGAAGACGCTTTTAATGAACGCCAGTGTCAAAGGTGCTATGCCAAAATTAAAAAATGAGATGTCTCACCCATAACGTGTTCAAAAAGAACCAACGTTATAGTAGAAAAATTAATTTATCGAACACAAAATCTAAGGACTGTGATTAAATGATTTTATTTTAATTGTATTTAAAGATATAAAGTTGTCGAAATTGAAGTGGTTTCGAGAGGAAAATAAATTTTTTTCCTGAGTTATCGACTCTCAAAGCAGAATTTGCTTACAGTTCGTGAATAAGATCCAAAGGAACCCTTCAACGTGGTTTGTTTTCTTGAGGACAAATCGGCCATCGATATTCTTAACTCTACCATCTCGCTGCCTTACATTAAAAAACCTAAAAGTATGTCGACTCAGAGACATTCAAATAAATATTTCGACTGTACGTCACGCATTATATTTTGATGTGTGAATCATTCAAACTACAAAGTTGCGATGTGGTTGATGAATCAATCAAATTTTTAAAGTACACATCTATAACAGAATAAAATAGAGAAAAGAAAAATGCTTTGAAATAATGAATGATAAATAGATGAACATAGTCATATTCCATTCCGCCATTTTTCAGCGCTTTTTAAATTTTTTTCCTAATTACTATTTATATACTATCAATTACAAAAAGTTACAACAAATATCTGTACAAGGTTATGAAGCCCCGTTACCTTTCAGACTTTTGCCAGGTTGGACTTATCCACTATAATTTTTAAATGAATGAAAAAATTTGTTCACTGCATTAGGCCAAATATACAGAAAATTAATTTATGTTTATTTGGTGAGGTGCGGTCTGGTGTGACGTAGATTTCAGAAAACATTTTCTTTATCAATTCACTAATTTCGTGGTCCGCTTGACCAATTAATTTATTACAATTAATTAAGGTTTTTAGTTGAGATAAAAAAGTCAATGGCATGAGCGGGATTCGAACCCACGTTCTTCGGCTTGATACGCCGCTGCTCTACCACTTGAGCCATCCCCCTTACCAACTTCCTATCTCAACCCCACCTTTTGAGTTTTCCCTCCTTTTTGCCATTTTCTTTATCATGACAACGTTTCGACGGCAGACGGATGCTCCATGCCGTAAATTTACTTTAAATTATATATTATGTAATGTTTATAACTTTTCTTGTTTTTGCAGTAAAAGTATATTATTAGTCTTATTATTATTATTATGCCAACGTTTCGATCTTTATTGAGATCATCTTCAGGGCTAAATGTGTTTGTTTTCCGTGTAGATGTGTCTTTCAACACGAGAGGGCACTCTCAATACGACAGAAAAGAATGACACATCTACACGGAAAACAAACACTTTGAGCGCTGAAGATGTTCTCAATGAAGATCGAAACGTTGACACGATAAAGAAAATGTTTTTCAAAATCTTACATCACACCAGACCGCATTTCACGATTTCCAAATAATCATGGGCTAACGGTCACTAAACACCACACATTATTTTATGTGTTCGTTAGTATAATTGTTAGTATAATTTTTAATATTATAAAAATAGTTAGGTAGCAATTTCTACTAACCACTGACAATACATTTATATAATACCCTATGATTTAATAATGATTATCACCAACTTTGTATTGCTGGAAATAATAAAGTATTTATATTGGTTAATAAATATTTTTCAAAATAAATAAATTTAATGGTTCGGAAAGAAGAGTAAATGAGCCCAGAATTTCGTCTAGAAGCTTCTTTCTTTTAACCAACTTCAGTATTGCACTGTATCCAAAAGGCGTTTTTTAATGATGTGCCACTTGTCCGAGGGCCTCTCAATCGTTAATAAAGGCAAGTAGACAATGGTGACTGATGGCGCGCACTTTCCAGAAGGTTTTAACTAGGCGTAGATAGGGGCGGTCTCGCTTCGTAAACAATCACAGCCTTTCACGCCATGCAAATAAATGAATGGGCCGTCGTCAAAATGACAGATGTTCCCTGCACATGCTTTAAACAATGAGGAATATAAACACCTAGTTTTCCGCGGCACTTCCCTCAAACTAGTACATATTTACAGCTAAATTTGCTGAAAGGCCACAAAAACCGGAAGCTCCTATTTTGTAACTGTTTTAAAAGGTTCTTTATACACATTTTGTTGTTTTTAATTATCTTGTTTTCAAGCATTGAACGCTCATCATCAGGATACAAACACGTCTCACGACATGAATTGTAAGAGAGAACCTGTCGATGTACCCGCCTACGCAACGTTCCAATTTTTTTTCGTTTTACTATTACCCCTAACAATAGGGAATTTATTTACAACATGCTCCATATGCCTTATTACATGTGTTTTACAATTAATGTTATATATATGTACATACATACATTTTAAATATAATTACTAGCAATGCACATAAATGAATTAACATTATTGTATGAATACTTGTTTGCAAATGAACGAATGATGAAATGAACTTGAATATTTTAAATTAAATCGAAGTTGAGTTTTTTAATAAATGAAAAAACGTATTTCAATTCTAAAAATGTTGGTGGTCATGGTCATTGTATCAAATCGGATCTTTCCTTGTCGAACTTGGTACAGTCGAAAATAATAATGGTCTTTGTGTTAACCCTGTTCACTCTGTTAGGTCGTGTTAGATCGAGAAAAATGATGTCGTATACTTGTAAGAATCGGCTAGTTAACATTGTTCGATCTAACAGGCCAAGGCTAATGTTAGGTTTTAGGTCGAAAATGTAGTCACATTGCTATCCGTCAGAGCGTAGGTGACCAACATGGCAGCCATGAATTTAACAGCTGTTTATTGTTTACAAGTATTTTTAATATTAAATACGCATTAATTATATCAGACCAATACTTTTGCTAATTTCTGACCTGTCCTTATACTCTCATTGAAGCGTGTCATTTGTTAGTATTTTTCGAGTACATAAATAGCATTTTGAATGAAAGAGTTGATTAATTTTCCTTTTTTTTATTCTTAACTTCTGGCATCTTACAATTTAACACAAAACAAAACCATAACAAACAACAACAAGCCTTCCAGGACTGTTATAGCTTTCTTTTTGGTTCTATTAATCTTCACGTGCAGCATTGCGGAAAAATTAACATTTTGGTAAGAAAAGAAGGGTGCGTTCACGATCTTACTAGACATTTCTCTAGTTGAGACGAGTTAATATCTTACAAACATCTGTTATGATTGAGAGTATAAATGCAGGTCAGAAATTATCAAAAGAAATGTTTTGCTCTGATTTAGTTAATGCATATTTAAGAATAAAACTACGTGTAAACAAAAATGAGAAAAAAGTACCAAACTTAATCCTCAAACTTTAAATCGCTTAACAATTTTCCTTTCAATGTGAAACATACTACGTTGAAATCCCAATGGTAAATACAAAGTAACAAATAAATAAAAACTTCACCATACTGATATATATATATANTATATATATTTCTTAGACTGATTTTATCATTTCTGGTTCACAAAAATGAGCTGTTAAATTCATGGCTGCCATGTTGGTTACTTACGCCCTAACGGCTAGCAATGTTAACACACCTTATACATCTTCGACTTAACATCTAACATTGGCCCTACCCCGTTAGATCGAGCATTTGTAACTAGACGATTCTTACAAGTCTACGACATCATTTTTCTCGATCAAACATGACCTAACAGAGTTAATACAAAGATCGTCAATACCTTTGTTGTGATATTGTTTGATAAAATATTTTGGTGTGACTTCCGTTGTCAGTGTTCTGCCACATTTCAGCTTATTCTAGTTGAAGTTTCTCTCTGGTTGTTCTTAGTACTTGCAATATCGGTGCCAGGTTTAAAACTTCTGTTAGGTCCTCTTGCCTTTCGGTCCGCTTCTTCATTCCCCTGTATGCCGATGTGCGCTTTAATCCAGTTTATTGCCAACCTTTTCTTTCTAAATCGATTAACATTTTTCAAATGCATTGGACTGTCCTGTCATGCGTTTTCGGGACATTAGCAAGTCAGATCAGCACGGAACCCTCTGCACCCTTAGCACTTGAATCCATTTTTAAACCTCTTCTTTCGCCATCAGTTCTGCCTGGTTGTTAGAGCAGTT
Organism: Cimex lectularius; assembly: GCF_000648675.2. Lineage (NCBI taxonomy): Eukaryota > Metazoa > Arthropoda > Insecta > Hemiptera > Cimicidae > Cimex > Cimex lectularius. The sequence continues at coordinate 192,583 of NW_019394219.1, forward strand.
CAGGAAAGCTTGTAGTATCTGTACATGGTGTAGAATGTTTTCCCCGTGTACGACAAAAACGCAATCTATTTTCTCATCTCTTTTGCTTCCATCTGAATAAATGCGAATAGTATATTCGTCACTGTTTTAGTTTTCAATTTTTCTGTAAAACGATGGGTGAAGCGATTTCCTGTATCATTGCTGTACTCAGATGACATTTTCAATACTCCAGAATTTCAGATCCATGGGCATTTCTCCAGCCAACACACACACAGCGTCAACCGAAATTGTCCTGAATCCGTGAATTACTGTTTGAAGCAATAGACTTTCAGCACGGCTTAAATTAGCAAGGGTCTTCCTCTTCTGGAGAGCTGCTTGCCATACTGGCTCCCGTACGTTAGCATTGGGAGTACAACCCGTCTATAAATGGTAGCTTAGGCTCTTGCTTGGTAATCCACAGTGCACTAAAGCAGATTTTGACAACATATGCACCAGTTGGTAAGTCTTCTTGCATGTATAATCAATGTGCGCTTGCCAACATAATCTTTTACCAAAGACTAGACCTTCAGTTCTTGTACTACTTCCAACTGTTATCCCTAACATCCCTAACGCAACGTTCCAGATGCCACTCAATTTAAAACGTACAAAAACCTGAATTACAACAATTAAACATTTTCATATAATAATCTTATTATTTACTTTTTTTATCTTTTTAATATATTCTTGGAAGTATAAGTATTTTAGTCTACTTCAGTAAATATGCATATTGTTAGGTTATCCATTTGATATAATGTACGTGCAATGAAGAAGCCTCAAGTAAAAGAAGCGAAAATGTTTTTTAAATAAAGTAGAATTTTCACAACAACCAGGCTAGTCGTTGTTTAATAATACATAATAATGGGGGCGTCGGGGGCCGCAAGGGTTTAGGCGTAGACAAGGCGCTCATCACTGTAAGGTAAGGGTCTCGGGTTCGAATCCAGATGCCCTGCATTCGAACCCTGGATTCGAACCCGAACATACTTACAAGTGTTTTTTTTTCAAAAACACCGGCACCCGAGGGTATATATATATATATAAATTATTTAATAGTAATCAAGAAATGTACATTTTTTGGGAATAATTTGAACAATTTGGTTTCGGATTATAACTATAACCTCGAAAAAACAATAGGGAGAGGTAATTTTTATACTACATTCTCCTAATAAATAAAATAAATGGTTTTTCGTTTTAATTACAATTTTATGTTAGTAAAAAACCATTCTAGTCGGTAAAAAAACAACCATGTGTGTTTTAGGTGAAGATGCATTATTAGATTCTGATCTGAACAGCAAACACACAGGTAGTCCGACGACGACGAACTTTAATTAAAAATACTCAACGTTATTCCACTCGAGAGATAGCGGAGATGCTCGCATATCGGTAAATTGCAAATTTTATTTGCAGAAACATGGTTGCCACGTCTGGCAAAAGTCTAAGATTAGTTCTCATTGTGACGGAAACCCATTTATCAGAAGAATGGTTGACGGGAATGAAAATCGGATAAACATAACAATACAATTCGACAGCGGTTATCGGGAAACGAGAGCCGGACTTAATGCAAAGTTAATGGTGCAACTCGGCGAGAATTCTCTACTATCATCTGATTACGCCAATTTCAAGGAATTCCGTTTAAAATTCAACTAAACGCTGCTAACGAAAAAACCCCAAGTGCATTAACGAATAGAAATGGAGAAATTTTCCTCTGTCTCAAATTTCGTTGACGCGACAAAAATCGATACACTAAAAATTTCAACCATCATCTTGCATTCAAATTATGGGAGCGAAACGAAAACTGATATCATATTGATTGATTTGATTGATACTTTAAGAAAGGGGATCGACATGTTCGTCAGTAGTGACTAAAATTTTAAAAATCAATCAAGTGAAAAACAGAAGTGAAAAGTAACTAATTTCCATAAATAAAAATATAAGCAAGATGAAATGTTTCTGTCGATAATGTCCGATTTTATATCGGTGAAGTTAACCCATCAATTGCTCAAGTGGATTTTCTTGATATAATGTAAATTTTCTTAGTTCATTGAAAATCGTTTTACATTGTAATAATTATCAACGTTATTTTGTTATCGGCCAACTTTAATACACTCTGGATTTGAGAGTTTATTGGCCCTTTAGGGAAGGGCCACATATCCAATAAATTCTCAAATCCAGAATAATTATCAATTTCATTATATTTCGTGGTCCAATTGACCAAATAACTTCTTTCAATTAATTAATTTTTATGTAAGGCATTGGTTGAAATGAAAAAAGTTAGTGTCACGAGCGGGATTCGAACCCACGACCTTCGGCTAAATACGCCCCACTTGAGTCATCAAGACTTCGATCCACTCTGATTTCATTACAACCAATTACCTTACATAAAGATTAATTAATTGAAATAATTGTCAATGCAAATCGTTGACTGGGGGATTTTATGTTTAAAATGCAAACTATTTAACATTTCGTAGGACAAAATCATCACAAGAAAAAGTAGAACATATGATGACGCAAAGGTACTACTAAAAAGAATCTACGATTAACTACGGATTTTTTTTTAAAAGTTAACTTATAGGTAATGTGCCGTGAAATTAGATTTCACAATTTTACCATGAGTCAATTTCGTCAACTTTTGTGAAATGTTAGAGGTAAAAAGCAATTTTGTTTTTCTTTGATCTCTATGAATCTTGACGTCACCTGCACTGTCTGTCAATTTGTACAGAAAAAACCGTTTTAATGATGTAAGTAAATTATAAGTATGGGTTCATTTGTTGTATAGTACAAATACGCTAAAGGATTTTTACACGTTTACGCCCTGTTTGCAAACAAGGACGAACTTAGCAAGCATTTCCCTATTTGAGCGCACTCTTCACCGCTCTTTTTCTTATATTAACACGAAAATGTTAATTTCCAACTGCTCATTTACTTTCAATACGATTCCCATGTACGTTTAGGGATATTAAAACGGTCTTGCCATATAAATATTTCTGAACAACGAAGGGATGCGGTTACATCATTCTCGAATGAGAACCATTCGAGTGGATGTCCTGTGAAAACACAAAATGGAAATTTAATCCATCTCTCGTTTTATTTATGTTAGAAAGGAAAACGCTCACAATTATCACAAAAAAACATGATGTATTTATATACTAAATGTTAACTAGGTCATGAAAAAAATATTCCCATAACCGATTTTTTTAAAATAAAAGATTTGCTTGTTTTTTCATAATTAATTAGCCATGGGGTCAGGCACGTCAAGTAACGAAGAGAATCAATAATGTATAATCTAATGAAATGTGCGTGCGTCTCTCTCACTCTCTCTCCCTCTCTCGCTCCCTCCCACTCTCTCTCACTCACTCTCTCTTTCTCTCTCTATCCCCTCACTCTCTCTCTTTCTCTTCCTCTTTCTCTCTGTATGTAAAAGAGAAATGGAGAGAAAGAGAGATAGAAAGAGAAAGAGAGAAAGAGAGAGTGTGTTTTTGTCTCTTTCTCTCTCTCTCTCTCTTTCTCTTCCTCTTTCTCTCTGTATGTAAAAGAGAAATGGAGAGAAAGAGAGATAGAAAGAGAAAGAGAGAAAGAGAGAGTGTGTTTTTGTCTCTTTCTCTCTCTCTCTCTCTTTCTCTTCCTTTTACATACAGAAAGAGGAAGAGAAAGAGAGAGAGAGAGAACGAGAGAGAGAGAGTGGGAGGGATGGAGAGAAAGAGAGCAAGAGACTGAGGAAGAGAGGGAGAAGAGAGACAAACAGAGAAATTGGAAATATTTTTTTGGAAATATGGCGTACAAACTAATATCTAATTTAACACCGATAATACGGGTATTCACGATTTTTGTATGATATTAACTCGTGTTAACTCGAATAGAGAAATGTCCAGTAAGATCGTGAACGCTCCCTTCTTTTCTTAGGATGTTAAACGTTAATTTTTCCGCTATGCTGTGCGTGGCGATTGGTAGAACCAAAAGTAAAGCTATAACAGTCCTTAAAGACTTGTTCTTGTATGTTTTGGTTTTGTTTTGTGTTAAATTGTAAGAGGCCAGAAGTTAATACAAAAAAGGAAATTTATTTGGCTTTTTCATTCAAAATGCATACTATGCACTCGAAAAGTACTAACAAATGACACGCTTCAATTCGTGCCGACAACCTAACCTGTATCGTAACGTCTAACAGCATACAACTTTATAGGATAGAGGATGTATCTACTATGAAAGAGAGTATAAGGACAGATCAGAAATTGACAAAAGAAATGTATTAGACTGATTTATTGGGTTGTCCGGAAAATAATGCAGGATTTTGGTATTAAACAAAAAAAAAGAAACTAGTTACTTTAAAGCAATGTTCTTTAATCAAAATAATTTCCCATACTCTCAATACATTTCTCCCAACGTGTTGGTAACTTATTAATTCCGTCTGAGTAGAATTCAGAATTTTTAGAATTGATAAAGTCAATAAATGCATTTTCCAGTTCCGTTTGATTTTTGAATATTATGTGTTGTAAGTAGTGGTCCAGGTGTCTAAAAAAATGGTAGTCAGTAGGCGAGAGGTCCGGAGAGTAGGGTGGGTGAGGCAAAGTTTCATAGCCAAGCTCCAATAATTTTTGTGACGTTACACGTGACACATGTGGTCGAGCGTTGTCATGCAACAAAATGGGCCCTTTCCGATTGACCAAAGAGGGCTTCATTACTGCCAATTTCTGATGCATGGTATTAATTTGGTTACAGTATGATTCAGCATTGATGGTTTCGCCAGGATTTAAGAAGCTGTAGTGTATTAAACCAAATGAAGCCCACCATACCGTAACCATTACCTTTTTTTGATGAGTTGGGGGCTTTGGAAAATGTATTGGAGCTTCTCCTTTGTCGAGCCACTGTCCAGAATCCACTTTTCGTCACATGTAACAATTCTGGCCAGAAATGGGTCATTTTTGTTTCGTCAAAGAAGTGATGCACAAACATCAAAGCGCTGATTTTTTTGGCGATCGTTTAATGAGTGTGGAACCCAATTTTCGAGTTTTTTCACTTTTCCAATCGCCTTGAGGTGGTCAGCGACGGTCGTTTTACTGACTTTGAGTTGCTCTGCAAGTTCTCGAACAGTTGTTTTGGGGTTTTCTTCCACCACTGATCGCAGAACATCATCATTAAGAGAGGAAGGCCTTCCACGACCTTCTTCATCTTCAAGGCTGAAATCTCCCTCCCGAAATTTTTTAAACCACCTTTGCACAGTGCACTCATTAACACAACCCTCGCCCCAGACTTGGTTAATGTTTCTAGCCGTTTGGGCTCCGCTTCGGCCGAGTTTAAACTCGTAAAAGAAAATCGTACGAAATTCTCGCTTTGACATTATAAGGATGACTGAATTATTTCCAAGTAGCGGAATGCTACAGAGGTAAACAAACAATATCATTTGGAAGAGGATTAATAAGTGTTGACATTCATACAAATGAGTAATCCTGTAAACGTAAACAGAATATTTTATATAGATTTTTTTTAATGAAAACTTAAAATCCTGCATTATTTTCCGGACAACCCAATAATTAATAGTATTTAATAATAAAAATACGTGTAAACAAAAAACAGCTGTTAAATTCATGGCTGCCACGTTGGTTACCTACGCCCTAACGGATAGCAATGTGACTACATTTTCGACCAAACTCTTAACATTGGCCCTGGCCTGTTAGATCGAGCAATGTTAATTACCCGATCCTTACAAGTACATATCATAATTTTTCTCGATCTACCATTACTTAACAGAGTTAACACAACGATCGTAAATACCTTTAATGTATATAACGTTTATTTTCCAATTCATTAATGGCTAAATTGCCTCAGGCAGAAGGTAAATCTAGTTTTTGAAACAAATTAATAATAATTAATACATGTTTTTCAAGTACATTTCATTCTGTAGAAACTATTTTAAATTTACAATAATCCGTATTATTTCTGCAAGTTAGATAATTTTATCAACAATTATACGTCCACGGCCAACTAAGTTTCATAAGAAAGGCAAATTCTCATCCCGAGTAATTCGACGAGAAATATGACATACAATTATTCTCTTTGCGGCGTTATTACAGCCCCCGCTAAAAGTTCATATTTTCTGAATGTCCTGAATGGATTATGCGGTATAATTACTGATGATTTTTTTAACTCTGAACTAAAGCACTGTTCATAAATAACTCTCAAAGCCAACCCTTGTGAAATAAGGAAATGGGTAAAGATTTTCTTTCACTGACACCACTACAATTTGCATATCTAACTTGTTTTTCGTTAAAAAATTATATAGAAATTGCAATACACGTTTGTAGAAAAAAAGTACCAAACTTAATCCTTAAACTTTAAATTGCTTAACAAATGTCCTTTCCATGTGAATCGTACTACGTTGAAATCCCAATGGTAAATACAAAGTAACACACAAATAGAAACTTCGCCATAGTTTTATATGTATATATATATATATATATATATATATATATTGATTGAAAGTGATTTTACCATTTTCTGACTGCGATCGTAATTGTTGTATAAAGAGAAATATTATTTATTAAACACAAATGGCGACTCATCACGGTAAGATAAAAAACCCGGGTTCGAAACCAGCGGCCGTAAATGCAAATGGGCTTTTCTTCATGTATTCTATTTTTCATTCAAGTTTCATAATTATAACTTCAATGTTGAAATTAAGGAAAAATTGCCAACTAAAATTAAATTAAAATTGAAAATTTTTCAGTTAAACTACAGAATTTTAATCTATAAATAATATAATTCGTAAATATAAATTCATTTTTAATGAATAAGCGTCGAATTATGGTAAGATCAGTGAAAAGAGAAAACCAACTTTTAATATAAAGGTTATAAAATATTTTGTGAGTTCTTAAACGGCTTGTGTTTCACGTCTGCCCACAAATTAGAGTTTAATGGGAAAAAGGAATATAATAAAAATTCGGAACATAAAAAAATTTACCTTTCTTATAAAAAATAAAATAAGAAACCGTTCTGAACTAAAATGAAAAGATTGAAAGCACAGAAAAAAATGAACATAATTGTTTCTCTTAGCATAAATGAAATATATAAAGCGTTAAAATATATTTTAATTTATTTCATTAAACAAATTTAAATATCTAGGGTTCTAACTTGCGTAGAGATCATTAGACAGGTGAAAAAAGAAGACTAAATGCTGGGTTCACCGAGCCTTCTCCACCTTATAGTGCCTTCATCAGGGCCTATTTTATTACAAATTCAAATAAATACACAGTAACATAAATTAACAATTAATGTAATAATATGATATACATAGTTTCCCAAGGATAAAGAAAACGATTAACATGGTTAAACTATTGTACAATCGTTTTGGGTTAAATCGAGTTAAATCGTCGTTAATTGTTAAACGTATGCTACTGTGTATTTATTTGAATGTTTTTGTTTTCTCGCAACGCCCTATCGATAGGGACCCCGGTGGATGATGGGAGCAGAATGCACCTCTAACAATTTTTGTTTATTTAATTTGGTGAAATGGAATTTCTTTTCTTGAAGAATTTAGTCTTGAGAAGGGACTGTAACTTTCGCTAGAAAGCATAAACAATTATGTTATTTCAAGGCTAATAGTACAATAACTGTATTCTACCAAGTTCCAGAAAATTAGTTCCGGGCGAAAAATTATCGAACTAAGAAAAAGAGATTAAAATTTTTTGTTTTGTACCATAAGCACTGTCAATTGGCTAGAGCAGCGGCGTATTTAGCCGAAGGTCATAGGTTCGAATCCCCTCTTTTACACTTGCTTTTCCTTCCAACTAACACCTTAGATTAAAAGTATAATTAATTAAAATAACCAATAACATTACTGAGCCTAGTTATCTGCTGTAGAACTGTAAACCAGTCTGGAATCGAATTGCGAGATTTATTAAATATAAATGCCTAGTGAAAGGCGGCCTTATGTTTTTGTCTTATGTTGAATCAGATTGAATTATCATTTCTGGGTTCCGTTCATGTCAGTTTTGTTATTACATATAGTCGATTAAAACTTTTACATAAGAATAGAAACTGTACAGTTTTTAAACGCAGAGTAAACAGAATACCTAAATTTCTCGTAAAATCTAAGTTTATTTTCTTTGAGGGGACGCCGAGTTGATAGGAATATGTATTATATATATATAAATATATAATNTATATATATATATATATATATATATATAAATTTAACGGTTTAATCAAACCAACGTTTGTGTTAGGCCACAAGGATGCATTAATTTCGTGTTAAACCTGTATTACTTGTGCAATGGGCCTGCTATGTTCGTGTTTCCGTATCAGGAACTGGGTTATAACGCCCAACTCAAGCAGTGCTGGGAAATAGAGCCTCGACGGAAGTGCAGAATTACAGTTCAACAGGTGAGTTACAGCTCATTCCCCAGTTGGTGAAGGGAATTAATTAAAATTCAATTCTAGAGTTGTCGAACAGGGCTTAATTACTTTTATTCAAATTGCCTTTCTGAAAATATTATCAGGGTGAAAACGAGTCTTAACCCGATTTTATCGAGCCGTTTCCACAAATGTTTGGTTTGGCCCGCAGGCCAAGTCGCTGTCGTAAAGGTGATTCTTAAAAGTAAACTGAGAAGATTTGGCCCTGGCCTATCATGAATCATTACAACACCCACAAACCAAGTTAATAAAACCCAAGACCATCTAGAAATTCTACTAACGGAAAACACATTCTGTTGATTATATATGAAATAATAACTTCGGAGTGTAATAATAACATTTTTAAACATTAATTTAATGGCGAAATTCCAAGCTCTTAATAAAAACTGCTCGTGAAAGTTTTTTCATATGGGCTCAACGATGGATTCTCTTGTCACAAAGGGAAGCACTCGGTGTCGAAAAACTTTCTGTTAAACACCTAACTCAAAAGTTCCCGACCGAAGGCCATGCATAAATATGCATTAATTTTACATACGGTTACATATTCGACGGTTGAGAAGCGTGGAATATCATAACTACTACAGAAGTATATATTGATATTGACAAACAATTTTACACAATTAAAATTGAAGAGTGTGTGGTTTAAAAATGACAAAAAAAGGTGAAAACGAGATAGAAAAAAAGTCGTTTATGTAAGGCAAACTATACGGTTCTGATTTCGCCAATGTTTTCAATGAAATGTTGATGATACAAGGGGTAACGATATTTTTGTTGTGTTAGGTCCTGTTAGATCGAGAAAAATAATGATATGTACTTGTAAGGATCGGCTAATTAACATTGCTCGATCTAACAGGCCAGGGCCAATGTTAAGAGTTTGATCGAAAATGTAGTCACATTGCTATCCGTTAGGGCGTAGGTAAGCAACATGGCAGCCACAAATTTAACAGCTGTTTTTTGGTTACAAGTGTTTTTATCCTTAAATACGCGTTAATTAAATCAGACCAATACATTTCTTCGTTTAATTTCTGCCCTGTCCTTATACTCTCATTCATAATAAATACATCCCCTATCCTAAAAAGTTGTAGGCTGTTAGAAGTTGGGATACAGGTTAGGTACGTCGGCATGCGTCTTTGTTAGTACTTTTCGATTGCATAGTATGCATTTTGAATGAAAAAGTTAAATAATTTTCCTTTTTTATTATTTTCTGGCATCTTACAATTTAACACAAAACAAACAAGCCTTCAAGGACTGTTATAGCTTTATATTTGGTTCTAACCATCGCCACTGACAGCATTCCGGAAAAATTAACGTTTAACATGCTAAAAAAGAAGTGGTCGTTCACAACCGAACTGGGCATTTCTCTATTCAAGTTAACACGAGTTAACATCTTACAAACTTCGTGAATACCCCTACACTGTACAAGTGCAATCTCACTGGATGAATGTAATCTACGCACCTCCATGCAATATTTGAACATCTCTATATATTTTGAAATACATTTGATGATACATAAGAGTTAGCAAGAAAAAACTCAGAATTATAACAGATTTTTTGATAGGGGATTGTGTAATAACCTTGGTGTCAATGATGATCAATGTGATGTCAAAAATCAGAAGAGACCCGATGGATCAATTAATTTCAAGACTGCCAGACTGAGGTCAACGCTTCTCAAGGCGAAAATGTTTTGGAACCAACACAACCAGGGTTCACAATATTATTCAAGTATAGGTCACACTACTGTCTTCAAAGGGATTATGATAAGAGAAAGAAACTATAACATTACTAATATTATATCGACTTTATATACTTTTGATAGTAGAACGATTTCTATTTTTTTAAATCAAGAGCATGGTCGGGTAAAATATTCAGTTTTACCACAAAAGATTGGCTGACTGAGTTTTTTGCTGCCAGACTTTAAACTAAATTTTCAATGTGTAGTGTTTAATGACCGTTAGTCAATGATTTTCGGAGATCGTGAAATGCGGTCTGGTGTGACGTAGGGTTTAAAATATCTTTATCATGCCAACGTTTCGATCTTTATTGAGATCATCTTCAAGGCTCAAAGTGTTCGTTTTCTGCGTAATTGTGTCATTCTTATAGGTCGTGTTGAATGTAATACAAGATGAAGTTGAGGTTATCGACCTGCAGCAAATGATCATTTATCATTTGCCGCAGGTCGATAACGTCAACTTCATCTTGTATTTTATCGTCGGACTTCATTCTACGTGTCCTGAAAACGGCGATGTAAGTCGCCGAAAGCTCGGCTGAACCCGGAAAGCTGTTCCTTGTTCTTTTATTTCATCCGTCATTTGTCCTCCCGAAGATCCGACGCGTAACATAACAAAGTTTCTATTGTATGGGACAGTGTGTACTTCTCAAAATTGACAGTGAATGTAAAATTAAATATGATTACCGTTCGCTTATTCAATTATTTGCTCACATGTTAGATGGTTTTTTGCTGTATAAAAATACTTTTGATTGTTTCAAGCATGCACGTTTTATTTGGCTATACTTTATTATTTACGTGAACAGCATCGAATTAATTAAAAACTAGTATAAGTAAGTTTGTTTATACTTAAAAATTAATTATAAGCAACAAAATCTGCTTGTAGATTTAATTTATTAAAACTAAGACAACAAACTCGAAAACAATTAATTGGTGTAGTTTTATCTAAAGTTTAACAAAATGTTTTATTACAAGGTAGATCTTCTAACAATTTAGTGATCCCTACAATAATTTCTATTTCAATATATTAAAAAAACTAATATCTACGAACTTTATGTGAAATTTTACAATTTTCGGATGGATACAACAGAACAAATGCTAATTTTTTTACACACGTTCTCACTCTTGGTGAGGATTATTAAAATTTGAGAGCAAGTTTCGGCCTACAAAGCCTAATTATACAGCAAAGGCGTCCATACATATTCCAATGAAAACTGTTTACCGTGTTTGAAAGTTCAATTTCGTCACGGATCTCATAAATAAACGAATGAAGAAAATTCGTTTTCGTTTAACGACTGGGAATATTCTTTTCTCACTTATTGATTGCTACGGAGAATCTATTGATTACAGTTGATTCATCGCAATCTCAGAGAGAGGAGAGAGAGAGAGATGGAGAGAGAGGGTGAGTGAGTGTGTGAGAGAGTGAGTTAGAGAGTGAAAGAGTGAGTGAGTAAGTGAGTGAATGCGTGAGTGAGGAAGTGTGAGGGAGAAAGAGTGAGTAAGTGAGTGACTGAGAGAGTGAGTGACTAAGTGCGTGTGAGAGAGAGCGAGAGAGTGAGTAAGTGAGTAAGTAAGAGGGAGTGAGTAAGTGAGTGAGTGAGTGAGTGAGTGAGTGTGTGAGAGAGAGAGTAAGTGAGTGAGAGGTAGAGAATGTGTGAGTGAGTAAGTCAGAGATTGAGTAAGTGAGTGAGTGTGTGAGAGAGAGTGAGTGAGTGAGTGTGAGAGAGAGTGAGTGAGAGAGTGAGTAAGTGAGAGAGTGAGTGTGAGGTAGTGCGTGAGGGAATGAGTGTGAGGGAGAGGGAGTGAGTAAGTGAGTGAGCGTGAGGGAATGAGTGAGTGTGAGGGAGAGGGAGTGAGTAAGTGAGTGACTGAGTGAGTGAGATAGTGAGAGAGTATGTGAGTGAGTGAGTAAGTGAGTGACTGAGTGAGCGAGAGATAGAAAATGTATGAGTGAGTAAGTGAGAGATTGAGTGAGCAAGTGAGTGAGTGAGTGAGTAAGTGAGTGAGTGAATGTGAGAGAGAGAGTAAGTGAGTGAGAGATAGAGAATGTGTGAGTGAGTAAGTGAGAGTTTGAGTAAGTGAGTGAGTGTGTGAGAGAATGAGTGAGTGAGTAAGTGAGAAGGAGTGAGTAAGTGAGTGAGTGTGAAAGAGAGTGAGTGAGTGAGAGAGTGACTAAGTGAGTAAGTGAGTATGTGAGAGAGAGTGAGTAAGTGAGTGAGTGCGTGATTGAGTGAGTGTGAGGGAGTGGGAGTGAGTAAGTGAGTGACTGAGTGAGTGTGTGAGTGAGTGAGTAAGTGAGTGACTGAGTGAATGAGAGATAGAAAATGTGTGAGTGAGAGAGAGAGTGAGAGAGTAAACTGCTTATCCATGGGGTCAAACTGCCTTTTTAATAACATAGTTGGTAATTTATTCGCATTGTGTATTAATTTTTGGTAGCGAATTTTGAACATTTTCGATAGATTTAAATCTGTAAACTTTATTTTCTTCCTATTCTAAAATGTTGCTAAATTTAAAATATCTGCGACCAGAAGTCATAAATTGCTTTACATTAAATTTACACTCTTAACCAACAAATATAATTTTTTATTTTAAATTCCTTTTCATGTTTATTAACTACATGCTGGTGACATGGCTAAGTTGGCTTACCTTGTAGCCGTCTGGAAACACCTGAAACAAAAATATTCGTTGAGACTTTGAAAATTGATTATAGATGGATAAATATTAGTCGGAATCCTCTGTGACCTACTTGGCCGAGAAAAGCAAACATAATGTTTGTTTTAAATTACTTATGGCTTCTATTTTCCAATAAAGGCAAATTAGGTTTAATAAATTGTAAGTAATTATATGTCATAATTCCTCATATAATCAATAATTATAATACATGTATAAATGGCACTGGTTAAATTTAAAATGTAAATTTGACAAAACAGGAAGAGGTGGAAACAACTGTAAAATAATTATAATTATTACAGTAATTTTGCTGGGGTTAAGGTGAAGAGGGCAACCGTCCTTTGGTGAAACGACGACTGCGCCATAGACGGAGGGTAAAAGGTTATTCAGGCGCTTTGAAAGCATCCGACAAAAGCACATTCAATTAATAAAACAACTAGAGGGCATAAGCCGTGCGAAATTTGTTTCTTGGCTCAAAAAATAGTCTGGCAGAATACGTTTTTCTTTTTTTCCCACCCCAGAAAAGACTTTTTCCTTTAAGAATGTCTATATTGCGGACCACTACTCTATGCGTGGGATCGCGACAGTTGAAGAAAAGGACAAAACTGAACCCTTCATTAAAACATTGAAATTTTGGGAATGTTTTATCTTTAGGTAACAACAGTAGGCCTACGAGCTTTTTTAATTTTCAAGATTGAGCAGCTTTTTTTATTAATTGGTCAAGCGGACCACGAAATTAGTGAACATAATTTAACGTTTCAGAAAAAAAAATTATTATAATTTTTAGTACACTTAAATTTTATTAGCTAAAAATTAATTTTGCTATCTCAACATACAGTGCTTATTTGGCATTTAGTAATTTTTCAATGTATTATTCAATTTCTTTCATAATAATAATAATAATAATTTTATTATTTTAGTTTTTAAATCGATTACTCAAAAGAACTTTCGAGTTCCACCAAAGTTTTATCTCATTTTGTATGTGATATGTTGGACTAACGACAGTAAAATAAATCTCGACCATGTTTGCCCTATATCAAAAGTTTTAATGAAAAGAATATTTCAAATTTTGTTTACAACGGCTAATTATTGACGTTCCCACTAGCCAATAGTCTTCTACTTTCAATCTAATTATTATCTAATTGTCTTCGATATATGTTGTATAATAAACGCCTGTGAAAATTATGCCAAAGGTTTGATTTAAATCGTGTGAATACTTTTGGAGAAACTGCGCTTACGAGTGTCTTGAAGATTGATGTCTGGGGGCGTCAGTGGCCGAAACGGTTTAGGTGTTGACATGGCGTTCATTATTGTAAGGTAAAGGTCCTGGGTTCGAATCCAGCGGCCCTGCATGGGAACCCGACATACTTACAAATGGGCTTTTTCGGCACCCCGAGCGTTGATATAACCTCTACTGTTGCGATAACAAAAAACGCATCCTTAACCATTTTCCAGGTGACGTTTAGAACTACGTTTAAAAAATTTCAACCAGATCATTCCCACATCTAACGTTTTTTGATAGGAATTGACAACTTTAATTCACAACCATTAACTAGTTGAAGCTTTTTTATTTCTTTGCACAAAATATACGGGCGGATCTGGTTGAAATTTTGTTACCGTATTTAGTCCAAGAGGTCACCTACAAAATGGGATAAAATGTTCGTTGAAACTCGGTAGTACTTTTGAATAATCATTAAGGGAATCACGAATGCCCTTGAAGAAAAGCTACTTTTGAGACCCGTTTTCTCGTCAACTACACACACGACTTAAATGAAAATTTGCAAACTGTTCACAATCGTTTATTGTACGACAGCAAACTGAATTAGATTGTAACCTAAAGAATGTTAATAACTAGCGGTTGTAAACAAAAACTGAAATATTATTTCCATTAAAACTTTTCAACTAGTTGAGAAGTGTTTTAATGTGTCAGTACATGCCACCTGTAGAATGAGATAAAAATTTAAGTAATCGATTTAAACTACAATCATTAAGATACCTTAAAAAAGAAATTGAATAATAAATTGAAAAATATTACTATACTAAATAAACACTCTATTTTAAGATAACAAAGTTATTTCTTTGCAGTAATAAAATTTAAACGTAAAAAAAAAATTGTGAGCTCAAAATTAATATAATTTCAAAATCGCTTGTAGCCCTAATCTTTTTACCTAAAAAATAAACTATGTTCACAATACAATTAATTAAGGTTTTTAGTTGAGATAAAAATGTCAATGTCACGAGCGGGATTCGAACCCACGACCATCGAACAAATGGCACAAAAGAAGGGAAGATTCGAAAGGTGGATTGACATGGGATTAGTGTCCGAGTGGATCGAAGTCACGATAGCTCAGGCGGTAGATCAGCGGTATATCTAGCCGAAGATCGTGGGTTCGAATCCCGCTCGTGCCATTGACTTTTTTATCTCAACTAAAAACGTTAATTAATTGTAATGTATTAATTGGTCAAGCGGATCACGATATTAGTGAACTTATGTTCACAATTTCAGTTTTTTAAAAGGGGTTTTCATTATTTTGTTTATTTCCCAAAATATCCGCGATCCGGTTGGAAAATTTTGTTGTTCAACTTCCTTTACATCCCATCCCGATATTAAGGAGATATACATACGCCCGTTGTATAATTTGCCTGTTCAAATTCCAGAGTGTCATAAGTTTGGCCGCAGCCCAAGTGGATTACTGGGATCAACAGCAATATCAATCGGTCCATTGCTATTTCTGATATCAAGCGTCCGGCTCTCTGCCCGGGGATTTTACTTTTTATTCAAAATTAAACGAAAAAGTTCAACATCCCGTGACATCAATTTTTCGGTGGTCATCTCATGTCCCATTTTACGGAATTACGTGGCATTTTCCACCCCATGGAAGTAGGTACTCCATCCTTACCGAGATTCGAGGGTTCGAGAACCCTTATAAATAATAACTTTATATGCGCATGCACTTTAATAACTGATATAAGGACGAGAACGGTAGTAAAGAGGGGGCAGTGCCATAAAGCGGAAGAACTACCATAAGCTTCTTATCTACGGATGGTTAATGACAGGAAAACAGTCGAAAAGCCGACTGCAAGTTGTATTCTAATACTTCTCATAAATCGGATAATTTATTATGTCGTTAAAACGAAGACAGTAGGTAAAATAGATACACAGCATAAAACTCACTGAAGGTTTAATGAACCAAGACATTGTGTTCAATATGAGTTTTCTAATTTTCGGTTGAGATAAGTATTTATCTAGTGTTTTTAAACCTTAAAGCTATATTCTTTACGACTGCGCATTAGTTATACCTTAAAGAGCTATTTAGGCTTTCCAGATTTAAAGAAACCATTTTTGGAAGACAAATTGATATGGTTTTATGTTATAAATATAGACATTGTAAAAAATAAATTAATATACAAAAGATTATTTATGATTAACTGTCAAACGCCTGAGAACACAAGCAATTTGCTTTTAAACCTAACAAAAACTAACATTCTTCCAGAAATCCAAAATTCTATCACTTGGTCCTAAAAATTCCATTCCTTACAACAAAACAGATTTCCCAACAGCTAAATTAATTACTGATGTAGACAACAAAAAGAGAAAAATAAAAAGACATGACACGATCAAAATGCATTAAGACATAATACAAATCACTTACGCATGTCACTACAAATCAACACAACCTATCTCAACAAACGTACACCAAAACAAAAACATTTCTCAAAAATAATACTGACATACTTATTCTTTCAGCTGACAAAACAAACAGTAGCAATCATCAAAAAAGAGTACAAGGGCAGACGGATTGTGATCCATGCCTGTTTATGCATTGTTATATACGTAGAAATAAAAAACATATTTACAAAACAAAAACAAAACAAAAAAGTACAAGGAAAAAATTAACAAAATTATCAACGACACAAGCACATACAGCACAATCAAATTAGACCGTACCCCTTTTCTCATCGCAAAACAAACACTTTGAGTCCTGAAAATGATCTCAATAAAGATCGAAACGTTGGAACGATAAAGAAAATGTTTTTCTAAATCTACGTCACACCAGACGGCACCTCACGATCTCCAAATAATCATTGATTAACGGTCACTAAACACCACACAATATACAAAAGATTGGGTTAATAATTATGTTTTTCATCTTTTCTAAATAAGTATTTTTTAAATTCGTTAATTAATGAGTTTTACAATGTTGTTTTGGTTTTATTTTAACCCTTTATTTCGTTTACTGATATTGGAAACATATATCCTTTGCTCAGTATTTGGTAGACATTTTTAAACAATCTCGGTGGTATAATAGAAATAGTCATAACACGGGAATGCAAAATATGAAGGTGATTGGAAAAAACCCTAAACTAAATAAGTATGCAAATTTAGTAAGTATCTGTCCAACTCAAATTTAAAAAAATGCATTGACCGCAGTTGCAGAAAATTCTGACCATTTGCCGAAAAAATACTCTACGAGCCAAAAGAATCAAACGGAAAGAAAATTGTTTCCCGTGGCAGTGTATCGGCCACGATATTTTTTTTCATAATTTAAAATCCAATTCCTATGAGTTTGTTCCAGAATTCAATTCTTATCTCTATTCAGGTAACGAGGTTACGGAGAAGTGAAACGCGATTTTGTTGAATAAGAAATAGTTTTGTTTCAACCAGACAATACCCCACTTGTACACTTTTCGCCATAAAAGCAAAAACTCCATGCACGGAATAGATTGAATCAACCTTCTACATACCCGTTTTACAATCCTGGCCTAGATTATTCTGGCTAGGACTTCCTCTAAGGGGTGGCTCACCTTATCAAAGGAAACCATTTATTAATTCAAATACCGAAACAATGGAAGACTTATTTTAACGAAAATTAAAAGAGTGATCTGCCAGGGCATTCCGAAATTATCATCAGCAGGCGATAATTCATTGTTCATGCCGTCACATTTTCGCATATTAATATCATGTTTCTTAAAATATGGCTATGATTTTTGGCTGTAATAGATATTTATATTTATTTACGTTATTATTTATACAATAATTACTCACAATTAGTTCATATATGTCAAGAAATTTCCAAATTTTTCTGTTGTATGTATTAGTGAAATACAGTGTTCATTCATCTTTTAGAAACAAACAAGTTTTAAAGAATTCTAAAAATAAGATCTATCGTTTACAGGACTTATCTATTGCGATGTTGAGAAGCTTCGAGACTGTTTAAGATTATTCTCAAAGTAGCTAGTTCTAAAAGTAACTATAAATAGTTTAGTTAACAGTCTTTAAAGAAAACAGATAACCAAATTAAAAAAATCTTATATTCACGGTTTAAGTTAACTACGGTGAATACAAGTATCTGATACCTAAATTGCTTATTAAAGTGTACATAATTTTTGACTGAAGTGCTCTTTATTTAATTTAGCCTTTGTGTAAGTACAGACACCATACTCTTCAATGGAAATCCGCGTTCAATACCAATGTTTTTAAATTTGCCGAAACAACTTTCATTTCCTACACCAACCATTTTTACGCAATTGCATTTTCCTACAATTCTTAATTATATTGATTGCAACAAATTTTCACATGATATTAATACTGAGATTACTTAAAAACAGCATCGCATCTTTTCCCGGCGTTCCATTAACAGTCCAGACAACTTAGCTATTAAAATTTATTTTACCCCTATAAGCAAAGGCTTTCAAGTGGATTAGTTTTTAATCTGAATTAGTTTTTAAAGTCTGTATGGACTTCTTCAAGTATTGACAAGCCAATCATTCTGTTTTGGTCGTAGTAAATGAAAATATCCTGGGTACACAGCACGCTGTGAAATGGATAACATACAACCTTATATAACTTAAATCCTTTAAATCAAAACCGATTTCAGTTAAATCTGGATGTTAATTGCGTCATTTGTTATTCTTAATCTTTATAAATGACCTTATTGAAGTCGTTCTGTCTACTGCTACATCATTTGTTTGCTCATGATCACAAATGTTTCATATTCTTAAAATGAACGCAAGACGTCTCCTATCGTAGCCAATCTATGGATAAACTTAATTTCTTGTAAATACAATTTCTTAACTTGAATAAATGCTCTTCTAATAATAGCTGCAATTGTAATATATAAAATTACACTCTCAATCATGTCCACCACTAAACTGATTATCTTGCATGAAAGACTTGGGCATTTTATGCGATAGCAGGTTAGAGTTAAGTAGCACATTAATTTTTTTATTTTAAGGTAGTTTAGGAGTTCTAGGCTGGCAAACTAGATTGGTTCTTTGTCGCGTTTTAAACATTCCAATTTCTTTTACTGATTCTCCTACCAAGTTTTTATGTTTTATGATGTTTTTCTATATCTTTTCTTTATCCTACTGATTGCATCTCTGTATCTTAGGGCCTCAATTGTAGATTAAATACCAGAAATAACGAAAGAAGGATGAATCGATCGTCAGGATATCACCGTAAGTTAGAGATCAGGGATGCGGTCATCATTTTGACCTCTAACTTACTGGTACCACAAATAACAAAAAAACAAACAAATACATGATAGTCTTTTTGGCATTCACACTAACCTAGAGTACTCGTCATTCTTCGGTGTAATGCGGGATAAACCCTTCCATTTACGCTAATAAATTACATACATACACCACGAATCATTTACCCAATATTCTTCGGAGTAATTGGGGATATGCCTTTCCATTCACGCTAATAAATTAATTCACCCATAGACTTCATTCACACTACCGAAGAGTACTCGATATTCCGCGGGGCATTTCGAGATAAACCCTTCCATTCACACATAGACTTCGTTCACAGTGCTCAAGATTTTTCCTCCTCGTTTGAAAATGAGGATATACCCTGCCATTGGATAGCCACTGCCATTCACGCTAATAAATAATATATACACGCCACAAATCATTCACTACCCCAGTGTATTCAATATCCCTCGTAGTTATTGGGGGCTAACTCTAGGAATTTTCTACATGGTTAGAACTAGGGCGGTATCTCATCGCCTTCGAACCTCTAACTTTTCTTCTTGATCAATTAAGACACACTTGGCAATTGGTTCCAAGAATTTCACCTCTAACGCCGCAATACGAATGCCCCCGCCTGTCCACTTTGATCCATTACCTTGTGTTACGGAGACCAACAGAATAGAACCAAGGTTCTGTTCCATTATTCCATGCACCACTATTCTGGCGGAGATTTTTGCCTGCTTTAAGCACTCTAATTTGTTCAAAATTCACGTAAATATATTAAAAAGTTTTATGGTCAACTTATTAAATTTTTAAATAAATAAAATTTAAATACATTTTTGCATACCTTCAATTAGATGGGTTTTTTTTCGGTCTCAATATTCTCCTCCACCACTCAATCCCAAATACCGAAGGTACACAAATAATTTACATAAAGAAGCTATCTATACGCTAATAATTGATTTTAATCTCACGAGTCATTAAAACCTTTTTTTAAATTTATTTGTTACCTATACATGATAGTTTACTATACAAATATGTACACATGAATAATAAATCACACAGCACAACACTAGCACTAATGCCACACTGCATCGGTTGAACACATGCTTTGAGGAGCCAGCCATTGCTGGCACTCAGTGTGTATGATTAGGGGTCAAGAAGTTTCCGAGGCCATCGTCAGTTGAGGCGACGTGGTGGGTTTTCTGGATGGGAATGAGTGGAGAGGGCTCGAGCAGTATGTTTAGGATGGTTCGAATGGTTTGTGTGGAAGGTTTTGAATCTGGACCTGATTAGTTCGTTGACAAAAGGTATGTTGAAGGTCTTTTAAGTTAAGTTTAGTGAGGTTAGTGACATAATAAGTTGTTTGACAATTTCTCTAAGGACTTTTGATTGGACGGACTGGATGCGCTGGGTATTGGAAGGCATGGCATACCCCAAAGTTCCACTCCGTATGTCCATATTGGTCGTACGTCTTCTACAGTGTTAGTTTTGTCTTAATTGTCAAAGTCGATTTTGGTCTTAGAAGTCTTCGTGGTAGACCAAGTCTTGTATTAAGTTTTTTAAAGTCTTGTGTGGGGATTCCACGTCGGTCTAATGTTGTCATATAGTCTCACGTATGTGACTTGAGTGGAATCTGGTATCTCTTTGTTGTTGATGTACTATGGAGGGCAAGACTGCTTTTCAAACGTAAAAGTTCACTATGTGCATTTTTCTTCGTTCAGTCCTCCATTTTTTACACCAGTCTTCATAAGTTCAGGGTTTTCCTGGATGTTGGAGGTAGCTTGGACAGGATTCGAGTTAGAGGATAGGATTGCGGTGTCGTCCGCGTAGGTGGAGATAATAGTGTCAGGATATGTCGGTAGGTCAGCAGTATAAATGATATGTAGGATAGGACCAAGGATACTACCTTGCGATACACCTGCCTTTATCTATTTGACTTCCAAAAATTCATTGCCTACCTCACTCTGAAACAGCGATCAGTTAGGTAGGTTTTCAATAAAAGGTGATAATGGGAGGGTAGGAAGCGCTTAATTTTAAAAAGTACACCTGGATGCCAGACCCTGTCGAAAGCCTGTGTTACGTCTTAGAACGCGCCCAGGCAATACTCCTTTGTCATTAAAACTATAAACATTGAATATCTCAGCAAATGATAACATTTCTTTACCATAAGAACAGGGATCTCACAAACACGGTGTACATTCCTCACATCGATTGCCTAATCCCTCTATAGATTGTAACACTTCATTTTGTAGGACACTCAAGCAACATTCATTTCGTGTGTCCTGTTTAGTATGACCTATTCTGAGTCGGTAAAAATGATCTATATTCTCGGACTCAGGTCCTGTACTCGAGAGCATCGGTCCGGATTCAGCCCAATGATTATGTCATATTTTGCATATTTTGGCCTTATTTCCATTGCGTGTTTACCCTCAGAGGAATTGATAGCAGTTATCAAGTCTGAATGGTGAGAATATTAAAACGCATAAAGACATATTTTGTTCTTTATATATATATATATATATATATATATATATATATATATATATATATATTATTTGCAGTCAGTTGTCTGTTTGTTAAGCCGAAAAAGTACTAAAAAAGTTAATCTGACAGCTTTTAACAATTAAAAATCTGACGAAATCACGTCGTGTTTTTGTTTGTAATTAAACGAACAATGTTTGGGAAATAAACCCCTTTGAACTAGATTTGTCGATCTGAATTGCTCAGTTATCTTATCACCGTGTTATCATCTTGAAATTTATCTTTGTCTTGGGTTGTTACAGGGAATAACTGAGATAATTCGTGTCGTCGAGATCGCGTGCGAGCAAATCCGTCTGTCTTATCACGTGAAAGTGAGCCATCTCGAACAGGCGAACTTTGGACCCCGGAGGGACCTGGATATGGCAAGTTCTTGACTAACGACAGCCACGGGATGCATGCCATTTCGTCTCTAACTCCTTTCCACAGAGGCAATTATTATAGCTTCTCCGTCTTCCATTTAGGATCCCCCTTGTTCCGACCTTGACGATAATAATAGTATTTTAATGATTAACTACAATATTCAGAATTACCGCACATCATATTTGTTATAGTTATAAAGAGGACGCCGGAAAACAAAATTTACCTGTAATAAATTGTGGCAGAATATCTTCTGCATTTAATTAAAATTCAATCAGACGATTCGTAAACACTTTTTTATCCAATCGATGAGCAAACATTTTACAGGCACCATGACCTCAAAAAATGACAAATTTCACTGCAAAGCATGCCCTATTGGGTAAGATTTGACATTTGTACGAACTAATATAATATACATACATGGAATTTCAATATTTACAAAAAAAAATTTAAATAATCAGTGATGTTCATTAAATTAACTTCAGCCTTCTTCAAGAAAAGAACTCAACTCATTTCGGATTCACATTAATATGTACTTTATGTGTAAAAAGTGGTATTAATCACTGATGTAAGAAATAAAATGCGCATTTTATCAAGGTCTCTCAGGTCTGATTTATTTTATTTTTCGCTTTATTATATACAATATTTATTTATGTATCTTTTTTTTGTTTAGTAATAGGAATATTGAAACGTAAACAGATAAGATCACGATCAGGATGTCTGCTCGAACTGGAATCTATACTAATATAATAAAGAGAGATTGATTTTTATGTAACTGGTCCGATTTTGTACTTTTTAGACGCATGCCTTATGATCATAGGAAGGACATAGATATAGTTTTGTCATGTTATTATTGCACTATCAAGTAAAGATAGATGTTCAGGTATCAGAAATATACTGCCTATCTGGCGTCCACTTAATACCGGGCATCCATATACGGACGCCAGATAGCATCTATGTGCTAAATCACTGTATAACAGTTTAAAATCGGTGGTCACCTATTTCCGAAAATCGAACAAAATCGATGGGACGCCGAAATGGAGCATTATGAACGGGCCGAGAATTAGGCATAACATTTATTCTTTTTTTCTGCGTTATTGAGAAACTTCCTTTTCTTTTTATGGACGAAATGTTTCTATTTGGTAGCCTTATTTTGAAAAAGTCTTTTTAAACCAAAATGACGTTTTTGCGACATTTCGAAAGGATTCAGAAATCCGGCCCTGAGTGAACTTGCGAGCGAACAGGTGGTTATTTGTCCACGAAAATTTACGTTTCATTTGCCTTTGTTCTATCATTAAAAATAACAACCACACTAGCATAAATACCACAGGACGTTATGTGACCTGGCTCATCTTTACGGAACTATTTAGTTTAAGTTTTGCAAAGATTCTAGATTGTCTTGAGATTTGTTCGCGGTTGTGTACAGACAAAATCATCGATTTGACTAGAAAGTCACACGATTCTTTCTTTGAGGATGTACAAAGCTTTTAAAAAACTTACTTTTAACAAAATTTCATAATTTTGTGTTGCCATTCTGAAGTCTCATTAGAATATAGGGCGTTATATAAGCAGAGGTCTGTAGGCATGATATTATACTTTGTAAATGTATTTCGTCTCAAAAAGTAATGGCTATGGCCCCCCCTAGGTGGATAAAACAACTTTAATATATTAATAACTTTCGGACAGTCAGGCAACTTACAAAGTCACTAAATGCCTTTAGCTCCAAACGAGTGCCTAAATTTCCCAATTACTCTAGGCAAACTTAACACAGTGACTTTAAAGTATGTTCCGGGACATGAAGGGGGTAAAGGAAATGAACAGTCTTAAGGGCAACCCTCTGACCGATGGGACCAGGACTAGGTGCACTGGAGGTGTGTTCAAGTAAGAAGTGGAAAAAATAGCTAGAGAAAGAAAGACTTAAACACAGATTATGAGTAAAATTAAGAGATTTATAAACTCACAAATATGAAGAGAAAAGAAACTCCAGAAAACCAAGAGAATCATTTGTATATTAAAGTAAAACATAGAGAAAACAAATCTACATAAAAGGCAATAAAGAGAAAGGTTCGATTTTAAAAAAATTCTATATTTAGGTTGTTGAATAGGAGAATTGTCGATAATTCTTTTATTTTTTAATATTCGGGCGCATGAAAATATTATATAAATATTTTTCTATGGTTGAAATATTATTTGAAGATTATTTATATTTGACCATTACGGCACAACCAAGTCTTTTTGTCTCGACCAGTTTATTTATTAACGGGTAGAACTTATTAAGGGAATATTAATTACGCTCATGTCGCTGTTTTCTTCTAAAGCCTCTAATTAGGGACTCGAAGTTAATAATAAATCACTAATCTCTTTATGGCTTGCAGGCAACCCTAAATCCCACGCAGTTTAAAGTTTTTCGACTTTTAGGCGTCAACTGACGACAATGCGTTTAATTATAAATTAAACCCTGTATCGATTGATTGTCGGCGAATCATTCAATTCTGCGACGAACTTTTAAAATGGGGTTTAATTCAATTCGAAGAGGAGTGCTGTAAAATAGTTGCGACCATCGAACACGAAAGGCAGTTAAACAGTTCGGACGAGAGTTTTACGCCTTTTTTAAACTTTGTGCTTAAAGTAAAAACCTTCCTGACTTCGGAACTTTTTTACACGGAGTCTCATCATGCTCTGGTTATAAATTCTCGTATTTATTCAAATCTGTTTTTGAATTTTTCATTAATATTTTTTTAATACAGTTTCTTCATAGAAGAAAACTAAATTATTATTTTTAATTTCTTATTTATAATTTATTTTTATTGTTCTAGACTGCGAAGCATTTTGAACTTCGAAGATCTAATTGTAATAAACAGTAATAATTATAGTCTGCTATTTTAAAAGATAAGCAGTTTAAATCACGATTGTCGTAGTTAACCTACGTCCCATTTATTTTCTCAATAGACCTTCGTTCTCTTTATTTTGAAATATTACGAAGCCATTATCTTTATATAATCGGGCCTGTGATCAGAAAGAACATTAATATGAAAAATGGTTTTCACTCTGGGGAAGACATTTTCAAGAGCACAATTTACTCCGCCGATAAGATTCCTCACAGTCGGTTGCTGAAAGCCTCTGGAACTAAGGCCGTTGCTTTAAATGGCGGGCATAGCATTTTTTCTCCAACAAAATTGCTCCAGCAATCAAGAAAACGAACTTACCAAACATTAAATTAGGTCATTATTAAACTATGTTCATTTCTTATTATTCTTGGAGGAAATGGGGTTGTTCTATTGTATATAGTAATAACAGTTGCCTATACCTAGTTTATGTTGAGACTGAATGTATTTATGAGTGTGAAAGTGGGATGTGAGAGGGTTGATGGCGGAATATTGAATGGGTACCCTCAATTAGATTAATTGTATACTATGGGTAAAGATTGTGTAGAGAGTAAATGTATTTATTAGCGTGTATGTGTGATGTGAGAGGGTCTATGGCGGAATATCGAGTACCACATCGACCCTCAATTAGATTAATTGTATACTATGAGTAAAGATTGTGTAGAAAAGTAAATGTATTTATTAGCGTGAATGTGTGATGTGAGATGGTCTATGGCGGAATATCGAGTACCCAATCGACCCTCAGTTAGATTAATTGTATACTATGTGTAAAGATTGAGTTGAGAGTAAATGTATTTATTAGCGTGAATGTGTGATGTGAGAGGGTCTATGGCGGAATATCGAGTACCACATCGACCCTCAATTAGATTAATTGTATACTATGTGTAAAGATTGTGTTGAGATTAAATGTATTTATTAGCGTGAAAGTGGGATGTGAGAGGGTTGATGGCGGAATATTGAGTGAGTACCCTCAATAAGATTAATTGTATACTATGAGTAAAGATTGTGTAGAAATGTAAATGTATTTATTAGCGTGAATGTGTGATGTGAGAAGGTCTATGGCGGAATATCGAGTACCCAATCGACCCTCAGTTAGATTAATTGTATACCATGTGTAAAGATTGAGTTGAGAGTAAATGTATTTATTAGCGTGAATGTGTCATGTGAGAGGGTCTATGGCGGATTATCAAGTACCCCATCGACCCTCAATTAGGTTAGTTGTATATGTGTAAAGGATGATGGAGGAACACCGAGTACTTTTCGGGTTTCGAACTAAATGCGTGGATGTTGAATTGACCTACCTGTTGGCACCCCCCCCTCCAGCAGCAACTGCGGTGGCTGGACGGATAAGACTGAGGTCTGACCCCGGACTGACAACACTAAAAGATAAGCTTCAGGTGGGTCATTTTCCAGTCTGCCGGCAATTCACAGTAAATACCAAAAGCTGGAATCGCCTGTGGACTACGAGAAGAGAATAGGCTCGACTCGGCACATGTCTATGTATTCACGTACTTGTGCGGATTTGACCCTACAAATAAAAGTCCAAAAAATCATTTCGTACTATTTATAGAACAAACGATAAAATGTATCAGCAGAGGGAAAACTGTGTGAGGAAAAGAAAAAAAGAAAAAGATTACCTGATTTATTTAGCTTAATGTTTCATATCACCTTACCATATTATTTAGAAATTGATAAATAAGATTTTTTCTGTTAAATGACAAATTAATAGCCAAGTATTCAATGATTAAATGAGCTTTTTTCAAAAAGATCATTTGTTTCTACTGATGTGAAAGCGTTGTAGACGCTGGTCAAGGATGCGTGAGGTCTCATTTTATTAGATTACTAGAACATTGGTCATGATCCTGTAGGCCCCCAGCTCCTGAAACAGGAAATGAACAATCTCGAGGCATCCGTCCTCCAACCGGCAGACTTTTCCACGGCTGCGCTGTTTACGTGATGAGATTGCAGCCTAACTGCCTCATCCCTTCCGCGTTTTATGCCAATCAATTTATCTTTTCGAGGACGTGAAACAGGATTAATGGTGAAACAGGAAAATCTCACAAGGAAAAAATGAATCTGTGCTTCCCATTCTTCTAATATCGTTTCGAGTCTATATGGAGATTGTTTCCATCCATGTTTTGAATATTTTAAATGAAATGAATTATAATCACAATCCACGAACTCTAAAAATACGTTAATTTCTACATAGAATATCAACAAATAACTTACATAAAGATTAATTAATTGAACGATGTAGTTTGGTCAATCGGATCAAGAAATCTAATGAATTTAATAAGTAAAATGAAGTATATCTTCAACAAAGCTCTCTGTGGCCATTTCTTTTATCGCCGAGAATGAAATCCCGATTACACGACATTTGAAAATTGGCAAAATAGGAGGGAAAATTCAAAAGGTGGGGTTGAGATGGGAGTTAGTGGCCGAGTGGATCGAAGTCACGATAGCCCAAGTGGTTGAGCAGCGGAGTATTTAGCCGAAGGTTGGGTTCGAATCACGCTCGTGACTGACTTTTTTATCTCAACCAATACCTTACATAAAGATTAATTAATAGAGAGATGTAATTTAGTCAATCAGACTACGAAATCTCATGGATATCTATATAGAATTTATGTCTACACTGACATAAATTTAATTACATTTTAATTTGATTATTGTAATAAACTATTATTACTTGTTGGCTTACTTATTTAAAAAAAATACAATAGAAACGATGACCGTACGAACGTTTGTTGGTTTTGCATTCGGAATTATATAAGCTCAAATCACTACATGTTTGTACATATACACCCACACGTACTGAGTGGAGCCTATCACTTCTCTAAGTTCACAGGTAATTCCAGGTATTGTAATTGACAGTAAATCATCCACCCCAGGTGTTGGCAGGCCCGGATCAGACCTCGGTCTTATCCGTTCAACCGCCGTGATTTAGTTCCAGGGGCTATCAACAGCTAGGTCATATCAGCGCTCAATCAATTCCTAAATCCAAACCCATTCACACTATCATTCTTATATACATTCTTTCTTATTTTCGTACCATTTACTCAGTTAGGATAGTGGAGTACTCGAAATACCTCCGTCACCCTCAACACCTATTATATAATACTAAACTAATTTGAGGTATTCCGCCATCAGCCCTCTCACAAAACACATTCACGCTGATAAATATATTCACTCTCAATACATGATAGGAACACAAAACTATCATTACTAAATAAAATAAAACATCTGTATTTCCTTCAATAATCGTGACAGGTGACCCAGATTTTCGTTGCCGTGCTCAAGCACAATTCTACCTGCTCCTCTATATGGATCCAAAGTATTAGGAATTATACCCATCAGTTTTAATTTGATTAATTATTATTACTTTTTTTAAATGTATAAGTATATGTAAAATGTATGTACAGGCAAAAAATTCCGCCCAATTGATTTTTTCTCATTTTCTCGATAAAAGAAAATTCTGCCCTTAATCTGTCTCTGTTTTTACCTGTAAATAATTGTTTATGCTATGTTTTAAATTTGGAATATCAATTGGAGGTAAATACCCTTAATCGTTTTCCAAAACAAGGATAAAAGATTTTTAAATGTTTACTTTTTATGGAATTTAAAATCTTTATTCAGTCTCATTTGAATTCTGAAACAATAAACTGCTTAGTTTTCATCTTTGTTTTTTTAATCTCATTTTTTAAACTTAAAAATTCCATTTAGTGCTGAGGATATTGAGCGTGGTGTGGTACTTATTGATGATGGGCGTTCCATCAGGTATGAGGTTATTACCGTCGGTGTTTACACTACGAGACGCCGTTAAACGTTTTTAAGAAATTCTACCATAGAAGGCCCGGTTCTGGACGGCCTAGGGTAACAAAACCAAAGGAGACCGTTTTTTGATTTTGAGAGTTTTGCGAAACCGACACCTTAGTGTCGTTTATGTGTATCATCAGCTCCACGAAGTTCGAGATGTCCAAATTTCTGAACGCACTGCTCGAAGAAGATTAAATCAGAATGGACTGATGGCTTTTCGCCCCGTAGGAGGACCAGAACACCCAGAGTTCACGGCTCGCATTTTTTGCTCGAGAACACAAGTCTGCTGTACTTTTTACAGATGAGTGTTGATTTGCTCCACGATCTCCAGAAGGAAAGAGTATGGAGCTGGCTAAAAGAAGGTACGAAGCTTGTAATTTTTCCCAGAGCCAACCTTTTCAAAGTAGCTCAGTGATGTGTAGGCGGAAATTTCGATGGAGAGCCGCATAGAGTTGGTTGTTGTTCGTGGAGGGTCTTTGACGGCCACTCTCTATGTGGATGTAATTTTGGAACATCACGCGTTGCCTATCCTTGACGAAATCAGCGACACTCCCATTCTAATGCAAAATAATGTCCGTCCACATGTCGCTTGCATAGTACAAGCCTAACTTCAACAGCATAACAACAGGGTCTTAGCCCGGCCAGCCCGTTCTCCAGACTTGAACACCCATCGAACATTTATGGGATAACCTCAAAAGACGAATAAGAGCACGTTTATCACTTCCTGATACACTCCACGATCTTGGAAGGACTCTTCGGGAAGAATGGGCTAACCTCCAGCAAAAAAACATTTCTAGACTGGTGGAAACGCCGACGCGTCTTGGAAATGCATTAAGCAAGAGAAGCAAATACGCGATATTGAAATGTTAATTAAAAACCTAAAACAAAATTAAAACAAATTTAATGTGTCCGTCTTTTTTCAATTTTTTTTTATTTTTCATTTTTTTAAACTTTTTTAGACAAAGACTCAATTATTAAACGTTAAAAAACCTGAAACTTTGATTACTATATAAAAATATATACAAATCAAGATATATTACAAGTGGGTGGAATTGTCTGCTTGTCAGTCATTATTTTTCGTTAAAATCCCTAATATTTTGCATTTACAAGTTTTGTTGCTGTACAAAATAAGAGAAAAGGGCCATTTCGTTTAGGATCAGCAAGTTTTAGCAAAATATTTCATTACTACATTAAATACAGAATAAAATAATAAATATAATATTTTTGCTGATTATTATATACGTAATTGAGTATAAATCCAGTCATTTTCATATATAAAATGTTATACACGCTTAACTTATGTATATACATACAAAATGACTAATTACTGCAAAAGCAAATGCTATAATATCACGTGTAAACATTTAAAACAATAACAATCACCCTGCCTTCAGCAAAAAACTAAATAAAACAAATTTTGTTTTTATATTGTGCTTGTTGGCAAGAGATGGAGTAAACCATATGAAATTCGGCGGGCTAGGATGAAACTTGAATAGTATATTTTTTAATAATTCCATATTTTAAAACGCAACGTTGTGATAAAATAACGAAAATGAATTTTTCAAACATGAACTACAAATTTAAGATTTCGTAAATTGTCAGTTTCATAAATAATAAAGCTAGAGAAAGGGCCAAAGCCCGCGCAAGTGCCCCTTATGCAGAGAAAGGTTTGATCGATGTGTCCCACATAATAGACGCGTGTCATGCCTTGGCTCCATACAGAGAGCGTGTAGGCATGCCGCCGGACTTAAGAAGAGTTCTCGAACACGGTAGCGAGTTTCAGAGCCCCCTGTTCCGCTTTTTAGGGAAAATTGTTTTGTTTTTATTGTATATAGTATGTCTTATGTGTTGTGTGACTATATGTTTTGTCTGAGTGCATGTATTTATTAGCGTGAATGGCGAGGAGTGATAATATAACTTCATCATCACCCCTTGAACGATGAGAGCGTAACAGTGTGTGTTCGGGGTCGATGGCGGAATATTTATAAGTACTCCATCGACCTCAATCTAGATTAGTTTGAGTTAGGGTGGAGGAATATCAAGTACTCCACCGACCTCAATCTAGATTAGTTTGAGTTAGGGTGGAGGAATATCAAGTACTCCACCGACCAAACGGAATGAGTGTACTGTATGGATGTATTTATGTGTATGAATGTATTTATTTGTATGAAAGTGTTTGAAAGGGTAAATAGAATATAAACCTAGATGGAGGCTGAAAAGACCTAGATGTCGGAAGCCCCAGTCAAAAAAAAAAATAAATAAATAAATAAAAATAAAAAATAAAGCTAGAGATCAGGGATAAAACATGAAAAAAACAACTTATTTTATGATGTCCACTTTTCGGATGTATTTCATTAATTCCTTTCTCAGGACTCTTTTATTTAATTAAGAGCAATTTTTATTTTGTAATATATTTTTTTTCCAAAACATTTTTTGATTAACCCGGACATGTGGTCCGAATAGTAGGGACCGCACAATTTTTCTACCTTCCAAGGTTTATTATTTATCATTGA
This sequence comes from Cimex lectularius, assembly GCF_000648675.2. NCBI lineage: Eukaryota > Metazoa > Arthropoda > Insecta > Hemiptera > Cimicidae > Cimex > Cimex lectularius. The sequence continues at coordinate 223,986 of NW_019394219.1, forward strand.
AGGCCGATACCATACTCAGAGATATTCAATTTCATAATACTAACAGCAAACATGTGCATACATTACTAGATATTAATATCGTTGAACCTTCCTTTGATGAATTAGCACAATTGGGTATCTAATGAATTAATTTTGATCCCGGTTATGGTTATTTTTACACCACCAGTAATATTAAATTTACTATAAGCTGAAAATTGGACTTTGTTCCAGAAACAATTGTCCTTTCGTAATTGTCATGCGCTTTTAGAAAAGTCTAGTTATTAATTTTTTTAACTAATCAAAACTATTTTTCTAGCTGTCCTTTGGTGATAGTCACTGTCTCTCAACGTCATCCTTACAGTTTCAGCACTGTCGACTGTCTGATGATTTCGTTCAAGTTGTATGGAAATTATGCGGGCACTGACTGATTGATTTAATGTTTGTGTGATTAACCGCTGTGTGCGGTCAATAAGTTGCAAAGGCCAAGGATTTAGCATTTCACGTAAACGGTATTCATTTTTTTAAATATACTGTAAATATACATGTTTTATAATATTCTGAACGGTATATATTGGTAAATTTCCTTGTAAACTAATATTTTTTTAAAGTTAAGCCGGTTTTAAAAAAGTTAAAAATCTTAACTATTCGAATTGGGGTGTTGCACAGGCGTCCGTTTTTAAAAGTTTTTTCTTTTTTCTTATATTCAATTGTGTGCTAAAAAGTACGTTTTGTTTACTTAGATTGGGCATTATTATTTTTAATGGATGTTTCGAAATCTTAATGACTATTTTTTTAACCGATAGTAACTAAAAATCTATTTTTTAGCGATTTTACGGTATGTGACGTGATGTTTGACCTTCAGAAATTAGGTACATCTTCCGTTCAGATCTGTAATCGCCATATTTGTGGTATTTTACTTAATCAAGAAAATCTTATTTTAACTTTAGTCAAAAAGTTAAGAAAGGCGTGAAAGTTTATATGCTAAGTAATTTCTTATTTTGTATGTAAACTTACTGCTCTTTCCATTGGTGTAATCAAATTTACAGTAAAATTAACATTTTATGAGATACGAAGGATTTAATGATAAAAGGTCGTAGTTACCTGAAAAATGAAATATCTCGAATACAATTGAGAATCAGCTTTTGGCACGAAAATTTATAAAATAATTTTAAATTAAATAACTTTAAACCGTGTGAATAATGTTTCCGTATTTATCATCTTTGCTTATTAGTGATCAATTGAAGTTGAGTTTTGAGGTGTGATTGGTGGACGCAGGTAGTTTCCATGCACATAAAAAATTGCATTGGGCAAGGGCAAAATTTATATTTTTAAAATTATGTGAAAGTTATAAACTAATTTAAGAAATTTGGAGACTAGAGGCATGGTTTATGATTCAAAGGCGGAACAAAGAACCAATTTAAGAATTTATTATAATTTTATGTTATTGTAGATAAAAAAAATGATAAAATAAATATTTCAATTTAAAATGGAAACTTTTTTACGTCTTTCTTATACCTGTTGGTATTAATTGTTTATCTTCATTACAATAATGTTATAACAGTCAGAATTAATAATTATAAGCCCGAATATATTATGCAGGATATATTGACTGAGTATTCAAACGGCCATACCTTCTGTTTAATATCCCTTGTCTGCTAATCTACGAATTCTATAATATTCCCTGGAAAACTAATAATATAATTACATACTTTGAGTAATTGCATAGAATTATAATACATAGAATTATTTGTGCAAAGGCCTGAAAGTCGTTTGCACCTTTGGTTATGAAAAACTGGTGACTGGCCATCGATCACCTCTGGACTTTATAAGTTTTGAACGAATAGGTTCTTGTTAGGGTAGTCGTGCAAGAATGTGATCCCCTGTCTGTGGTGGTTCTCCTGTCTAATTTCATCTGAGTTCTTGTTGAATCTTTCTCTAGAGATAGTTAGATATTGTCCGATTATTTCATGACCTCTCAGCATGCAGTGGTACCGCATTGATATGTCCATCCTCGTTATACATTAGGAAAGAGAAAATGTTAGTGTCACGAGCGGGATTCGAACCCATGACCTTCGGCTATAAATACGCCTCTGCTCTACTACTTGAACTCTCGTGTCTTCGATCCACTCGGAAAGCTCCCATTTCAACCTACCTTTCGAATTTTCCCTCCTTTTTGCCATTTTTCAAATGCCGTGTAATTTATTCGATTCTCGGCGAGAAATGAAAAGGCCACGGAGAGCTTTAGTGAAGATATACTTCACTTTACTTATTAAATCCAGTATATTTTGTGGTCCGATTGTTCAAATAACTTTTTTAAATTATGTATGGTGATTAGTGACCGTTAATCGATATTTATTTAGAGAGAGATTCGGTCTGGTGTGATGTAGGTTTCAGAAAAACATTTTCTTTATCGTGCCAACGTTTCGAACTTTATTGAAATCAACTTCAGGGCCTGGGATTTACAAACATTGTTTACATATAACAATTACATTTTGGATGTGGAAAAGAGAATTTATACAATGCAAAATATATTTTTTATATATTCAATCAAAGTATATACGTTGGCACGATAAAGAAAATGTTTTTCTGAAACCAACATCACACCTGACCGCATCTCACAATTTCTAAATAAATATTCTTTAAATTAATTAATCTTTATGTGAGGTATTGGTTCAAATTAAAAAGTTAGTGTCACATTGCTTTGCGGTGCGGTCTATGGTTCTAATTCTGTATTTTAAAAAGGTACATAATATTTTTGAAAAATCTTTGAGGTAAGAAGACGACAAAAATACCTAGCTAAAGGGCTCCATGGTTGAAGTATCATTTCTATTGTAAAGTAAACAAACCTTCATGAAAAGGCGGAGTGAAAATAGAAAACACATTTGCCTAAGGGGGACATGTTATTCTTCAAATGATTTATTACGACAGGTCAATCATCATACGTTGCCATTCATCTGCCAATTGAGAAGAAAACAAACGCTTTTATTGTCACTGGGAAAAGATTTATGGGTTCCCGTGTGGGAAAATTTTCAGTTTTTTCTACACTCTTCCTAACTTGTCTTTTTCTTATAGAAACATGAAATCAAACTTTATGTGAAATGATACAAGGACGGAGGAGCGTGTGTGTGTTTGTAAAAGTGAGCAAATACATTTAACACAAACGTCGTGTTAGTAAACGGATTTTAGGCATATAAGAACTAAATTTTATTATTTCAAAATTGTAAATCAATTCTAATATAAAATTTGGGTCAAACAAATTCGGATCGTAAAGACCGATTTGTTATTTTCTAACGTATGCGGCAGGTCGATTTGTATGCCAGGCGCAGCGGGTTCTCTCCACTTTGGAAAACAAATTAGACAATACGATTTACGATTGGAAGATTCTTGATTTTTTGAACATATGTTCTCTTTGTTCTTTGTCCCTGAAAAGCTGTGTTAGTTTAACCACGCAAAGAAGGTGAATCGGTGGATAGGTGGGTTGGCGGTTGCGGAACAAATGGCCCTTCGAATTGATTCCCCGTCCCGCTGATCTGACCCATCGCTTTATCACTCCTATCAACTCGAGGGCATCTTGGAAATGGGCTGCCTGACTCTCGGGTATTAAGGGCGACAATACTTCTTTTTTTCTTATTTTGTGAGACTTTGTCCAATAAGATTTTTACGTTTAAACTGAATGGCTGAACAATTCCCAGAAGGAAGGATCGATTCTTATCAACGGAATAACTCATTTTCATCCGTTTTAATAATACGAAGACAGATATAAAAGCAAATCCCCCTACCTATTATGGTTATTTTGTGGTATTACAAGAGTGAATTCTATGACAAGGCTCTTGAATATCCCTGAAAGGGAATATAAAAGATTGTATAACGAGTAAATACCTAAAAAGACGGAAGGGTACTGCATTAGCCTGACAGTAACTGCTCTTCTTTATTTGTAATAGTTATTGCAAAAAAGTATATTTATATGTAAAGTAGTACTCTCAACTGAAAACCTTAATTAGTTGTAATATATTATTTGGTCAAGCGGACCACGAAATTAGTGAATTTAATGATTTAAAATAAAGGTGAAGTATACTTCACTAATGCCCTCCGTGGCCATTTCATTTGTCGTCGAGAATCCAATCCGATTACACGACATTTGAAAAATTGCAAAAAGGAGGGAAAATTCAAAAGGTGGGGTTGAGATGGGAAGTTGGTGTCCGAGTGGATCGAGGTCACGATAGTTCAAGTGGTAAAGCAGCGGCGTATCTAGCCGAAGATCGTGGGTTCGAATCCTGCTCGTGCCATTGACTTTTTTATCTCAACTAAAAACCTTAATTAATTGTAATAAAGATAATGTTTTTCTAAAACCTACGTCACACCAGACCACGTTTCACGATCTCCAAATAATCATCAATTAACGGCCATTAAATACCTCACATTATTGCTAATATTAAACAAGGTTAATCAGAATTACTGAACAAGTCCAGATGTTGGAATCTATTGCTTTCGAAAGTAAAACTGAGTCCTACAAAAACATCAGAAATTTTTGTCTAACCCAACAAGCATATCTTAATATGAAAATCGAAAACGAAAATTCTACATAATTATAAAAAACTGAGCGAAATAAAATAAAAATTGTCCATAGTACCTATTTCATAATCTACTGATTTACATTTTCGGAAAAGTATAAAATATATAGTTGTAACATATAATTTTTTATAAAGTGTAAAACAATTAACATTCAATGATAGATTTAGAATATTTTCAGTAGAACAATCTTCAAGAAGTGAGGCAGAGCTCAGTATGTGAGGTGTTTTTCTTCAAAATAATTTACAGCTACATCTTAATCAGCATGTTACCGTAATGTCAATAATACTAATGTGAAAAGCTTTTTTTGTTCGAAAGCAAACCAACATTAAACAAACAAAATAATATGGAAGTTGCTCAAATGTTTACAAGATAAATATAGATAACGATGAACAAACTATCGCAAGCCATATTATGTAAGATTTATCTATGAGGATTTTAGTCATATGCAGTAAATTGTTACTAATATTAAAAATCGTTAATCAGGATTACTGAACAAGTCCAGATGTTGGAATCTTTTAACTTTGAAAATACAACTGAGTCCTTTAAAAAATTAGCAAGTTTCGAAAGTCCCAATGAACATATCTTAATGTGTATCTTAATAAGAAATTTAGCACTATGTACGTCAGAGTTGATGATAGGTTTTGGTCTGCGAGTCGATGAACTCATGTTGGACCGGTACAGGATCGCTTACTGGGTCTACCTCCTCTCGCGGGTTTTTCAGTTATTCAAATGCGTTTCGGCATTCTGAACAACTCTGAAGATTCCTCACTGATTCACCTCAAGATTACCTTCTCCACGTTCCTCACTGAAGGTGGCGCAACGCCGAAACGCGTTTGAAAAACTAAAAAACCCGCGAGTGGAGGCAGGCTTAAGTAATTGACCCTGTGCGGTTCAACTATGTATGACGTTGAGCTGATTCCATTAATTACGGACCAAAACAATTACCGCAATTATTGTGTGTAATGATTATCCGAGATCGTGGGATGTGATCTGGTGTGACGTAAGTTTAGAAAAACATTTTCTTTATCGTGCCAACGTTTTGATCTTCATTGAGATCATCTTCAGTGTCTGGGATTTATAAACATTGTTTAAATTTTGCAATTACATGTACGATGTAAAAAATTGAATTTAAACAATGCTAGAAATTTTAAATTTAAAAAACCTAATTTATACAATGCTAGAAAATTTTAGAATAAAAAAAATGAATTTATACAATGCTAGAAAATTTTAGATTCAATGAAAGTATTTATACTCACTCAAAGTGTTTGTTTTCCGTGTAGATGTGTGATTCTTGTGTGTCGTGTTGTTTGATGAATGAAATGTAATGATTCTTTTATATGTTTTGTGTGATGTAATGATGATGTATGTATGTTATTGATATTAAATATGATTAATGATATTATTATTAATGCGACTAAGTTTACATGTGTCTGTTCTGTAATTGATGGATGTAAACCATTTCTAAAAAGTTACGTTTATGTTTGTTTTGTTTAGTGTGTAATATTTTTGGAATGTTGAAGTCGAAATTGTGTTGGTGTTCAAAGTGGTGGGTTTTGCTTGGGTTGTTTGCAATCATAGATATGTTGCTTTATTCTCTTATCCAGATACCTATGCAAGTTGCCGGACAATTTAAACAATTGATTTTTAAATGACGTCAGATTTATTTGTTAGCGGTGTGGGATCTTTAATTTTGGGGGAAAAAATAACAAAGATTCCACTTTTTTTTAATCTAAAATTTCTAGCACTGAATACATTCATTTACTTATTTAGTTTTTTTTTTTAATTTAAATTTCTAGCATTGTATAAATTAATTTTTTCACATCTTACGTGTATTTGTAAAATTTTGGCTCTGAAGATGATCTCAATAAAGATAGAAACGTTGGCACGATAAAGAAAATGTTTTTCTAAAACCTACGTCACACTAGACCGCATCTCACGATCTCGAATAATCATTGACTAACGGTCACTAAACACCACACATTGTGTTTAATGACCAGAATAAAAAATAAAGGGGCTGAATGTCTATAGAATATTATTATGATATTTTCGAATCCCAAAAAAGGAGGCTTAAGTCAGGAATTTTAAGTCAGTCTTCAGTGAAAACTAAATAAATTATCAAAGCGTGCATTCTGTATAAGGGGCTTTTACTCGAAGAAGGAGTAGCGGAGAGAAATTAAGAGGATCTCCTGGATCCGATAGCCCCTTGCATTATCCAGCCTTGGATAATTTGTCATGTCGCGTTCCATTATTTATTTACAGGTTGCAAGTAGCTTATATTCAACTAGTTGTGGAAGGACGGTAAACCTGCGTTTTATTTATAGGCTTGGCTTAAAAGGGGAGGGCCATTAATTCTCCTTTTGAATCTCATAGGAGGCGCGCCTCTTGTTAGAAGAGGGCCTACCGATTATTTTCAAGCATTCAATATAAAAAAGAAATGAAAACAACTCGGTTGACAAATAACTTTCTTTCAAATTTCCTCGACCTTGACTTCAACAATGGAAGTTATTTGCTGTGATGCCACTCCGGTCCCTAATTGACCATTGCCAAATTGACTATTTTGGAGTAAAAATAAGTTATTTACAAGATGATCATCTTCTTTTTAACTAAATTATTTCGGTATGCTCCTTTCGAATAAATGTAGCTTTTGAATAATTAAACTTTCCTATAGTGTGGACAATAGGAATTAACGTTTCAATTTCTACAACAGGATAATTTATTACTAATGTTTAAAAGCAGCATGAACCAGGAAAATTGAATAAAAAGAGTTATTTATTTACCGAAGGATAATTTTGACAAAATATCCTTTAAAAATGTACAATATGAGAATTAATGCTGATGCACGTATTAAACGCCAAAACGTAACAATAATCAATGGTGAATATCGTATTATTTCAAATTTAACATAAACGCTTTCAATCTTTTAATCGTAAAAAACGTTTAAAAAAGTGTCACAGTTCACAATAGCGATATATAATTACTGTTGTCACTCCATAATTGACTTGTATACTGGATGACATGAATTGTGGACATTTTTTCGTGGTTTGTGTTCAAATTTAAAAACGGTTCATTGATCTTTTTATACACTTTTTATATAAGAAAGAGCGCGTTCTATTCGTCGGTCTCGAAAACTCTTAGGCTTGTGAGATGCAAAAGATCAACACAGTTTTTCCTATCATCTTTGATCAGAGTTTGTGTGCACTCTCACACATCTACACGGAAAACAAACACTTTGAGCCATGAAGATGATCTCAATAAAGATCGAAATGTTGGCACAATAAAAAAAAAAGTTTTTCTAAAACCTACGTCACACCAGAACCGCAACTCACGATCTCCGAATAATCTTTGATCAGAGTCCAAAATTTCAGTTATTTCCTCAATTTCAGGTACAAGAATCCGTTGTAAAATGTTATCTTAAGCTGAAAAGCTAAAAATCGTTCCTGCGGTATAATGGAATCGGCCAATAATGTTGGCCGATAGAGGTCAAGCTAACCGTCACGGTAGAGATGAAGTATGACAGTAATGGCTTTACGAGTTCAGCAGAAGAGCCGGTAAAGGTCATTAAGTAGCAACGATTTTCTCCAGAACCGAGTTTCAACTTAAATTGAATAAAAACTAGCCGGTCTTGGTGGATGACGTCGGCAAATCGCGTTATGGCGATTTCGGCGATAAAACTCTAACGGCGGGGTTGTTTGCAAGAGGGTCGTTAAACACGAAACGATTAAGCCCTTGACGATTAAAACGAAGGGCGGCCTACAAAGCGAGCTTTTAAAGTCCAAACATTGTCACCAGGTACTGACATAGCCGACGCGTTGGGTTTTTTTAAACAGAAAAGTCGAAAATAAAACATTTCTAGTAGGAAAATAAAAGTGAAATTATTTTATAAAAATGTTGAAAAAGTTCTATAAAATGCTGTTTTTTCCTTTTGTTGATCGTGATCTACGGTCAGACCTGACATTGTTACTAAGTGTAGATAAGAACTTTTTTTTGTATGTTTTTATTGATGATTGTTGATACCAGTTGCAGACTTACGCATTCCTATTTCTGAAAAACCAGGCCAATTCGATTGTTGGAAAGGAGTGTCGATTGTTAACTCACGGAGCTCTTGGTCTGTTGTTCTTGAATCACGGGCCAGGGCGTTGTCATGGTGTAATATTGATCCCCTATCGGTTTATCAAAATCTTTTTTTTCAGCCTTTTATAAACAATTTCCCCTCTCTAGACAACAACTTCTGGATTGAATTGGTTTGCTATCGTTTAAGAAGAAAAACAATTCACAAGATGACGAGTCGTTATCATTCTCACTCTCTCACTTTTGTCTTTATTAGTTTTTTCGTGTTAAATATTTTCCGAGTTAATTATCTAAAACAAAATATTCTTACGAACTGGAGTTTTGTAGTAAGACTGAATTGCTTTGGCAACGCTGTGATTATATCTGACCTTTTGAAAAATGAACGACCTGAGATGATAATCTAATCAACTTGCTTAATTACAATTTCCCAGCTTTTCCTCCCTTTTTATTCAACCCAATATTTTTCATTTTACTCATATTGCTTATATTTATTACTATTCATATTCTATTTTATTTTCCTGTTTTGAAAAACGAAAACGAATGATTATTAAAAATGGAGAGAGAAAAACACAGTATCTGTTTCATAACCTACCGATTTATATTTATATTTGTACCAAAGTATAAAATATATAGTTATAAGAAATAATTTTTATAAGTATAAAATAATGAATAAACAATGATCGATTTAGAATATGTGGTGATTAGTGACCGTTTGTCGATGATCATTCAGAAATCGTGAGATGCGGTCTGGTGTGAAGTAGGTTTCAGAAAAACATTTTCTTTATCGTGCCAACGTTTCGATCTTCATTAAGATCATCTTCAGGGCCTGGGATTTACAAAATGGTTTCAATTTAACAAAACATGTAGGATGTGGAAAAGAGTGAATTTATACAATGTAAAAAAAATATTTTTTATATTCAATTTCTATAGAGATTGTCTATTTTCGATAAAAAAATTTGATCAGTAAATTTGCCCATCAAGAGAAAAATTTTAGCTGTAAATCATTCAATTCAAACGTTGGCACGATAAAGAAAATGTTTTTCTGAAACTTACATCACACCAGACCACATCTCACGATTTCTGAATAATGATTTAGAATATTTTCAATTGAAAAATCGTGAGGAAGTGAGATATTCGACTCCTTTTATAGTGATTTTTTATATTTCAATTTACTAAACTATTTTAAATTTATTTATTTTGTTGTTAAATTTATACACATTGCAGTCTTCTGGCCGAATGAATATGAAAATGTATTTTATTAGGAAAAAATCAAACTAACCATTTTCGAAATAATATGTAATACCAGCTGGCCGATGACTGCCCCATTCCTCTGGTACACCAACTTGCTTTACTTTATTTCAAAAGTCCCTGTTTCATATTTACAGCTACAAATTTTCTCTTGATGGGCGAATTTACTGATCAAATTTTTTTAAATCGAAAATAGACAATCTCTATAGAAATTGATTCTTATTGATCAAATGAAAGTGTTAATTGTGTAAAACCCTTGTTTCTTGAAAATTTAAGAGAATCGAATAGAGATACATTAAAATTAATTATTCAGAAATCGTGAGATGCGGTCTGGTGTGATGTAGGTTTCAGAAAAACATTTTCTTTATCGTGCGAACGTTTCGATCTTTATTGAGATCATCTTCAGGGCTCAAAGTGTTTGTCTTCTGTGTAATTGTGCCATTCTTGCGTGTCGTGTTGAAAGTGGCTAGACCGCATCTCACGATTTCTGAATAATTATCGATTAACGGTCACTAATCACCACTCATTAAAATTAATAACCATTTTAATGTAACGACTTTCGCCCCAGACATGAAGTCACAGGATAAGTACTTGGTAAAATATGTGTACCGATGAAACTTCCAACAAGGAAAGTTGGATTGTTCAAAAATCATAAATATGGTATTAACATAGAAAACTGTTAATTAATCAAATCCGATAGACGTACATATATATGAGGATATATTGTACTTATCCTTTAGATATATTCGTCTTTCTAATTTTACTGTTTCTATTGTTTTTTCGCTTATTAACTTAATTTTTTACGATAGTTACAAAGAACGTTCGAATACATGTTATGATTTAAAAAATTAAAGCATTATTTTACATAATTGTTCCAAAAATAGTTAAAAAACGGTTTTTGAAACCTGAGTTTCTATGACCCCGCGATTTATTTTTCTCTCGTACCGTGTAAATATATAATCTGATGTAGAAATCGACCGTAAATGATTTTCGAAATTCGAATCGGCTAAATTAAGATAGCGTTTTCTAAAGAAAGACAAATTACTTGGCGTGCCAAATGGTCGTAGACCTTCGACTATTGACCGCACTAAGTGGATAATTAGAAAAAAGTTAAGCACCACTGTAATTGCAGGACGATTTGTATGAGATTATCAAATAGTCGTCTGCATACTGTATATATACGGGCGTTGAGAAACAGCGAAACTAAATTAAACTCCTAGTCTTTTCTAAAAGCACATAGATGGATATGTGCTTCTTGGACAAAGTCCTATTCATAGATAAGTTCAGATACAATATTTTTTGGCTCAGGTGGGATAACCAAAATTAATTCATCCCATACCCAATAAAGTCAATTGTATTGTACCAACAAAAGAAGAATTAACGAAATATTAAAAACAGTGATATTATTTTGTAGGTATATATGCATAATTTTGATGTTACCATTGGGAAATTGACCATTTAAAATTACAACTTTAATCATTGCAAGCAACTTTATCGTCTAAAATTTCTAATTATGATAAAATAAGGTCTCACAAGGAATAAGTTTATTTTTCATATAGAAATTTCCACTGCTCTTTAGATTTATTAAATGTTTTAAGTGTCAGAAATCATGTTTATGCCTATTGTAATATGTAATATATGTAAAAATATCACCTCCTAATAAAAAAATTGTTTTTTGCTTTATGATCTATTAAAAAATGTACGTGTTCAAGTATCAATCAACCTGGTCCGCCGAACCCGATTTGGTTAACGATTTTGTCTATCTTCTAAAACGGTTTGCCAACAACTGGTACAGAAAAATAGGTGTTTTCTCAAAATGCCTCAATTAAAAAATAAGTTATACAAATTTTTGGTATTGTTTGTAAATCGAGCTAGTACCAATTGAAAAATACTGTTATATGTAATTAGTCAGAAATCGTGAGATGCGGTCTGGTGTGATGTATGTTTCAGAAAAACATTTTCTTTATCATGCTAACGTTTCGATCTTTATTGAGATCATCTTCAGGGCCTAGGATTTACAAACATTGTTTACATTTAACAAATACATTTAGGATGTGAAAAATTGAATTTATACAATGCAAAATATATTTTTTATTATTATTATTATTATTTTTTTTTAATATTCAATCAAAGTATTTCTACTCAAAGTGTTTGTCTTCTGAGTTATCGTGCCATTCTTGCGTGTCGTGTAGAGTGCCAGTGAGATATTGCTGTTTTATGTTTATATGTATATGTTGGATTTTAAAGTGGTGGGGAAGGAAGTCGGTATAGAAAAGACATTTTTCTATAAGGCGTCGGCTTCTTTGAGGTGAAAAGAGCCGACGAAGGGAAAAAAATGTGTTGGTAATGGTTCGGCCAGATTATCCTTTCAGGATTATATAGAAAGGGATAAATAGGAAAAGGAAAGCTAAATTGTTGGACAATTAGACTATGTGAAAAATATTTGATGTGTGGAATGTAATGTGATGATATAGGTATGTTATCTGTATTGAATTTGATTAGTAATATTGGCGTAGCTGCGACTGAGTTTACATGTATCTGTTCTGTAATTGATGCTGTGTTTTAATCTGTGGATAAACCACCATTTCTAAGAAATTACGTTTATGTTTGTTTTGTTCTGCGTGTAATATTTTTGGAATTTTGAAGTCGAAATTGTGTTTGTGTTCAAAATGGTGGGTAGCGAGTGCTGTCGGATTTTGCTTGGGTTTTTTGCAATTATAGATATGTTGTTTTACTCTCTTGTCCATATATTGGGATGTAAGACCGATGGAAGTTGCCGGACAGTTTAAACAGTTGATTTTGTAGATTACGTCAGATTTATTTGTTATTGGTGTGGGATCTTTAATTTTGGAAAACGTACTTGTATGTAATATTAATGTTTATAAATATTGTTTTATGTCCGTACTTCTTTTTTCTTTTATAGCTCGTTCGATCTATTAAAAAAAATTTTGTTTCAGAGTTGAGTTTTCTCGATGGTCATCAATCTTATATTTTTCTTCCGGAGCAATCTATAGCAGTCAAACTCGGTTTTTTATTTTTTCTCCCTCCCCTTCTTTTTATTCAACTTTATCCAACTGTAATTACTTCTTCTTTCTACTTATAACGTTAACGGCTTTTAAAGAGGAAATCAGAACTATCAAATTCTGTGAAGAAAAGTGATGTCTGAAGTCTACAATGTGATGACAAATCTGTTATAAAAATAGTACTGATGAAGTGAGTGTGACAATTTATTAGGTAAAAAGGACAGTAATATAATAGTATCAGTATCAGAGTCGAACTATCCTTTTCAACTAAAAGATTACTTAATCCATTTTTGTTGTGTTGGATGCTGTTTTAATACCAGTAAATCTTCAATCTTGAGAGGAAGCCAAGAGAGGATTTTAAGTGTAGTTAAAATGTTTCGCTTTGATAAGCGTATACCTTAATGTGTGTGTGTGTGTATTTAATCTTTTTTAATCCATTTCTTCATTATTCTCGTCTGCCTTTAATGTCTTTTATCTTTAACACACTTAAAATTTTTGTCAAATTAAAGCTCAAAACAAAAACAAAAAATATAATAGAAGAAGTAGGGGCGTCGGTGACCGCAACGGTTTAGGCATTGACACGGCGCTCATCACTGTAAGGTAAAGGTCCCGGGTTCGAATCCAGAGGCCCTGCATTCGGACCAGACATACTTTCAAATGGGCGTTTTTTTTTCAAAAACACCGACATCCCGAGGGTTGATATGACCTCTGCTGTTGCGAACCCTCGAGTGACCGCCATTCCCTAATATACAAATTATAAGAATTAGACTTTGCACAAAATAATATTATTTATACAATATTTACTTCGGGATACTTCAGCAAATGGGTGCTATTCAGCCCAGTTTTGTTTTCGTTATATATGACCGACCTAGAGAGTAACCTAGATGGAGACGTCGGTCTGGAGGCAAAATCGAACTATTATGCTATGTTCAGAAAGAGAGAGCGAGAGCGAGAGAGAGAGAGAGAGAAAGAGAGAGAGAGAGAGAGAGAGAGAGAGAGAGAGAGAGAGAGGGAGAGAGAGAGAGATAGAGAGTGAGTGAAAGAGAGCAGTTTTTGTCTTTCAGTTCAAAGCATGATGGTAACCACGAGATACCAACACGTCTACTCATGTAGCCATAGAAGAGATTCAACCATTGAAACCGGGCCTACTAATGAAGTTTCTTGTTGAAATAGGACTCACCGGTGTTCTTTAGGCAGAGAACGGGGATACAATAGCTCTTAAGGAGCGCAGTATATTACACCCCGACTATTATATCTACATCTACATGGTAGCTTTGCTTTTTGGAACCTGTCGGCTCGACTCATAGTTTTACCGACCGCAACCGAGCTGACCCATTATTCATTGTTTTACAGAGATCTTGTTCAGACGGTATTTTGCGATCCGTTGATACCACGCCGTGGCCTGCGAATCTTTGGGTAACGTAAGTGATTTTAGCACTGTTCTATTAGAATTAAATTTAGTTAACTATACAGGATGGGTAAAAGAAATAATGAAACCGTCGAAGAATGGCCATCAATTGGGACATGAGAAATTCCGCAGAAATTCAGCGATGAGAAGCTCGTAAAACGATATTGTGGACATGCTTGAAAAATTGAAAAATTCTCTTCATACTCCTTTATATGAATCCACAACGTATTAAAAAATCCTTTTACCGAACGCTCTGATAATATGGGATGGATCCACATGCTCCTTTTCCTTTCGTTATTTTTTGTTCGGTGTAATAACAATAATAATCACTACACTACTTTTCGTTGTCTGATTGACCAAATATTATCATTCAATAAATTAATCTTAAAATAAGGTATTGGTTGGGGTAAAAAATTCAGTGTCACGAGCGGGATTCGAACCCACGGCCCTCGGCTAAATACGCCGCTGCTCTACCACTTGAGCTATCGTGACGTCCATCCACAGACACCATCTTTCTACCTCAACCCAACCTTTCGAATTTTCCCGCCTTTTTGTAATTTTTCAAATGTCGTGTAATCTATTTGATTCTCGGCGACAAATGAAATGGCCACGGAGAGCTTTACTGAAGATTTACTTCATTTAATTTATTAAATTCACTAGTTTTCGTGGTCCGATTGACCAAATATTATCTTTCAATAAATTAATCTTTATATAAGGTATTCGGTCAATCGGATCACGAAAACTATTGAATTCTATCTTTTACACGGTAAAATTACATTTTGATTATGTAATAAAAATTCATTCGTTCCCAGATAATAAGATTACCAAACATCTAAAACATGTACTCATAACATTTAAAAAAATTATACCGATTAAAAAATTAATAAATACATAAAAAAACTCAATCTAAATATTGTATTAAATCACAACAGCGGCGGCTTGATTTTGAAGCTATTAAAAAACGATATTTTAATAAAATAAAGCACAAAGTTTGTTGTGCTATGTACAGATAACTACATTTCAGTTTAGTAAATAAGTATTACTTGTGCGATATAATTTCGTTGTTGAATCATGTTAGGTAGATAATAAAATGCAAAGAAAATCTAATTAACGATGAGCTGGGTTATCGACCTGCTGGAAACATGAAGTTTTTTCGGAGGATCTACGGAAGAGGTCAACACAGAGAAAAATATTCTTTCGGTTTTCGCCGAGCTTTCGACAGTTTTTATACTGTCATCTTTAGGGCCTGTTTTATTATCATATAAAAAAACAACAATTAAAAACATAAAAAAACCAATTGCACAAAAATTGAAATATCTTACTTAAGGTTGTTTAGACTTTTATGAGGTAACCTTTTCTCGAACTTGTTTTTTGATTTTTATTGTACTTAAATTGTAATTTTTAATTATAAATTTATTCAATTTAAATAATTTTTAGATGCTGAGCACCAAAAAAACGTAATGTACTTCTGTGCCCAAAACACCATGTCTTTTTATTTCCCCATTAAGGTTTAAGTAAGATATTTCAATTTTTGTGCAATTTGGTTTTTCATGTTTTTAATTGTTGTTTTTTTATATGATAATACAACAGGACCTGAAGATGACAGTATAAAAACTGTCGAAAGCTCGGCGAAAACCGAAAGAAAGTTTTTCTCTGTGTTGACCTCTTCCGTAGATCCTCCGAAAAAACTTCATGTTTCAAGCAGGTCGATAACCCAGCTCATCGTTAATTAGATTTCCTTTGCATTTTATTATCTACCTAACATGATTCAACAACGAAATTATATCGTATATAAATCTAATTACATTAAAGTATAAATATTTTAACATTGTAAATACGTCTGTGATCTATGGGGTGGATTGAAAAAAGAAACTTTATTGAATTTTTTAGCAGTCTGCCCTCTATATAACGAAATTAGAAAAACGTGTTTTATTTCTGAATTTTTAAATAGAGATATGATTGTGTTGATTTTGTTAATGGCAAAGACTGGCTCAAGTCAATTCATTTCTGCAAAACTGCAGATAAATGTGTATCACAGTAAATTATTAGGAAGTTAACCTAAATTGTTTAATTTTATTAATAAATAATTGGTTTGTTTATGTCTTTAAGTTAAAAGAGAGAAAAGTATAAGAATATCGGACGGAATTTATTTAAATGTAAAAAATGTAAACATTTTATATTATTTTATATCAATAAATTCATTATTATTATTATTGCTATAAGTTATTATTATTATTATAGCTGTAAGTTTATTTCACTAAAAACTCAATAGAATTGTTGAAATATCGGTTTGAAGGTTTTAGGTTTTATATCATAACTGAACAAAATTATTTATTTTGTATTAAAATAAGGTTTAAAGGCCGCGATAAAAATGAATAAAATGATCTCATGAGGACTTACTAAGATTAAAATATATATCCCAACCAAAAGAACGAACATATACTTACATTATTATGTAAATTTACATATTAGCTATTCTGTAATTACCACGGTGACTATATGTTAAAAATTTAGCTGTAAGTTCATTTCACTAAAAACTCAATAAAGGTGTTGAAATATCGGTTTCAAGGTTTTAGGTTTTATCATATTCATTTTTTTCAATACCAATATATTCAGGGTGTCCCCGAGATAGTGTGAAAAAATGTTGGGTGATAGTATTTCCAACAATATCCAATGTATAGTCCCTGAGAAGTTATGATTTTCTGTTAGATTTTCCATGGAAACGTTTCCTTACTTGAGAAAAACACAAGTATCCAATCATCGGGGATACCGCAGTTTTCAATTCGGATTATATATTTATACTATTTTCATCTGAAATAATTTTAAATTAAGAATTTTTATTAATGCTAAAATTTGAAAAATACCGCAGAGATGTGTGTGCAGACATCGCGGTCATCATTTTAGAAAAAAATTGTAATGTCTTATGCTTGTAAATCCTTCAAATTTTGAAAGAAAAATTGTGGATGGAATTGTAAAACTTGAAACCGAATAGTTCATCATCATCAACCGTGATCGTTGATCTCATGAATGTTTTTTTTCAACAAATTTATACGCAGTAAGTCCACTAGATGTTGTTACACCATTTGAGAGCTTATTAAATTATGAACTTTTCGTGAAGTTTGACATTATCTAGGATTAAGCATAAGGACTTATCTATTTATACATTATTTTATAAAAAGCCAATGGCTTGAAATACCAAATTTGAGCATCTGTTAAGAATCTTAATTGAAAATTATATCAGATGGCAATAGTATAAAGGAAATTGAATCGAAAACTGTGGTAGCCTGATGATAGAAATTTATGTTTTACTAAAGAACTAAGTAACCTCCATGGAAAAACTAACAAAAAATCGTGTAGCAATGAAGATGGTATTGAGACTATACTTGTTGCAAATAGGGTGTATTATCACCCCAAAAATTTTTAATGCACTATCTGTGGGACATTCTACATAACTGAAATGTTCCTAATTGATTACAATAAATGCTTGCTCATGTAAATGCCATATTAGATATGTTATATTTAATTTTTTAGCAACAATAATTGAAAACAATTATAAATTCAAAATATTCCTCTAGAGGTATTTTAATATTTTTATTGGTGAAACTGAGCTTTTTATTTTTGTTGCTTAATAACCACCGAGTAATTGGGGTTTAAAGGGTGATTAAAGAGCGTTGTAAATCAAATTTATTGAGCTCGGGAAATACACGTAGGTCATAGGAAAGTTAATTACGTTTGTGCACAGCGCGCGCCTTAGAATAAGAAAGTCGACTTCTCATATCTTGTAAGTGAATTGAAATGGATTTTTTTACTCTCACCCACCACGGAGGATTATATGTCGATTAATTTTCAAGGAGGAGAATGTAGTCAGAAGGTTTGAGGCTTTCCCCGGGGGCCAATTGATCGCCCGGAAAGATCCCAAAGTGAGACGACGAATAGGACTTTTTTCCTCCCTTCTAAATATTCTAAAAAGTCCCAGGGATAATTTTTGCTCCAATGATTAAGCCCTTTATTCTAAAGGGTTCTCCTTTGATATTTTGCCCCCGCCCTTTTAGAATTATGTCCCTTATAGGTGAGGTCTTGTTTCATTCATTGCGATTCGCGGATTTTCCATTTAGTTGTGTAATAATCTAAGTTCAACAGCATTTTTCTTTTCTTTCGATATTTTACGAACGATTTCAAATACAGAAAAGAATTATAAATATGGCACTATTAAAGTGAAAGCAAATTATTTAGTTAATATATTAAATATAGTAAAAAACATAATGTTTTTCTTTCTCTTCCAAATAAGATTAATTAAACAATATGCACTGAAATTTATTTCCGTCGACTCAAATCAGATCGGTTGAAATTAAGTTAACTCATTTACCGCTGAAATAATTTGCTAGGCAGAGGAGAGTGGGTTTAGCGAGAGTAAATACAAAAGTCTATCTTTTGAAAACAACATAATATATAATTCCTTGGGAAGATCTTGGTTGAGATAAAAAAAGTCAGTGTCACGAGCGGGATTCGAACCCACGAACTTCGGCTAAATACGACGCTGCTCTAGCCACTTGAGCTATCGTGACTTCGATCCTCTCGGGCAACTCTCCATCTCAACCTACAACCGTTCGAATTTTCCATCTTTTTGCCATTTTCAAATGTCGTATAATCAGGATTGGATTCTCAGCGACTTATGAAGTGGCCACCGGAAGCTGTTTAGTGAAGTAATCATTTACTTCTTTTACTTAGTAACATTAATCCATTTACGTTTTTTAGAGGTCATCAAACAATTATTAACTAATTTGAACTTGGACATTTTATCACACTTTCCGCTCATATCACCTTGTGATTAATATTTATTTTGGTCAATACAAAAATTTTAAATGGCCAAAACATTGAAAATTGTGAATGTGTTCAAAGGTTTCTGAACTAAAAACATGGGAATTTTTATGAGAAAGGAATAGATATACTACCTGAAAGATGATAAGAAGTAATTTTAAAGTCCATTATGTTTACTGGCCTAATTGACCAAGTTACTTCTTTCCATTAATTAGTCTTTCTATGTAAGATGAGGTTTCTATGTGAGGTTGAAAATGGCAAAAAGAGGGAAAATTCGAACGGTTGTAGGTTGAGATGGAGAGTTGGTAAATAAGAGGATCGAAGTCGCCATGGCTCAAGTGGTAGAGTAGCAGCCGAAGGTCGTGTGCTCAAATCGCTTTTGTGACACTAGCTTTTTTATCTCAACCAAAACCTTACACAAAAAGATTAATTTAAAGAAGTAATTTGTTCAATATACCACTAAATATAATGGATCTAATGGATCTAATAAATTACATTCACACATTCATTCTCTCTACCGCAGAGCAATCGATGTACCTCGGGGTGATTGGGATAAGCCACTACATTCACGCTAATAAATTACTTACAATTAATTAAGGTTTTTAGTTGAGATAAAAAAGTCAATGGCACGAGCGGGATTCAAACCCACCATTTTCAAATGTCGTGTAATCGGATTGGATTCTCGACGACAAATCGGCGTATAAAGCCGAAGTTCGTGGGTTCGAATCCCGCTCGTGCCAGTGACTTTTTTATCTCAACTAAAAACCTTAATTAATTGTAATATATTAATTGGTCAAGCGGACAACGAAATTAGTAAATTTAAGGATTTAAAATAAAGTATACTTCACTAAAGCTCTCCGTGGCCATTTCATTTATCGTCGAGAATCCAATCCGATTACACGACATTTGAAAAATGGCAAAAAGAGGGAAAATTCAAAAGGTGCGGTTGAGATCGGAAGTTGGTGTCCGAGTGGATCGAAGTCACGATAGCTCAAATGGTAGAGCAGCGGCGTATCAAGCCGAAGATCGTGGGTTCGAATCCCACTCGTGCCATTGACTTTTTTATCTCAACTAAAAACTTTAATTAATTGTAATATATTAATTGGTCAAGCGGACCACGAAATTAGTGAATTTAACTAATAAATTACATTTACACTACCCTAGAGTCCTCGATATTCCACGAGACAATTGGGAATAAGGACCTTCATTCTCACTAACAAATAAATAACAATAAAATAATAAATTACAAATACACAGAATAATCCTTCACTCTACCCCAGTGAACTCGATATTATTGTTGTAATAAATATCATCTGTTTATGGTTTGCACAAAACCCTTAGAACTTGATCAACCTTAATATAATGTATGTATGAAAATTATTGTTATAATAAGCTCGCTTTGAATTTTTAACCTTTTAATGTTGAAGGAAGATGAAAAATATTTTTCTCTATTTCCTAGGCTGACAACCATAAAAACAGTGTAAGAAAAAAATCCTATAGCATTTCCGAATGAGGCCGTGCCGACTTATTTGTTTAAAGACATGCAAATATTGAAACTCTGAGTATCCAAAAGATACGAAATATTTAAATAGCACCTAAAGGAATCGACTTTGGAACGGAGGAATTAATTTCGGTATTTCGGATTTTGACCTGAAACGTACAATTTATGTGGTGTATCGTGCTGTAAATTTCGGACAATGAGTGGTTCGAATCCCGCTCGTGACACTCAATTTTTATCTCAACCAAGACCGTACATAAAAAGAATAATTAATGGAAAGAAGTAATTTGGTCATTGAACCCTAAAAAGCGTAAATAATATGTAATTAAACAACTAGATATTTCCTTTTGCAAAGTTATCTATAATGGAGTGAATTATTGCGCTTTTCTGAAGATGCGCAAAATGAGCAGGAACTGTTTAATTAGCCGGCTTGCTCTGACGACTCATAACCGGGCTCACTTGAACCATGTCTTCAACTATTTCCGGTTCTATTCTAAACCACAAAGCTACCTCGCGCTTCTCTTTAACCGTCGTTAACAAGGTAACTTTTAATTAAATTAGTACTAAAGGAATTAGGTCTAACTATCAAAGAGGAAACGAAATTCTAAAACTTGTTTCATACCGTGAAACTGAGAATCACTACATTTCAACCCGTTACTGATAAGACTTAAGAGAAACCGTAATAATAAAATACATTCCACGGCCCAGTGCTGGATGAAAGGAGATCAAATTTGATACGACACTTGCTGAATGGATCGAAGTGGCCGTGTTCTCGAAGAAACCTCCTCAGTGAAAACAATGTAACAGTGTTTGAACAATTCGTTACAAGTTGTAATTTGCGGGAAATGAACAATATATAGTCATAATTAATTTAAATTAAATTTTATAAAAATTATATAATGTAAATGTCATGTTAATATAATATAATGCAAACGTCAATAATGTAAATGTATCTAAATTACGTGTAATACAGTAGTGGTTCATGTAGAAAATGAATAAATAAATAAATTTAAAAAAATAAAATACACATAAGAACTGTTTTAGAAAATTGTACAAATAAAAAATACAACAAATACAAATGATTTTTTTAAAAATTAATTCCTTTTTTGATTTATTTCGACTGAATTATTATTAAGCCTTAATACAAAACTTCTGAGTAAATTAAAATTATTAATTAAATAGTAACTACTTCGTTTTTAGGAATTAGCCAAAGAAAACGACTCATTATATAAATGCTTTTAAATATGTTTTAGAGAGGAAACTGGCTCTCGCATTAAAGGCCGCGACACCTTGTACATCACCATTTTACAACGTAACTTGTGTGTTTTTAATTACTTTGTTTTAATTAAAGCGAGAATTTTTTCAGTCATGAAGTTATTAAATATCTACGTCAGTCCAGTTTATTTACTTCCGCCTAGGCGTGCCCATTTTTACAATTTATTAAACATATTCTGTTGTACTGAGACTACAATTGAGGAATGGCTCATTTGGTGATTTCATTTACTCTTAAATCCAGTATATTTAGTGATTATTGACCAAATTACTTCTTTTAATTAATTAATCTTTTTATGTAAGGTTTTGGTTGAAATTAAAAATGGCAAAAAGGAGGGAAAATTCGTAATGTCGTAGATTGAGATGGGAAGTTGGTGTCCGTCAGGATCGAAGTCACGATAGCTTAAGTGGTTAGAGCAGCGGCGTATTGAGCCGAAGGCCATGGGTTCGAATCCCGCTCGTGACACTTACTTTTTCATTTCAACCAAAATCTTACATAAAACGATTTATATTTATATTCAATATATTACATTATTATTATCAATATATTATCCAATATTAGGTCATGAAATTAGCTGTTTATTTTTGTACAAATAAGAGATCGAACCCCAGTGTGAGTCCGGCCCTAAAGAGAAAAAAGGACTTACAAATGAGGTTCTAAGGAATAAATCGTTTATTCAAGCTAAAAAAGCAATGAATAATTGGATTTCTTAGGAAATTTGAAACCCCTATAATACGGAAAGTTCCGAATTAAAACTACTTCGTCAGTCGAACTCCATATCTCACAAAAATAGAGGTAACTCATCTCTGGTGAAAACGAAGATTTCTGGGCCAGTTGTATTCTTTTCTTCCAACTTCTCTCTCTTACCTAACTCCATATCTTCAGCTATTAGTCTGTTAAAACTACTTTCCCTTAAAACTATATATTCAAATTTTAAATGAGAAATTCCGAACATTTCAATTATATTTTAATTTTTTAAATTTTGTGTCTATATTCTTTTTATATTAATTCACCCTCCAAACCTATAAATTTTACATGGTGAGAACATGGTATATATACATGATGGATGGTCTTCAATCAAATACACTTGTTGTATAAAAAAACTGTACTCTGAAAACCTTGGTCTTGGATTTCTTTTTTTTGGCGTAAGAATATTTTCTTTCGATTTGCAACTAAAGCAAATCTATCTAACTACGACGAAAGGAAAAAACAGTGGAACCTTAATATTAATCCATTTTAAAGAATTGAGAAAATAAAACAGATAAAATCTCCCAGTTGTGTTTTCAATTGGATTTTGTAAATAAATCTTTGAATAGTCAATCTCTTATTTGATGGTTTTTCTGTAAAGCTTCTTTCTAACATTCCGGTGGTTTGATTTTTTTTTAAGTTCTACCAATTTCAAGTTTCAAATTTGTTAAGAGATGGTTTTAAGCGATACTATTTGGCTATAATTGTTCGGAGATGGAAGAAGTCAAGCGTATTCGCCAGGGGGCTGGCATTGCCAGAAGAGCTATACAAAGGAATATCGTTACTGATAGCTATTCGTCCCATAAAAGGACAGAATTGACCAGAACACACATAATTACACGGCTCGAAATTGCGCGAAAACTCAGCGATTGATCTTTGGACGATTGGTCTACTGTACATTTGCTACCTTGTAGTTCAAGCGATTCATCAGCTCCAAAAGTTCGAGGAGTCCAAATTTTTGAATGCACTGCTTGAAGAAGATTAAATCAGTATGGACCGATGGCTTTTTGCCCCGTAAGAGGACGAGAATTGACCAGAACACACAATTTGCACGCTCGTATTTGGCCGAGAACACAGCAATTGGTCTTTGGACGATTGGTCTGCTGTTCTTTTTACAGAGGAGTGTAGATTTGCTCTACGATCTCAAGAAGGACGTGGAAGAATGTGGAAAAGGTGAAATAACAGATACAAAGCTTGTAATTTTTCTCAGAATCAACCTTTTCAACGTACCTCAGTGACGGTGTAGGCGGGAATATCAATGGAGAGTCGTACAAGTTGGTTGTTGTTCCTGGAGTGTCTTTGATGGCCACTCCCTATGTGTATGCAATTGGGAAACATCATGCGTTACTTATCCTCGTTGAAATCAGCGACAATCCTATTCTAATGCAATGCCCGTCCACATGTCACTCGCTTAGTGCATACGTACTTTCAGCAGCATATCATCAGGGTCCTCCAGACTTGTATCCCACCAAACATTTACGGGATATTGAACCGACACACGGGCACTACTGGGTCTGTCTTCACTCGGGGAAGACAGACCCAGTAGTGCCCGTGTGCCGGTTCAACATGAGTTCGCCAACTCGCAGACCAAACCCCATCATCTACTATTTATGGGATAGGCTCAAAAGACGAATAAGAGCACGTCCTTCACTTCCTGATACACTCCACGATCTTGTAAGTACTCTTCGTAAAGAAGGGTTAACCTCCATCAAAGAGACAATTCCAGACTAGTAGAAAGTATGCCTAGGCGTCTTCGAGATCTAATTAAGCAAAAGGAGGAAATACGCGATATTGAAATGTTAATTAAACTTAATTTATAATTTTCCTTAGCAATTTACATTTAAGCAAAGACGCAATTATTAAACGTTAAAAAACGTGAAACTTTGATTAATATATAAAATTATATACAAATCAAGTTTTATTGCAGGTGGGTGGAATTTTTGGTCTGTCAGTGTATGATAGGTTTCATTTTTGTTAAACAAATCTATAACGGACCACAATATAAAATTGTAATTTTCAAGAGAGAACATTTCTTTTCATAATCGGGAGTAAAATTTAAAAGGGTAGAATTCGCTCTACTCCCGCTGATCCGAAATTACAGGGTGCTGCAGGCAACCCTTGATCCGAGCCCTCTGGCGATTTTTGAGTTGTTTCCTTCTAAATATTTATTAAGAGATTAACCCGGCCCGCTTTTGGTGTTTGGAAAAAGACGGAGAATTAATGCCCGCTATATAGGACGGATATATGAATAGAAATGTACCTTTTTTAATCCGCTGATTGTATTTGAAGAAGGAAAAAGTAAACCCTAACATTACGATAAAGTAAGTGGTACGAAAGTATGACTTTACTTTCCTCCCATTATTACTTCAACATATATTTGACATTTTCACACTTGTCATTTCGGTCAGACTGTTTGATTTAAATTTCGTTTTAACTCATTACGACGGCAGAATTAGATCCAATCTAAGATTCATGATTGTTTTGATATTCCTTCGTCTGGAGGCGACGGCAGGAGTAAATCCGCCGTTTTAATTAAACGGACAAATCGAACTCTTGATTAACCGAGAGCGGAGCACTCGTCCGTCCTTTTACGGACTTTCGATTCGAAATCAATAAAAATATGAATTCAGGTCTGACAACGCGGAATAAAAGAATTCCACGACCCTCGAACGGGTGAGCCGCCCTTAGGTCAAACATACCGGGCGTAAAAATTCGGCTGAACTCCGATAAGTGTACACCTGAACAATTCAATTTTAACATCCCTGTTGTTTCCCACGAGTTAAAAGTATTTTCTAATTTAGAACCAACAAAAAAAACCATGTTTATTACATTTTTTTGCTTTATTTATTTTCATCTACAACTGAACATGTACTACAGTGGACCCCGCTTATAAGATTCACTTTGGGACCAGCAAAAAGTGGGTCTTATTAGCGGATGAACCTTGTAAGTGAAGGAAAAAGAATTAGAATGTAGGTGATACACAAAATTTATTTTTCCTGTCATTCACCTATAAAATAAAGGACACACCCTTAGAGCCCTTAGAACCTTTGAGTTGGAAGGTGGAACTTCGAATTCATCGGTCTCCTTCTCGAGAACATCGTCATCGTTCCTATCATCCGATGTGCTGCTGCTGGCTTCGTTCATGACGGGCTGGCAGATTTGATACGCTTCAGAGATTTGTAGATTGTGATCGATATCCATCCAATCCTCGTAGCACATCACAGTAAAGTCTTCTGGCGTCTCAATAGAGCAGCTATCGTCCTCCTTCTCCAGCTCTTCATCAGTTTTGACAAAAGCAGTTTCAAATGATCACATCACTAACGTTATTCCACGCTTTGTTCCCCAGGTGTAAAGCCTCGAGAATGTGAATTTTCTTGGCGAGGTCGTTAGCCTTTAAAATCGAATTTGAAGTTGAAGTTGACTAAGATTCCAAAGTTTAGTCAATAAGAGCGGTAAGGTTTTTCTCATTTTTCACCTGTAATTTGGTTTAAAGGTTCGAACGATTCCTTGGTCACACGGCTGCATCAGTGACAGTGTTAGCAAGTATTAGCAGTATATTTCCATAGAGACCAGGTTGAGGACATGCAAGACAGTGGAAAAAACTGAGTCTTATATCCGAAGTGGTGAGTCTCATAACCGAGGTTTTTTTCTATGTATTCGGATACGTTCGGACAGTTTCTGGCGATACTGCTTCTTATAGGCAACTGATCCTTATATCCGTGAGTCATATAAGCGGCGTCCACTGTATATACAACCAGCAGATTGGATAATTTATGTTTGCGGCATTACGGGCGTTATAGAGAAAATTACACATTGGCAGCGACTCTGGATTAATAAAATTATATTAATCATTTAAGAGGTCTCTTATCTATATTCTTTTCAGACGTTTACGTGGTAATTGTGGGTAATAAAGTAATCGTATTTATGTGTTAGTGTGATTTTATAATTTACGTGTGTGTGGTGATTAGTGACCGTTAATCGATAGTTATTCAGAAATTCGCATCTCACGATTTCTGAATAATTTATAATTTACTATCAAACGTCAGTAATATATTTTGATGGATGTAAAAAACTGTCATTTCATGTGAAGATCTCTGTGAAGTGTGTTATTGTTTACGTAAAAAGGGGTAGAAAAAATTAGTCTTAAAATTTTGGATCGAAAACTGTAATCTTTGAATACTGGAATATTTAAGCGATCCAAAAGCTTGGCACCCGTACATCTAAAGAGGTTGGAGTAAGTATGTACATGCCGAAAGTTTTGAATTTAATGGAATTTTGATTGTCCGTTAAGTAGGTGATGAAGAATTTTAAATCGTTTGTTAAGTGTTTTTTTTTATCGTGTGTTTGGATTCCAAGTTGGTCATCTATCAAACGTCCTAAATACTTAACTTTGTCGGATTGAGGAACATAAGTATATGCTAGGACAAGTCTCACGAAGGATTGTAAAGATGGTGTATTGTGACTTTGTATTTATTACATGTTTAAAAAAATTAAATTAATTCGTAAAGCTGTAACAATTGTAAATTATTAAATTTAAAAAATACAGAAATCTTCTGACTAAAATAATAAAAATCATAAATATAACCAAATATAATATAATATCTTACAAACATCGTGAAGGGGTTACAAAAGTTCCCAACTTCGAAAAACGCAGATGTTGACTTTTCAACATTTCCATTGTTTAGGTCAATTTTTTTAACTTTTCATAGATAATACGGGTATTCACGATGTTTCTTAGATGTTAACTCGTGTTAACTCGAATAGAGAAATGTATACATATATATAAAAATGGTATGATTAACTTTAAGCTTAATTAATCGATTCATTTATTGACCTATTTATCCACTGATTTCACGGTTTATATGTACATAATCAATCGAATCACAAACATCAATTATATTTCCGTCATATCCATCAAACTATAACCAGATTGATATTTATTAGCGCTGTTTATCTACATAGATGTACATGGTATGTCAACTTTTATAGTCCACCCATTTAATTCAGAAACGATTAACTTTAGCAAAAAAATGTCTAATACAAACCCCTGCTTACTTTTGGCTAGGGATGGCGTGGTGGTAACGGATTTAACATAACTTTCTCATCTAGCTGGGAAATGACTCTAACTTTGTTATTTCAAATGAAAAATCCCTTATTTTTATTGTACAATTCGATTCTAGAGCTTATTCTATGGCACTTTTACTAGAAGGAAAATGTTAATAGGAATGACCATTTTTGATCCTTTTTAACAAGATAGTTCCTATTCGCAGTAAGTTGTTTTCTAACGCGATCCGGATTTCGAGCTTTTAGCTCATCATCAGCTTGAAGGAGTTTTACAACCACGTCTCTCGACATGAATTGCACAAGTGAACTCGCCGATACCCCCGCCAATGCGCCGTTCCAATGAGAAACTCGTTTTTAATGCCGCTCCATTTTGAAAGTGCGAAAAGCGGGAATTATTACAAAGTAAATACTTCATAATAGATTATTAAATTCTGATAAAAAATAATAACAATTAAATAAATTAATTTAATTATTTGGACGTTTGATATTATTTATGTACCAATTTTAACAGTTTTAAACAAATGGTTGCTGATTCTGATCAAGTTCCTAAAAAGATTTGGAGGAAAAAGATTTTCAATTTTCATTTGTGAACGCTTTCATATAGGAATTGGCATCCATATTGAAAGTGTATGCGAACAGAGACATGTTCTCTCATGATTTCAAATGGATAAAGAAAACCTGATAAATTCTAAATTCGCTTTGCAATAACTTTCCAAACTGTATTTAATAAAAAAATTATTGCTATGTATTTTTAAAAAATTTGCTATATTATTTGAATACAAAAAGAGAAAGTTGGATAAAACGGATAACAATATCATCTGCTACGTTAAGCTTGCCTTTTGAAGTATGGTCTGTAGATTCATTTTAGCAACTTGTTTTTTGGTACGTCTATTCCAGTCATATTTCCAGCATACGATTTTCATTTTGTGTTGAATGGTGTTAATGGCTTGATGGAATCTGGATTTAGAATTTATCGACGTCCTTTGAGATATTAGCGTTCGGCTCTGGTCCTTTTGTGCATTTGATCCGGTAGAGATTTTTTTCATCTGTACGTGCCCGAATTGTGAGAATATTTAGTTTCCGTCCTTTAAAAGTAGAGAACGTGAGGTGGATAATTTTTTTACACGCGTATATTTTTGACGAATTTACGCTGGTCTCTTTAGAACCTATTTTCTTCCTTCGGAACAAAAAACGAGTTTTGCACTTTTTTAATACATACATAGGACGAGACCCATGTTTTACCAAATGGATGTCGTTAATTCTGAGGTTGTTTTAATTTAGTTAACTGTGCATGGAAAAATGTCTTCTTTGACAGTTTTCTATGCTTTGGATTTAAATATTTTACCTATGTGTCACTTGAGCACAAAAAATTTCAATTCCGGAATAACTCTTTAATTCGTAATACATTTAAAACTACTAATATAAAATTTGTTATTTATAGACAACTATAATACACAGGACGTAAAATACCGAGTCGTATGTATTGTACTGCTCGTGCCTTTTATCATTTTGTAGGCATAAAATAATATTATTTTAGAACCTTGTTTTATTTCGTTTATACATATAGCATTATACATATATTAAGTATTAAATACACAATACATAGATATATTGTAAAGGATATTCTCAAGAGTATTGTAAACTATTAATCAAATATGATTCACTAAAATTTACAGAAAAAAGATTGGAACATACCTAAATTAAAATCCCCGAATCCAAGCCGGTTTAGACCTGAAACAAAAATTAAATTAATTATGACAACAAATAATAAATGCTGAAAACTGAAAACTGCATTGTTTTGTTTATCGTGTTGTCAGAGTTTTATAAGAATTGTCGGATGCGAATTTCCCTGTCGAAACATCCAACTTTAATATTTGATTGTACAGAACATATAAACTCGATGGCGACAGAAGTCAATTGAACAATAGTCCTAGGAGGGTGTCGGTGGCCGCAACGGTTTAGGCGTTGACACGGCGCTCATCACTGTAAGGTAAAGGTCCCGGGTTCGAATCCAGCGGCCCTGCATTCGAACCCGACATACTTACTATTGGGCTTTTTTTTCAAAAACGTCGGCACCCTGAGGGTTTATACAGGGTGTCCCAATTCCTTCTGACGAAACTCAGGGAATCGATTCTACTCTTCGTTTGAAGCAAAAAAAATGCCCAGGAGAAAATTTTCGGAAAGTTCTCTATTTTGAAGATATTCGTCAATTTAGGTTTTTTCAACTTTTCACTACCTTACCACAAAAAAAAAAGCTTACAACTCCCAAAATGTTGAGACTACAACAAATCCAATTACACCATTTGAAAGAACGCTAAATTTGCTGTAAGATAATTCTATTTGCAATAATCTGAATGACGTAAAATGTTAGCCAATATCAGTTGGAACAGGTCAAAATTACAAAATTTAAAATTTTGGTCATAATTGCACGATCTACTGAGGTTACAAAAAAAATGCCTACCACTTGTCAAATTTTACAAAAACTTCTTCATCTATATGCTTTACGTTGATATATCCAGATTTTTAAATAATGTTCTAGTAGAGTTGAAAAATAACAATTGAATGTTCGAAAACGTGAGCTAAGGTAAATTAGAAGGGGGGATTAGAAATAAATCAATTAGAACTCGCTTTGTAAAATAAAATTTATTATTTATTTTGTAATTTTGACATGTTCCAACTGATATTGGCTAACATTTTATGTCATTCAGATAATTGCAAATAGAAGTATCTTACAGCAAATTTAGCGTTTTTTCAAATGGTTTTTTCAAAAGCGTTTTTACGTGGTAAGGTAGTGAATAGTTGAAAAAACCTAAATTGACGAATATCTTCAAAATAGAAAACTTTCCAAAAATTTTCTCCTGGTATTTTTAGCTCCAAACGAAGAGTTGAATCGATTCCCTGAGTTTCGTCAGAAGGAACTGGGACACCCCGTGTAACCCTCGTAAAAAAATAAATAAAAAACAATAGTGCTAGGAAAGAGGAGGTTGATCATGCCGATTCAGTCAACATATATCAACGCGGGGACAAAATTGCGACGAAAATTCAATAACCTAATTAAACGTGGATTATCGGCCAAGACAAAACTATATGAATATAACATCACAAGAGTCAGAAATATTTGGTTAGTCGTCAAGTCGTAAGGTTTTTGGTCAAAATGATCGCCTTTTATAAAAATTACCACTGGAACATCAAATAAATACGGTTATAATTTGTCTCTTTTATTGCACAATCAATCTTAATAATAAATATCTTCGTATTATTGACATTAGTAGAAGCAATATGAGATTTCATTTTTCAAATACCATTTATCACAAAATCATCTACAGACGGATTTTTTTTTTTTTTTCGGTAGAACTATTTATAAGTTATCACAAAAATTATTTTGTAAATGTAAATATTATAAATAATGTAAGCCTGGATTTAATTTGTGCGGAGTCAAAAATAAAAAAAATCAATAAATGATTTTTTTTACTTCCTTTATTTGTACCTACTATTAAATACAACCAGCAGATTGGAAAATTTATGTTTATGGCATTACGGGCTTTATAGATAAAGCTACCCATTGGCAGCCTATCGGGATTAATAAATGATATTAATAACTTAAAAAGGGGTATTGCTAAGGGTAATGAAGTAGTCGTATTTGTGTGTTAGTGGGATTTTGTAATTTACTATGAAAACATCTGTAATATGTTTTGATGATTGAAAAACCATTGGCATATGAAGATCTCTGAGAAGTGTGTTATAGTTTGCGTAAACGGGGGGGGGAAACAATTAGTTTTAAAATTTTGGATTGAAAACTTTGTAATCTTTGAATATTAGAATATTTGGCCGATCTATAAACTTGGCACCCGTATATCCAAATAGGTCTGAGTAAGTATGTAGAATGTTTTGATTTTAATGGTAGTTTTGATTGTCGTTGAGTAGGTAATAAAGCATTTTAAATCATTTGTTGAGTGTCTGTTTTTTTAATCGTGTGCATGGATTCGAAGTTAGTCTTCAATCCAATATAAGTTCTAAATAGTTAATAGTTGAAAAATTTGAATTGAAACAATTCACTACAAATGCTTAACTGTTAATGAGTAGTAGTGTCAATTGATTAGCTAACATATTTCCTTCTTTCCTCCCTGCACAACTAATCTAAGACGATGTACATGAGCCTGGAAACATCTAGATCCCTGCCAAATCTGGGACTAGCATCGGAGCCCAGAATTAAGCATACGCGCATCCTTGCCCCCCTGAGCTGTATCCTCTAAGTTCGTGTCAACCACGTACGGCTTATTCTGTATGTGGTGGGCACGATCCCTCTTTTTTCATTGTGATTCACACAGCTCCATTGGTAAAACATAACTTTTTGCGAATTTAGATTGGTCAAGAGAGGATGGCTTATTTTATAATTTATGGTTGAAATAAACGATATACGCATTACTGCCTAGTACATAGATGAGTATGAAACATTTATATAAATTATTTAGAAAATAGCAATACGAGTAAACAACTTCAATCACTCTCCTTTCTGTTTGAGTTTTACCTCTTTTAGCCAACATTCCAATTCCCTTAATGAAATCGACTGGAAACATTACGAGTTTCGAGGTTTAAACGATTGAATAAATAACTTTTCTCACTGAGACTCAAGATGCTACTTGGGATTTTACGTCTGTAACTACGTAAAAACATCACATGCAACTCTCAGACTATTTAAATCGTTTAATTTAACAATTATGTCAGAATGATACGCAGATATCGTCATAAGTACACCCTAGACTCACCATTTGCATTTGCCTAATAATTGGGAAGTATTGATCTGTGATAAACTATATATTCTTTTTAACAAAACTATCTTGACGGTTTTCACTTAGAAAAAGAAATGCTGTGATTATCCATCAGTGGAGCCAACTTAAGATGTTATTACAATTAATTAAGGTTTTTAGTTGAGATGAAAAAAGTTAATGGCACGAGCGGGACTCGAACCCACGATCTTCGGCTAGATACGCCGCTGCTCTACCACTTGAGCTATCGTGACCTCGATCCACTCGGACATCAACTTCCTATCTCAACCCCACCTTATGAGTTTTCCCTCCTTTTTGCCATTTTTCACGATAGCTCAAGTAGTAACTAGTTACTACTAAAACTTTTTTTCATCTCAACTAAAACCTTAATTAATGGTAATGTATTAATTGGTCAAGCGGACCACGAAATTAGTGAATTTAATGAAGATGTTATGTGTTTTATATGTAATATGTAGTAGTTTAGATATAATTAAACGATTAGGCTTTTATAATTTCAGAATTATAAAACCTTGATCTGTTACCTCTGATAAACCTTCCCTAAATTAAATCAGTTTCCTTTTAACTTGTCACGCTTTGGCTTTGTTTTCTCCAGGTTCGATACTTCGATCACTCGATTTGATATCAACAAACTTGTAAGTTGATGTTTAATTTTAGGTAGATTTTTTTCAGACTGAAGATTGCGACCGCATTTTTGATCGCATTGCAATGAAATTTGGCAGGGTGGTAAAGAATCCTGTAAGGACGGCTGGGATTCTTTTTCAGCTAAATCCCCTGGGGATCGCAGAGTTATCTAGGCGATTAAAGTAAAAAATTCAATCAAAATTTTGGCCATTTTTGCGTTTTCTCCCGCACAACAACCAGCTCGGTTTGTTTAACTCCACTCTCTCCTAGCTACGCCCCTCATTATTGGATTTTAACATTTTGGTACCGATTTTAAGCTGGATTATTCCTGTAACGTTAATGCTCGGTTTGGCTCAAATCCAAGCATCAAATCAAAGCAGTATTTTAAAATGGTATCATAATTTGAAAAATCCCATTTTTAACTAGGATTTTTCTTAAATACGGTGCTTTCAAAGCTAATTTCTTTCGTTTCAAATATCAAATTAATTTCTTTTTTATAATAAAATGAAACCATAGGCGTTTCTTAATTTTTTTTTACAAATATGCCAAGATTTCTTTTAAGTTAACAGAGAAAGCAGGGTATAAAGCAAAAGTCCTTAAAATTGTGAGTATTATTAATAAATATGCCGTGGCCATCACAAGTATTTTTCCTTAAATCTCCTATTCTTACCAAAAAGTAATTATGAGGTAACGCTAGAAAATAATTAATTAAATAGCTTAAATAAAATTTCAAATTTGGTAGTTAACTAGTAAACCATTATTTTATTTTCATTATTTTCAGTGGTCTAGGGGAAAAAATGGCCCGAATCTAATTTA
The DNA here is from genome assembly GCF_000648675.2 of Cimex lectularius. Classification (NCBI taxonomy): domain Eukaryota; kingdom Metazoa; phylum Arthropoda; class Insecta; order Hemiptera; family Cimicidae; genus Cimex; species Cimex lectularius. Next base: position 257,908 of record NW_019394219.1, read on the forward strand.
ATTTAAACCTACCTGTTAATAAGAAACAAAAACAATTGATTAATTTTTTATACTATTGCAATATGTTTATGATGTTTTGTATAAAATAAATAATAATATTTCAAATTATACTATAATTTTTAAAGTAGCAAAGTTTTCGCATCGCTGGATTGATTCCCCAAAAGAAAGAAATCTACCTCTCACTCCTTACTGCAGTGATGGTTTTTTTTGTTCCTTTATGTTGAGGGCCCAACAATTACATTGCAGAACATGATATTTTCGTGATTAGACATGTCCTTCTGGTGCTTTTCTCATTTCTGCCACTAATCTTTTTATTCAATCTCTCGATGTGATAACCTCTACGTTGGTGATTAATTTTCTATATTCGTTAATGTTGGTGGCTAAAAATATTTACATTGCGGACTATGACGGAAAAACATTTTGGAAATAATTATTCGTAGATCGTGAGATGTGGTGACGTTGGGTTTAGAAAAACATTTTCTTTATCGTGCCAACGTTTCGATCTTTATTGAGCTCTTCTTCAGGGCTCAACATGTGTGGTTAGATGTGTCATTATTCTGGGTCTTGTTGAGAGTGCCCAATATGTTCCTTTTTGAAATTAAAGTATTGAAACATTTAAATCAAGTTATTTTTTTCAGTGTTTTCCTTTGAAGGAGGAGAAAGTATTGCGTTAGGCCAAAACACGATGTGTACAGTTTTTAGCTCTTCTGTGCCTTTACAAAATCGAAATTTTACCCCCCCCCCCGATGACCAACCTGGATTCGCCCTTGTTATCCATGAACGCAAAATCTCCAATCTATTTGGAATCAGTGTATTGTAATTATATTGGAAATTGGCTATTGGAATTGTCTCCCTTATCGAATTACCAAAAATACATTTATTTTTTTAAGCTGCCCGGATGAAAAATAGCCAATTTCGGCCAAAAACAACAGCTAAACCGGATAATGTTAATTCGATCAAGTAATTTTTTTAAAGAATGTCGCTGAGAGGAAAACATCCGGCGCGCATTCGGAAATTGCCTTCTGTTCGACCGGACATCATAATAACGTAAAAGGGCGATTCAGAGATTATATTAAATTCCTAACGTAAATTTTAAGCCAACAAGGTTTAAAAAATACATCGTGGCTATTCCAGTAATCCTATATTTCTTGTTAATACAACGAAGGAAAAAGTTACATTATATAACTTTTTTGTTCTTGACGCTTGTAAGTATACATAGATTCAGTAAATAATGATTATTCGGAGATCGTGAGATGGGTTCCTGTGTGACGTACGTTTTAGAAAAACATTTTCTTTATCGTGCCAACGTTTCGATCTTTATTGTGCTCATCTTCAGGGCTCAAAGTGTTTGTTTAGATGTGTCATTCTTTTGTGTCTTGTTGAGAGTGCCCAATATGTTCCTTTTAAAATTAAAGTATTGAAACTTTTAAATGAAGTCATTTTTTTCAGTTTTTTCCTTTGAAGGAGGAGAAAGTATTGCGTTGGGCCAACAAACGATGTGTAGAGTTTTATCTCGATTGGCACGTTTTTAGGTCTTCTGTGCCTTTAAAAAATGTAGATGTGTCATTCTTGTCTATCGTGTTGCGAGTGCCCATCCCCTATACACACACAAACAAACAAACACTCTCACGTCTCAACAGACAAGAATGACACATCTACACGGAAAACAAACGCTTTGAGCCCTGAAGATGATCTCAATAGAGATCGAAACGTTGGCGCGATAAAGAAAATGTTTTTTTTAAAAACCTACGTCACACCAGACCCCATCTCACGACCTCCGAATAATCATTGACAAACGGTCACTAAAGACCATACATTTCTATAAATAATAGTATTTTTGATTGTATATAGTGAAAATATGTGAATTTGACTAGTTGTAAAGAACAAGTTGAAGAGGACAACTAAATTGGTGCCGTGTGTTCTCGCTGTCATGATGCCTGAGCCGACTAAAAGAAACGGTATTTTATTTCATGAAAGTAAGCAAACATGAGAAAAATAAGAGTATCGCGTGCCACTCGACCTACATTAAATATAGATATATATCTCGATCCGGAAGGGTCTTAAGTTTATACCGGGCAGAGCCGGCTTTGTGAAAGCCCGTTGTTTCGCCAGAACACATAAAACAACCTCGTATTAGATTTGCTCTTCAAAATCCTAGCCAGTAAGCCAAGCTACCGAAAAGAAAATGACCACAACAAAGCACAGAGAATAAATCACAGGGCGCAAACCAGAGCAAATTGAACTCTTGTTAGTGCCTGTTATCCAGTGGTGACGATAATATGTGCCAGACCTTCTTTTCGAAAACTAGCGCACATTGGATTTCACAAAACACTAAAACAGAATTCTCAGTGATTGATTTTTACTACATTTTTTTTTCAAAGAAGCATCACATAAATTTATAGTTAAATATATAGTTTATCAAAATCCATTATATTTCGTGGACCGATTGACCAAATAACTTCTTTCAATCAATCAATCTTTATGTAAGGTATTAGATGAAATGAAAAAGTTAGTGTCAAGATCGGTATTCGAACCCACGACCTTCGGCTAAATACGCTGCTTTACCACTTGAGCACATCAACTTCCCATCTCAGTCAACCTTTTAAATTGAAAAATGGCAAAAAGGAGAGAAAACTCGAGAGGTAGGTTGAGGTGGGAAGTTGGAGTCCGAGTGGATCGAAGTCACGATAGCTCAAGTGGTAGAGCAGCGGCGTATTTAGCCGAAAGTCGTGGGTTCGAATCCTGCTCGTGACACCGGCTTTTTTATCTCAACCAAAACTTTTCATAAAGAACTGTACAGAATATTAAAATAATTTATTTTTTTTTTTATTCTCAATTACAGCAAGGGTATGGTTGAGATATTTCATATCAATTACATGTGTTTAATCAAGAAAAATAAGCTTTTTTCAAATGCATTTTAATTTAGCTGCTTCACAGAGGTTTAACGTTACCTCAGCCACAATAGAAAGCCGCGTTTAAGGCAGTTCCACATGTTTGGAACAAAGTCAAAGGTAAAGCTTTCTGGAAAGAAGTCTATGTAGATAAATATATAATTTATTAAATTCATTATATTTCTTAGTCCGATTGACCAAATAACTTCTTTCTATTAATTAATCTTTATGTAAGGTATTGGTTGAGATAAAAAAGTCAGTGTCACGAGCGGGATTCGAACCCACGACCTTCGGCTAAATAAGCCGCTGCGCTACAAATTGAGCTATCGTGACTCGATCCACTCGGAGCTGAGTGGCGTATTTAGCCGAAGGCCGTGAGTTCGAATCCCCCTCGTGACACTAACTTTTTCATTTCAACCAATACCTTACATCAAGATTATACAATTTATGTTATTTTCAATTTCTATCTATCACTAAATGATTTTCCGATGTTTTGGTAAATGTTTTTTCGAACCTTCCTAATTAAATATTTTTTTATTAAAAGTCATGAAGTTCTGATCCCGTTTCATTTAGTTTACATTAAAATAAGTACGCTGAAATTAATATAACGGTAAAAATACATACAGTTTGAGAAAAAAATACCAGTGTCGGGTTTTTGTCTTTGAGTGTATTTATGCACATGATTAAATATGGTTATACAACCAAAAACGAAATTTAATTAAGGAAATATAATCGAGCCAAAAAATATACATCACTGCAGGTTTATAACTCCACTATATTGGTTTAGTAAATAAAAAACACACGCTGATCTGTTGGTTGAAAGTGAAATAATACAATATATAAAAAGTGCAGTTATATCGCCATCAGAAATAACAATCAAGCATAAATTAATAAACTTTAGGCTATTTAGGTAAATGTAAATTTTGAATTTTTTGTTTTAATTAATGTTTTGAAGGTAAATTTTGTTTAATGAACTAAAAAAAAATCTTTATTGACTACTACATTATTAATTATTTTTCGTTTTTAATGCTTTTTACGTGCGCAAATGACGTTAACTCCTCAAAACCAAGGTTCTATAAAAATAATTATTCAGCAATCGTGAGATGCGGTCTGGTGTGGTGTAGGTTTTAGAAAAACACTTTGAGCCCTGAAGATGATCTCAATAAAGATCGAAACGTTGGCACGGTAAAGAAAATATTTTTTGACAGACTCCATCTCACGACTAACGATCACTAATCACCAAACATTCTATAAAAATTTGCAAGATATGGAAAATACTTGTATTACAAGTCGAGGACTGATCCTATATTAATTCCATATTTACTTGGATACTGTTATCTCTCGATGTCAATGGAGGAAAATTCACTTTTACATAAAAGACTAAATTCCCCAATATTGCTTTATCTTTTTTCTTTCAAAATCTTTCTTTCGAAATTATTTATATTAGTCTCGTGGATCGTGGTCAGAAAACCAAATAGTGCTTTTGTACCAATGTCGAGCTTCGACGATATATTTCTTCTTCAGAATCTACAGAGAACAAACTTAATTAATTTTACATTTATATAGACACATCACAGATTCTTGACAACTTACAGGCACGTAGTCAAAATTTAATACATTTATAGCTAAATCTAAAACTATGATGTTTTTTATTGTATAAAATTTACTAAATGTCCCACTGTTTATTATGCAAGCATCAAACAGTATCTCGTATTAGGCACAACAGTAGGACTGCATTGATGTTGAAAGGCCAGGAATTGCATTATAAAACATAAACATAGTAGTAATCATACTACGATATTGACAATGTTCAGATTATGACTACAGAACATAAGACATAGAGTATTAAAAGATATTATGTACATTCATCAAGATAAGTCTTGTAATCTAAAAACGGACCTGAATGATCTAAATGTAATTTATAATGGGATTTTGGAACCAGACAAGCCCCACTCCAATAAGGAAACTTACACATAAGTAAAAAATAAAGAGATAAAGTGAAAAATATTTATATATTTTTATTTAATAAAAAAAAGGCTGTGTTGGAACATACGATGTGCTAAGATTTACTATTTTGTTAAAATTTCAAAAAGCAGATCTTGCCCTGTTTCACAATAGGAATTTCCGGCTAACTTGCCTGTTGTTGTAAACAGTTCATGAACTTGATATTAAAAAATATTGCATTACAAATAATAATTAATGTTTATAAAAAAGTTAAAAACAAACACCCTCGGTATAATTATAATTAATAATATTTTTGGAATATAATATAATAGAACTTTGTACCGAGAATTTTTACGATTAACCTCTTTCCAAAAAAATAATGTACAGAATATATATATTTATATCCTTGATTTTCAACATCTAACGAAAATAAAAGAATCTTAGACAATGACATATTAACAGTATTGCTAGGTATACAACATAATCAAAAGTTCAAAATCTTGCCTCAGTTTCGTGAAGGAAAAAAAGAACTTTTAAAATAAAGAAACAATGATTTTACATTAAAAGACGTATTATTTTGATGAATGTACACCATTTCATTAATACCCTACGATCTGTGTTATGCTCCGTAATTCATAATTACAACTTTGCCAAATTCGAAGTTATGTTTACCACTATGCTTCTGTTTTGATAATGAAGTTCATGGCCTTTCAACATCATTGTTGTCATACTGATGTTGCTTAATACGAAATACTGCTTGGTTTGACCATAATAAACAGTGGCATATTTAGTACATTTTATACAATACCAAATATTAGAGTTTTTAGCTTTGGCTATGTTTTTAAATTTTGACTACGTACTTGTAAGCTGTCAATAATCAGTAATATGTCCATACAAATGTAAAATGAATTAAGATCGTCCTCTGTAATCTCTGAAGAAGACGAAATATATTGACTAAATGGAAAAAAATTACCACTATCTTATCCACTAGACTATTATAGAGCTGATCCTTGGCTGGTCGATCGCATATAAGTTGCTATTATTTATGCTCCCATCTTTTTGTTCTTTCAAAACGTGTTACCAAAGAATTGCCTAAAATGTTGATCATTTTAAAGTTTTATACTTATTTATTAGTACCATCGGTATTTAAATTATTTATTTATTAGGCCAGGAAAAGTGCAATATCATATAGAAGTCCAATACCGAGGGAAAGGAAGTGTAGTTTTACGTGTTATGTCATGGAATTCGCTTCATCTGCTTTAACTCGTTTAATTTGTTAATATTCGAAGGAAAATTTAAAATTGTACTCGATCACTAGAAAAAGAAAACCGTGAACTGTTTAACATGATTTAAGGTTACCATTTCGTATCAGGTCTACAAGTCTACAAATTACTTCTCAAGGCGAATTTCCCGGCTTCCTCCTATATCTGTAGGGAAGGGTGGGTTTTTAAGTGCTAAGAGGATCTAAAATGAAAAGTTTCTGCCTCAGGTGGCGAAGGGGGAAAAAGGTCTTTGCTAGGGGAAGATTCCAACTATTAAAACTGTATCCCATGCCCAAGGATTCTCTTAAACTCTGTACCTCGGATGATGACGGCGTTCATCCCTCTTCGACGGTTTTATGAGTTCTTGACGTGTATTAACTTGGGATTCATTTATTAAAGACGGCCCCGTCAATGCTGGAATTAAAAAGAAGAAAAAACAAAAACAATCCAGTTCAGACTTGAAAGTAATTCTATTGCCTTTTAAGGTTTTTCATCGACGTTTTCTTCGCCTTGGAATTTTCAATTAACTATCCACTTCGGGAAAGTTTCCCGATCTGCAGCCTGGCAAAACCTTTTGTTAAAAAAAAGTCATTTAGGTACTTTATAAGAGTCACAAGAAAATCGCTTTAGTGTTTGTGGTTTAGCATTGCTTTGAATCGTTGAACAAAAGACAAAAACTTTAAATCAATATTAATATAAACGTGTGTGGTTTTTAGTGACCGTTAATCGATAATTATTCAGAAATCGTGAACCGCATCTCACGATTGAATAATTAATATAAACGACTAGTATCTCACTGGAACTCTCAACACGTCAAACAATAATGAGGTAATCTTGAGGTAGCGATTTGTGTTTCTTGGTTTTAGTAAGTACTTGCAGACATAATCATGACACATCTATTAAATACAGTCATACCACAACTTCCTTTCACATTACCCTTCTTCACTAAATACGTAGATGATATATTCCATCCATCCAACATACATAAACATAAAACATCAATATTTCGCTGGCACTCTCGACACGACACACCAGAATGGTACAATTACACAGAAGACAAACACTGAGTGAGTAGAAATTCTTTGATTGAATATAAAAAATATATTTTTCATTGTATAAATTCACTTTTTCCACATCCTACATGTGTTGTTAAATGTAAACAATGTCTGTAAATCCCAGGCCCTGAATATGATCTCAATAAAGATCGAAACGTTGGCACGATAAAGAAAATGTTTTTCTGAAACGTACATCACACCAGATGGCATCTCACGATTTCTGAATAATGGTTTTATATGTTATATGTATTGTGTGATATGATGATATATGTATGTTATCGATATTGAATTTGATTATCGATATTTGCGTAGCTGCGACTGAGTTTACAAGTGTCTATTCTGTAATTGATGCTGTGTTTATCTCTGTTGATATAAACCATTTCTAAAAAGTTACGTTTGTGTTTGTTTTGTTCTGTGTGTAATACATTTAGATTGTTGAAGTCGAAATTGTGTTAGCGTTCAAAATGGTGGGTAGCTAGTCCTGTAGGATTTTGTTTGGCTTTTTTGCGGTCATAAATATGTTACTTTACTCTCTTATCCAGATATTGGGATATAACTTGCCGGACAATTTAAACGATTGATTTTGGAAATCACATCAGATTTATTTGTTACTGATGTGGGATATTTAATTTTGGGAAAAAAGTCTGTGCATTTTTTCATAGTTCTTGAAAGCTATTTTAAAGTTATCAGAAGAGACAAACGTGTTTAATTTATGTGATATGCCGTGAATGAATGGCATGGATATGTATGTTGGTTTGTCTCTATTTGATAGATGTGATGTAGTACTATTAGTAATAGTGGATGGTGTTAGTGTTGGTTATAGTTCTTGATTATTCTGTTGATTATTTGTTTAGGGTAGTGGTTGTTATGTAGGATATGTTTGAATATCTTTATGTTCTTGTGGTGAAAAGATTCATGGTTTAGGGTTATCATTCTGTGAAGGAGCCCTTTGGCCATGTTTATTATTGTATGGAGAGGTCTTATGTAAAGTTGAGGTAGCGATCTTCTTGGTTTTTGATATCAATGTGTGATTAATGTGCCATCTGGTTGTTTTATTACGAGTGTATCTAAAATGGTATTGTTTTGTTGTTTTGATTTCTTGTGTGAATTGTAGGCAGGTATGAAAGCTATTAAATGTATATAATCTAGTTTGAATTTGGTCTGTGGGAACTGCTGTTAATATATCATCTACGTATTTAGCGAGGAAGGGTAATGTGAAAAGAAGTTGTGGTATATCTGTGTTTAATAGATGTGCCATAATTATGTCTGCAACTATCGGGCCTAGATTGCTACCCATGGCTATACCAAATAGTTATTTGTAATTCCAATTAATTAAGGTTTTTAGTTGAGATGAAAAAAAGTTAATGGCACGAGCGGGATTCGAACCCACGATCTTCGGCTAGATACGCCGAATGATTAAAATGAAGTACACTTCACTAAAGCTCTCCGTCGCCATTTCAATTGTCGTCGAGAATCCAATCCGATTACACGACATTTGAAAAATGGCAAAAAGGAGGGAAAACTCATAAGGTGGGGTTGAGATAAGAAGTTGATATCCCAGTGGATCGAAGTCACGATAGCTCAAGTGGTAGAGCAGCGGCGTATCTAGTCGAAGATCGTGGGTTCGAATCCCGCTCGTGCCATTAACTTTTTCATTTCATCTAAAAACCTTAATTAATTGTAATGATTAATTGGTCAAGCGGACCACGAAATTAGTGAAGTTATTTGTAATATTTATGGCTTGCAGATTTGGTTAAATTTGAAATCCGGTTCATAGTGAGTAAGAATATTCATAATAGTTTTTACTTAATATAATTTTTTGAATGCAATATCCAAATTAATCGCGATACTTAATAGGTACTAACTACTCATACTGTAACATGATTAAGGTCAAACAATAAAAAAATAAACAAAAATTCAAAAGTTTCCTAAATTATGGTTAGGACACACTACTACAAATAATAAAGTGTGTTTTCTGTGTATATGTGGCACGTTTGTGTGTCGTTTTGGGAGTGTCAACACAACCGTGACACATCTACACTTTGAGTGAGTACAAATACTTGATTGAATCTAAAATTTTCTAATATTGTATAAATTCATTTTTTTTTATTTTCTAGCATTCTATAAATTCTTTTTTTTTTATTTAAAATGTTCTAGTATTGTAAAAATTCATTTTTCCCACTTCCTACGTGTATTTGTAAAATTTAAACAAGATTTATACATCCTAGGACCTGAAGATGATCTCAATAAAATTTGAAACCTTGGCACAATAAACCAAATGTTTTTCTAAACCTACATCACACAAACTGCATCGCATGATCTCCAAATAATGAAGCTATGGGGATTTTTTTATTGCAGTGAGTACCTCCGTAATTAAATATGACCAAACTAGACTTCCGTCAAATTTATTTGTACGAATTTAAACGTGGGCGAAGTGCGGCCTAAACCGCTCGTAACATACAGTTTGTGGGAGGGAAGCATAAGCGAATACAGGGTGCAGCGATGGTTTCGTCTTGGAGATTTCGATCTCGAAGACAGGGAAGGTGTCAGGCCGTTGTGGACGACTACCAACACATAAACGTCGTTTGACGAAAATTCACGTAAGACAACACGGGAAATTGCGGACGAGCTTAGTTTTGACCACTCAACCGTTGTTCCGTATCTGGAGCAAATTTGTAAAGTAACGAAGCTCGACAAATGGGTACCGCACGAACTAACGAAGCGTAAAGAAATAGACGCTTTGGAATTTGCCCGTCTCTTCAATTGCACCAAAACACTTCCCGAAACCAAATCTGCGGCCAAAAAAGGTTATCGTGACTGGTGGCGTACTGCTGGGGTTGTTCACGATAATTTGTTGAATTATGATGAAACCATCACAATAGAGAGATATTGACAACAAATTGAAAAATGCACGGGAAACTGCAACTTCTTTGTTCAGCAGTGGAAAACCGTAAGGAGCCGATTCTTCTTCAAGATAACGCCAGGCCACATGTCGCAATGCCAACCCTGTGGAAACTTAAGAACTTAGGATATGGAACCTTATCGCCCCCTCCATATTCACCCCCTTTCGCCTACAGACTTCCACATTTTTAGGTATTTTGATAACTTTTTTATAGAGACCGCGGTGAATCCGAAAATGCCTTCCAAGACTTTATCGTGAGTGGAAATAAAGAATTTTATGTAAGCGGAATTAAAGCGTTTATTACACTTTGGCATAGATGTATGTATAGATTGTGATGAAAAATATTTCGTATAAATTTTTATTATTTTATACAAATTAAAAATAGTTTTTACTGTGTTTTCAATACTTGCATTATTTTGCACCAGCCTCTTATTATCTTTTCATTACAACAATACGGGATAATTGATTATGTCCTTAGTTTGAAACTTTCTTCGTTATATTTCTTTATATATATGTTCTACGTTCTATGGTACTAAGTCAAATAAGATTACAGATATAATAAATATATAACGATGTAATAAAATGTACTGTGTACTAAATATCCCACTGTTTATTATGACCAAACTTCGCAGTATCTCGCATTAAGTGACATCGTTATGATTACAATGTTGTTGAAAGGCCAGGCACTGCATTATCAAAACATAAGCATACAAGTAACCATAACTTCGATTTTGACCAAATTACACACGGTTACAGACAAGATAAACTCTCTAAAATTACAAATTAGTATACGTTTTATTATTGAAATGTTAATATTTAATTTATTATTAATCAATTTATTCTTCCGAGCACATACCTTGCTGACGCATAAACACCATGACATATTATGACACGCATAAACATAGTAGGTTCCCTACTTGTTATAGACTATTTTTATTTACATTTATGTTTATGTTATTATTATTATTATTATTTTTTTTTAAGGGTTTTATTATTAAAATTTTTAAGGGCGTTTTAACGGCTAAGGTCATTTCACGCCCTAACATCCCAAACCTTCTATCTTAGTTTAGCTATATCCCTTCTGAGTGCTATAAAACTCTGACTCCAAACATTCACTCGTAAACTAATTTATCCTATTGCCATCCAATTTTTTTTTAACGCTGGGATGTTTGATTATTTAAATGCGAAGAATAATTAATTTATTAATTTTTAGAAATGATGAATGGTGGAGTGAATGCGGTGTTCAATCCTTTTAAAAAGATATTACCTACTCACAGTAAGTTGTATTACAACGATCCGGATTTCGAGCTTTTAGCTCATCATCATCAAAAGAATGAGACATGAAGTAATTCATGTCGAGAGACGTGGTAGTAAAACTTCTCAACCTGATGATGAGCGAAAAGCTCGAAATCCGTATCGTTGGAAAACAACTTAATATGAGCGAAAAGCTCGAAATCCGTATTGATTTATTTACATTTATGTTTATGTTATTATTATTATTTTTTTAAGGGTTTTATTATTAAAATTTTTAAGGGCGTAACTATCTTTTTAAAAGGATCATTAATTTTTTTAAACGGTAGAATCACTTTTAACAGAAACATAAATTTTGTACTATCATTCTTAGACTTGACCGTTTGGGTCAATGCTGTTTGATGTATGATCCTGGTTGGAATTTTCTTAATGTTAGGATGTAGATTGAGATGGGGAGTTGCTGCCCGAGTGGACCGAGGTCACGATAGCTCAAGTGGTGGAGCAGCGGCGTATCTAGCCGAAGATCGTGGGTTCGAATCCCGCTCGTGCCATTGAAGTTTTATATTAGAGTTGATGAGGATTGTAAATCGTTTGTCGACATACAGCCCAAGGTATCGTATGTGGAATGTGGTTCGCAACGGGAATCGGAAGATAGTATATATGGTGTCCTCTTTAGATGGCACAGCTGAATTTTACTTGATCCAATGACGTTATAAAAAAAAAGGTGTTTAATATTTTTTAGTCTAGTTGCAAATTTTTACATTTTTTTAAAATTAGAATTCTGAATTTTTGTTCCTAAATTTAAACATTTCCCATAGGCTTGTATGGCTAATAATAATAATGGAGTCAGACTAGCAACAGTCTCAGCATGAGTATAGGTTCGTCCTTATCATTTTATTCTTCCTTTCAAATATCATAAATAAACTAATTCTACATAACAATAATAAAAAACTAAACATGTTTATCTATCTAGGGGAGCTAGCTTTCTTATTTAAAATGCGATTTTGGGCATTGCAGTTTATTACCCAGCAATTTGTATTTTCTTCCATTTCATTTTTCCGCTCGGGCAGCCTCAAAAATTTCTGAAAAAAAAGAAATCTTGCACGCACAACTTTCATTCAAACATTAACAGGCAAACGTTGAATGGTATAACAATTTGGGAAAAGGCCTAAATCTCATTATAAATTCCAATAAATTTGAGAAAACTGAAAAGTGTTCTTCGAAAGAAACACTGGGGACCCAGTAACTCCTGTAAATCACTCGAAAGGTTGAGCCTTTGCCTAAAAGGTTGCAAAGTTGGACAGTCGACTAAAATATGCTTTATTGTCAGAATGATACGTACTCCACTTCGTATACATCGAGGACAAGTTGGAAGGTTGTTGCCTATTAAAAGCCTATTATGGATTAGCCTGATATGACCTATTCGCAACCTAGAGAGAATCACAATTCCTTTTCTCTCACAAGTCCTTTTCTCTCAAGTTCCTCAGTTAGCCATTAATCTATATTAACGTAACTGTTTTCCAATCTGATAATTTTACATTATTATTTTTCTCTCTCTAGTAGTTTTACAACCTCAAAATTTATATCATGTTCTGTATTGGTTATATGTTGACTTAAATCTTTGTGGTCTTTCGTATTTTTTATATATTGTTTGTGTAGGTTTAGCCTTTTATTATAAATAAATACTAGAGGCTATACTACGATAGAGGCTTGCATTTTAGGATATCAAAGTAGTATACATAAAATCAAAGAGTCAATAACTAGATCGAGATGCGCAAATGGCAGTTTAAAACTAATAACGCGTGAAAGACTAGAAAAAGAAGGAAAAACGCAGAGGGCCGGCGTTGACGTCAGCTGTTTGTCGGCCCATAGTTCTTCTGAAAGAGTACCTAAGTGATCTCACCCCCGTTAGAAAGTGCTCGTATGTGATCTTGGTATGACCTTTTCACCCAGCCTACGCAGACCAGGGACCGATTTTTTTTGCATTTACATAATTTAGATGTGTTTCTTTCGTTCCAGCGGATTCTCCATTCAGTTGTATAGAATGATAAATAGTTCTTTTTAACCCGCTGGACGTACAGGGTGGGTGAGGTCGTGTGGTCTCGTCGTGGCCTAACTTATCTGCTTGTTCGTTCTCGGGAACCCGTGCCAGGAGGACCGTTTTCCCATTGGCGTCGATCGTTTTCAGTTGTTCGTATATTTTACTGATTAATGGGCCTGCCTATGCTCTTCTCCTGAGTCCCTGACAAAAATGTTAACATAAACATAAAGCAGGGTTTAATATATTAAAAATTAATTGTGCAAAATGAAAAATCTCCTTAGATGCGTTTTAATTGGGTTTAACGTCAGGTTTTAATATTTAAATTCACTAATTACGTGGTCCGCTTGACCAATTTATATATTACAATTAATTAAGGTTTTTAGTTGAGATAAAAAAGTCAATGGCACGATCGGGATTCGAACCCACGATCTTCGGCTTGATACGCCGCTGCTCTACCACTTGAGCTCGATCCACTCGGACATCAAGGTTTTAACTTGAAGGTGAAAATGAACATTCGTACTGGGTTCTCAAATAGCAGATACTTTTTTTAATAAGAACTTTGATGAAAACACAAACGACGAATGTAATTTCAATATTGGTAAACGTTGTTTGTCCAAAACAAGATTGAATGGTTCAAATTAATCATTCGTCAATATTTAGTTTAACATCACGATTTACTTAATAATTACACTGTTTTGACACCTCGGGCATTTAACTATAACTTGCAGGTTCATGTTGAAATCGAATTGGAAACTAGTTGCGGATTTGTGGATAAACTCGGTTGCCTTGGAAACGACCTAAGAGTCTGACTGTTCACAAGTTCGCGAGAATGACTCCAGATAGTTTTGGCGTAGTTTATAGAAAAACGTAAGAAAAATAATAAGCAGAGTAATAACCAGTGTTAACGTTGCAAAGGACAAATTCATTTTAGATGTTTGAACTTGTTTGTGGTATTTCCCTGACGGATGAGAGTGTATAAATGGCTTTAAAGTCTCTCATTAAACAAGACTTCGCTTTGATACGAGAAACGAACAGCTTCTTTGCCAAGACTTTGTAATGGAAACGGGATAGAATTCAAATTGCTTTCAAAGAAAAGGATAATCTTAGCCGTTGTAACCGAAAGCGTTGTAACTTGAGAACGTCTGGAGATCTCCGATCCTCGGATATTGTGTAACAAAGTTGAAGAGGGCGTAAAGAACAAATCAGAGGTTAGATCCGCTTTGGTAACCAAAAAACAAAACTGCCAACATCTTCCCTTAATAGCCAGAGAAATAAAAAGGCTTGGAATACATTTTCAAGAGTCCCCCGGAATATAACCATTTTCTCTGACAGTCAGACAGCACTTAGGGCCTTAGCCTCATGCGAGCTCCTTGGAACTGCATGGAGGCCCTGACGGATGTCAGTGACACCAATGACCTGACCCTGGCATGGCTCGGGGCAAAGGTTGACATCATGGCCAAAGAGGGAGCCAACACGGACTCTCTATATCCTGAACCCTACTGTGGCCTAGCATCTTTCCACAAAAATTGGATACAACCAAAAATCAATGTCAAAATTACAACCAAAGCCTTAATGAGTACAAAATCTGATGGAACAATGCACCAGGCATGAGGCTGCGAAGAGATTCATAGAAGGGCATCCGCAAGACTTAGAAAGAAATTACTGCAAGCAACCAGGATTCTGGTTGGACTCCTGACAGGGCAGATGTTCCCATCTTTACTCATGAGTGTTGAGACCCATGAGAATCTTTAACGCCCGGACTTATAACGCCCGGACCTAGAGAGGACTTCTCAGACGCCCAGTGTTCTCAAAGAGGACCCCAGGACGATTTTACATGCATGGACTTGACACATTCCTTGACTAGCGAGGTGGTGCAATGCTAACCAAGTTCAGAAGTGCCCTAAAACGAGCACATGTACCTTGAAAAAGGCGGTCTTGTGGTTTCTGGCACAGCCTTTCAGCCCTGCCTTCCACCACCTCCGGAGAGATAGAGAAGGCACTTTATCTCCGGCTCCAGTTGGCCGGTACCCTCCAGCCAAGGTGCAAACCGACCACCACGAATCCAACCTCAATTAGCAGAACCGCTTGGATACTCTACTCCAGTGGTTCAGTATTATTTTTAAGGTGGGACTGATCGCCCACCCGGGATTTCTTACGAACCCCCTACTGATGCACTCATTGCCTGAGGGGTGCGGGTTCAGTAACCCAGGAAGCATCTGCCAAAGCAGAGGGGGGTAAGGAAGAGAAAGGAAAATTAGGAAAGAAAGGGTAAAGGAAGGTAAGGGGAGAAATTGCCTGCATCATTTATTACCGCCAGACGCCAGAGTTGATGGTCGGACTTTGCTTGGGCCCAGAAAGAAGGTGTCCCTGTGGGTCGACCTGCCACCTAAGAAGGCAGAATAGGAATACAGACAGAAGAAACACTGTGTAGATACTGCCAGGAAGAGGAGGAGACCGCAGAACACATCTTATGTTTCTGAGAAGGTTTATGTAGGTGCACGTTCTTGCAACTAGGACAAGAAAAACCTCAAGCAAGATCCTACGCTAAGTACCGGTTGGTCAAGCTATGGAGGATGATTAATAGCCTGAAACTGGCCGGTGAGTTTTAAATAACAGGGAAGCACAATAGATCTATTTAGGTCGAGGTGCAGTAGGCTTTGTGGCCGCCTCTTTTATGCCTATCCCTACTTATATACGCAGTAGAATTTATTTAACATTTTCAATCATTTCTTCCGGCCAGAATAATCGAGTCTGTCAATGAACAAGTGATTCATGCTTAAATATAGAAATCACATTCTCATTAATTGGCACATCTCGATCGATTAATGGGATGTTTAACGTTGACTGTACTATATCACACAAGATTATATTGGAATGGACTAGTGTACGTTTCTTCTGATTTAAATATTTATTAGCGCTTACTGTACGAATGATACTATCATGATGATCTGATAAATATCAAATGTGTAAATTAATAAGTAATCGCCACGCCTATCAATTATTATTTCTCAGCCATATCTCTTGCTTTCTCTTGAGAATTTCGAGTGTTTTGTGTAACACAATTTTGCAACTTGTCTTAATCGAAAATAGCATTAAAAGTACTTTTCAGCCAAATTGTTGAAATTGAAAGAAAAACCAGGTTTTCTAGCATTGGTCGAAAGCTGACATCGATTTTCAAGGCAAATTATCGGCTACACAAAACACAATTAAGGCCAAAGTTATTAAGGCCAAACGCAAAAT
Source organism: Cimex lectularius (assembly GCF_000648675.2). Classification (NCBI taxonomy): domain Eukaryota; kingdom Metazoa; phylum Arthropoda; class Insecta; order Hemiptera; family Cimicidae; genus Cimex; species Cimex lectularius. The sequence goes on from NW_019394219.1 coordinate 274,494, forward strand.
CTTTTAAATGGATGACGTCTTTATAAATTGTCTGCGGTCACGCGGGAAAAAGACCTTCATATGAGCGTCAAACCGAACTCGTTAACAAGTTTAATCAATATTTTGTAGTAGTGAAGAAGAGCGTTCGACAATAGTGATTGTTATAGTGAAGATTTTCTCCAGTAGTCTATTCCGCGACGTCCGAGTAGAATGAAATAAAAACACAAAAGCTTTCTGAATAATAAAAAAGGGTCCTTTCGTGTAACAGAACACTCGAAACATATAAAAAAATGGAAATCAGAATGCGAAAAAAGAGGTTCTGACCAGAAGCCTGAAAAGGTATGAGTGGAGGCACTTGAGTTGAACTTTGGCCTTTGTTGGACGTTTTCCACAGCGGAGCAAAAGGGAACGATGAAGACGGTAGAGTACGTCTTGAGTTTGATATAATGGAGTTGAAGGGGCTTCTAAATGTGAGTGATTAAATAGAAACGATGTTTTACAAGAATTCCAAAATAGTTGGAATAAAACCTTTAAAACTGGCTACAAACAATTAATCTGCCGAAAGTTGTGAAACCATGTAAAGCGTTCATATATCTCAAAATATTGTACTCAGAAATTAACAAAAATACGTCACTGTTTTTGAAGTAAAAAAAATAACAGAATTTGTATATTTCTCTATCATATCCACTATGTTTCAAATAGTTTGCGACTTCAATGGCCATTTTTATATATTTTAATGATTTTTTTTTCTAGTGTTCGGTGTTTAGTGACCGTTAGTTAATGATTATTCAAAGATCGTGAGATGCGGTCTAGTGTGACGTAGGTTTTAGAAAAACATTTTCTTTATCGTGCCATCGTTTTGATCTTTATTCATCTTCAAATGAAGTTATACAATGCTAGATAATTCTAGATTTAAAAAAATAAATTTATATAATGCTCGAAAATTTTACATTAAAAAAATGAATTTATACAATGCTAGAAAATTTTAGATTAAAAAAATGAATTTATACAATGCTAGAAAATTTTAGATTCAATCCAGTATTTGTACTCACTCAAAGTGTTTGTTTTCATGTGTCATTCTTGTGTGTCATGTTGGGAGTGCCAATGAGATGATGTTTTATGTGTATATACGTTGGATTGTGTTGGAGTGGGGAAGGAAATCGGGATAGAAAGAATTTTTTTTTATTAAGAAGTCGGCTTCTTTGGGGGAATCGCGTGATGGTAACAGATTTAACATAAATTTCTCATCTGGGTGAGAAATGTCACTAACTTTGTAATTTTATTTATGTATTGTGATTAGTGACCGTTAATCGATAATTATTCAGAAATCGTAAGATGCGGTCTGGTGTGATGTAGGTTTCAGAAAAACATTTTCCTTATCGTGCCAACGTTTCGATCTTTATTGAGATCATCTTCAGGTCCTGGGATTTATAAACATTGTTTCAATTTTACAAAGACATATCGGATGTGAAAAAATCAATTTATACAATACTAGAAAATTTTATATTCAATCAAAGTTTTTTTCTAGATTCCGGCGTTATATTATCATTGCCTTTCATGTGCAACAAATTAAATTTATAATTGTGAAGATAATTTTTTAATTATTTGAACACATGGCTAGTTTTTAAATTTAATCCATTACACTTCGTGGTCCGATTGACCATATAACTTCTTTCAATTAATTAATCGTTATGTAAGGTGTTGGTTGAAATGAAAAAGTTAGTGTCACGAGCGGGATTCGAACCCAAGACCTTCGTTTTACTTATTTAATCCATTATATTTCGAGGTCCGATTTACCAAATAACTTCTTTTAATTAATTAATCTTTATGTAAGGTATTGGTTAAAATGAAAAAGTATCCGAGTGGATCGAAGTCACGATAGCTCAAGTGGTAGAGCAGCGGCCTATTTAGCCGAAGGTCGTCGGTTCGAATCCCGCTTGTGACACTAACTTTTTCATTTCAATCAATAACTTACATAAAGATTAATTAATTTAAATTTCATTTCATTTTTTATAGCCACTAAAGTAAATGAAAAAAGTATCATAATCCTTGTTGTATATAAGGGTATAACTTCCATCCCTATAAAAATATTTATTTACCATTTACATTAACCAAATATATTAATATTACAGAGAATGAATTTTAAGGAATTTTTAAAAACTGAAAGTTGTAGACTGGAAAAATTGACATTTTGTCTACCTAAGAAATTAATTTAAACCTCTAATAAATATTGCAACGTTTCTTTTGATTGGTTATTTAAAATAAATGATGTGTATATAATTCGAAAAAATATCTTTGAAACAGTCTGTGAATCTTTGAAAGACATTCTGGAATGGGAATATATTTTTGAAGTAATAAATAACATTTTTTTTAAATTCCGTCTCTTATACTTGTCCGTTTGTTGAATTGAATGTTAAAATTTTGTCCATCACAAGTTTCCATCAAGCAAGCAGAAAAAGAGAACTCATTTATAACTGGAAAGGCAGTCGAAATGGCTTGTGGAGAGATAAAAGATAGCGAATCCTTTTTATGCTGAAAAAAAGAGGAAAATCTTTATTTCATTAGGCAATGTTCCTGGTGGGGTTGCTACTTGAAAAGGATGGAAAATACCCGCCCTTTTACCTCTAATTGCTTACTGCGTGTTGTCTTGGATTATATTTTGACCCTTCATCGTGCCGAGCTTTAAAACAACAGGGAAAAATAAATAACACGAACCAAGTTTATAGCCGCTTTTAGTACAAATTCATTCAAAAGAAAAATAAATTAAATTTATGAGAAAGTAAAACATTCATGCTAACCAGTTGTCTTTTCAAGATGGCGGAACGGTCGAAACACTGGCAGAACAACAAAAAAATGCTTCGCTAAACAAACAACCAGAAATGGTAAAAGTACTTCTTTTGCTTTTTCAGCTAACAAAGTTTTGTACAAAAACAGGAGTGAACGTGGATTGTGAAATAATATTTGAGTAATCAACACGTCCGTGATGTCAACGTGGTTAATTATCAAACATACGTTTCAATAAGAGCAAACTGTCCAATACACACATTCCATATCCTAGTAACAGTTAGTAGGGCTATGGCGCACCTCATTCATCTGTTGTACTCGTAACTGCGGAGTATAGTTCACAGGACGGTGCGCGCGAAGATTGGGTTGCCTAATGGAAGAAAATCAATCTGGGGCTTGGATGAACAGAAAGTCGCTAATGTAGAAAAGGTCAAGAATATTATGCACATGCATAATGAATATGAAATGTCATTAATAAATATCAAACCCAATTACATTCTACATTCTTTGCCTTAACTCAAATTTTTCGACCAATTGAAAATCCGATTTCACCATTGTTTTCAGTGTAAAAAACCCTTTATATGAAGTGTCAGGATGTATAAGGTCGGGCATGTGAAAGTTTGAGGTTAAACTGGGCATGACGTACCCTGTATAATTTTTCTCCAAAAAAGGTAAAAATTTGAAATTAGTCTCAAAAATATTTATTACGTATGTGTTGTGTATTTAATAGCGTCATTTGTTCATTGCCATCTAGAACACCCTGTATACGTCGCAGCGGAATCGAACCCCAGAACTTGCCGAAATCGACATTCATTCTTTTTTCGTACGTCTTGGTGGAAGAGAAAACTTTTCAAATAAAACATAAACTGTCTTTTCGTGTTTCCCAATTCGAGTCTTCTTCGAGAGATAAAGTCTTTTTATCTTCCCTATCAGACGTGGGATTCGATGGTGGAGAATGGGCCAAGTAGTCGACAGCAAGTGACGGCTGATTTCCCGAGTCGTCCAGACAAAGACGCCATCGCTAGACCGACCCGCATGGCCCGAGAAGAAATGTCGGTAGGTGAGAGATTTGCATCGAAAAATGAACAATTGCAGCCATTGATGCAGAAGATGACGATAGCAGATGAATTTTTAAATTTGCCTCAATTCAACCCGAACCTCAAGGACACCAACCCAATATCTCACCCAATGCTACGCCATGCGACGCTACCCGATGCTAAACGTTGCCTTTCCACGTTTTGGTAGGGTGTGCACATCTATCCGTCGTAAACCGCACGCCACGTACAGTCACACAGCGTGTATCACAACTAAGTATCACAATCGCAACGCCTCTTTTGTTGGTAATGCATTATTTTGAGCAAAACCATGTAAATTTGTCAGTTAAATTTTATGAGTCCAACCATGTAATAAATTGTTAGTTAAATTTTATGAGTAAAACAATGTAATAAATTGTTAGTTAAATTTAATTTTTTTAAATAATGTTATTCCGTTGTTTTGATCAATTTTCTACCTAACCATCATAATTAAATCATTTTTATAAAAACTCATGAATTTTTGATCTCGTTTAATTTGGATTATATCAATATAAGAATGTTGAAATTAATATTACGACAAAATTACATATGCACAGTTTGAAATTAACTACAGAAAATATGGGTGTCCTGTTCTGACGCTACTTGATGAAAATGGTGCAATTGTATGAGCACAACCGTGTAATAAATTGTTAGTTAAATTTTATGAGCACAACCATTTAATAAATTGTTAGTTAAATTTAATTGTTTTAAATAATGTTATTCCTGTGTTTTGATCAATTTTCTACCTAACCATCATCATTAAATCATTTTTATAAAAACTCATGAATTTTTGATCTAGTTTAATTTGGATTATATTAATATAAGAATGTTGAAATTAATATTACGACAAAATTACATATGCACAGTTTGGAGTAAACTACAAAAAATATGGCTGTCCTGTTCTGACGCTACTTGACGAAAATGGTGCAATTGTATGAGTAAAACCGTGTAATAAATTGTTAGTTAAATTCATTATATCAAAAAATGCTACTACGGTGTTTTGATCAATTTTCTCCCATACCATTAAATTTTTTTAAAATAAAAATTAATGAATTTTGACCTCGGTTAGTTTGGTTCATGTTAAAATAAGTATGTTGTAATTAATATAACGGCAATAATACATGTAGTTTGAATAAAAATATGAGTGTCCGTTCTTTTGTCTTCGACTGTACTAGATGTTACCAGACGAAAATCTGGACAGTGGGGATCGCAGAGCGTATCATAGGGTAGCGTTGCATAGCATCAGGCAGATGTGCACGGGGGTAATACAATCTTATCGAAAATGGACTTTGGATTTGCGTCGGGAAGCAACGGGTAGCGTCGCGTAGCGTTTCATCGGGTAAGTGTGTTCCCAGCTAAAAGCATGGAGTAACACTTTTGTGTGGTGAAAAGTTGAGTGTTGCTTAGCGGAAGGTCACTCCTTTTGATACAGAGCCGGGCATTGAAAGGAGAAGCTACAGCCTGCATGCAAATCGCCCATCTGGAGTTATCATGGCAAGAATTAAAAAATGCATTTCTTGAGCAATTTGATGTTATGGAAACGGTAACAGTTCTTTTTCTAAAATTTCTCTCTTCGAGACCAAATGTAGACTTGAACCCAGTCAGCGATGCGTCTCGATTCATGAATATGCTAACATCTAAATAGAGAGAACTTTCAACTAAACAGCTAGTCACTTCTGTGACTGGCACAAACAGACCATAGTTTACGACGCCTCGGTTTTACTACAGAAATTAATTCACGTGAAAGGTTGTTCCTAATCATTTTTTGGAGGTTTGATCTATCATACTCTACAAAACATGTAACCACCCTGCCTGGTAAACCATTCGTAAGCTTCCTAAATGAAGCAGTTTTTGTGATATTCACCAATCTCTGGAAAGTTTCGTTACAGTGTAGTGACTTTTCAAAGAACAAGTCTTCATTTTAAGTTTAAATATTTTTTCATTATAGTGAATTCGAGCTATTCAGTCTTTATCGAAAAAGGAGATTTGGAAATAAACCCAATTCTTAAAGTCGAGTTTTGTTCTGTACATTGGTCTGAAAGGTTGATTTTCTTCCTTTTAGCCTACCGGCTAGGAGGAATTCGGATTGAAGGAGAAGTTTTAGCTGGCATTAAGGAATGCCTTTTTCTTTCCCATTCTCTCATATATGAGCCGGCCGAGATATTGACAGGCTGGAGAAAAGGGGCTAGAGGAAGAAAAAGGGCCGGCGATGCAAATATTCGCATCTATTCACGGCGTCGGGTCAAAACAGAACGAACGGAAATTCACCCCCGTTCTGAAAACCTGGATAATCTCGCAGGACTGGGGAACCGGGCAAGAGGATAACTGGGGCTATCGGCCCAAAAAGGCCTATTAACGTCAATATCGCTTTGATAAATAGCATCGCTCTGTAGTGGTTCTTATCGGCCGTAGCTGAGGAAAATTCTTTCATAAATTGATTTGTTCGGATTTTACGCCAAGAATACGCAAACCTTCAAAAGGCAGAGGAATAAAACCAACTGACACTGAAAATTCTTTCTAAATTCCTACTACTTTATAAAAGAAGTAGCAACTTTATTTTGCTTTGAGAGGCGATTAACTAGAGGTTGGTTGTTTCCGATAAGCTTGGTCTGCTTATTGCGACGGTTTCTTGCCAAAAGCGATTCTACATTTCGCTAGAGGGGAGTTGTTTGGGCCTGATATTTTTATATCAGTTAATTGAACGTCATCGCATGTGACAGAAATTCAGATGATTCTGAGATGAGATACTGATTAATTCGAACTCATTTTTGCTCATGAGTTTGATGGTTGTCTAGTCCCTGAAAAGAAACCCAATCTTCATCATTTGATGTGTGTAGCCACAGTATATATCTTTCATTAATGAGTCCATGTTAAAAATAATGTGTGAACAGAGAAAATAAAATGTGCAGCAAAAAAATTATATAAAATATATATTTTTAATAAAAAAATAATAGTTTATTCGAATTATTCTGACATTGTAAGATGCGGTCTGGTGTGACGTAGGTTTTAGAAAAACATTTCCTTTATCACGCCAACGTTTCGATCCTTATTGAGATCATCTTCAGGGCCTGGGATGTATAAACATTGTTCAAATTTTACGAATACATGTAGGATGTGGGAAAAATGAATTTACACATGCTAGAAAATTTTAGATTAAAAAAAATGAATTTATACAATGCTAGAAAATTTTTGATTAAACCGATGAATTTATACAATGCTAGAAAATTTTTGATAAAAAAAAATGAATTTATACAATGCTAAAAAAATTTTGATTAAAAAAATGAATTTATACAGTGCTAGAAAATTTTAGATTAAAAAATGAATTTATGCAATGCTGGAAATTTTTTGATAAAAGAAATGAATTTATAGAACCCTAGAAACTTTAAGATTAAAAAAATGAATTTATACAATGCTAGAAAATTTTTGAATAAAAAAATGAATTTATACAATGTTAGAAAATTGTTGATTAAAAAATGAATTTATACAATGCTAGAAAATTTTAGATAAAAAAATTAATTTATACAATGCTAGAAAATTTTAGATTCAATCAATATATTTGTATTCATCACTCAAAGTGTTTGTTTTCCATGTAAATGTGTCATTCTTGTCTTTCGTGTTGAGAGTGCCAGTGAGGTATTACTGTTTTCTGTTTATATACGTTGGGTTTGGAAAGAGTGGGGAAGGAAGTCGGGATAGAAAGACAAGTTTTATATAAGGAGTAGGCTTCTTTGAGGTGAAAGGAGTAGGCTTCTTTGAGGTGAAAGTAGCTGACAGAGGCGACAATAGGAAAAATGGGGAATGGTTTGGCCTGATTATCGTTTCAGGATTATATAGACGGAGATAATTAGGGAAAGGAAAGCCAAATTGTTGAAGAATTAGGCTATGTAAAAATGTTTGATGTGTCGAATGTGATGATTGTTTTATACTTTGTATTATATGTTTTGTGTGATGTGATGATGATATATGTATGTTATCGATATTGAATTTGATTAATGATATTAGCTTACGCTTTTGCCAAATATCCCCGCCTATATAATCTTGTAAAGATAATCAGGCCGAACCATTACCCACGTTTTTCCCATGGTCGGCTCCTTTCTCCTTAAAGAAGCCGACTTCTTACATTAAAAAAAATTCTTTCTATCCCGATTTCCTTCCCCATTCCTTCAAAATCCAACGTATATAAACATAAAACATCAATATCTCATTGGCACTCCCAACATGACACACAAGAATGACACATGAAAACAAACACTTTGTGTGAGTACAAATACTTGATTGAATCTAAAATTTTCTAGAATTGTATAAATTCATTTTTTAAATCTAAAATGTTCTGGCATTGAATAAATTCATTTTTTAATCTAAAATGTTCTAGCATTGTATAAATTCATTTTTTTAATCTAAAATTTTCTAGCATTGTATAAATTCATCGGTTTAATCAAAAATTTTCTAGCATTGTATAAATTCATTTTTTTATCTAAAATTTTCTAGCATTGTATAAATTCATTTGTTTAATCTAAAATTTTCTAGCATTGTATAAATTCATTTTTTCCCACCTCCTACATGTATTTGTAAAATTTAAACAAGGTTTATACATCACAGGACCTGAAGATGATCTCAATAAAGATCAAAACGATGGCACGATAAAGAAAATATGTTTCTAAAACCCACGAAACACCAGACCGCATCTCACGATCTCCGAATAATCATTGACTAACGGTCACTAAACACCACACAAATTCATTAGAATAGTGAATATAATAATTGAAGAAATATAGTACCACTTGTTCTTTCATATGGGTAGACTTGGCAAAAGAAAGAGACACCAAGAAAGAAATATAGGGAAAAATCCTATTTCAAAGGTTGTATACGAACAAAAGCTGATTTAACACAATGGGAGTGATGGCTGAAAAGTGGGCATATGTTTTCATGCATGTAAAAGGGGTTGGATGAAATCGATAGAGGCAAACGCGCTCAGATATAAAATATAACTGAATTCCTAAAACAAACAATTTTTATTGCAATGCATATATTCAAAGCCAAAAAAAGCCGATACTTGAATTTATATGTTTATTTTTCATAATATACTAGGTATAACAATTAATATCTGACTTAAAACTTGAACACAACAACATCTTATTTATCTTTATGGAGTGTAAGGTTTAGGGCCACCGGAGGTCTCGATCGAAGGGAAGGTAGTGATCGACCGCAATGTACGACGTCTAGAGCCGATCGTTTTATTGTTATTACCACTCTACGGAACCGCCATTTAACGACTTCTCAAAAGTAGTCAACTCCAAACGGTCCGTAATTTAAAGGTGAGCTCTAAATCAGTCATCAGAAGTCTTCGTGAGAATAGGCTAGTCTTAAACATCCCGTACCAGGTTCTCTACTACTGATTAGGTATCGAGTAGAAAGGCACTATACGCAATCTGCATCTCGCTTAGATACTTGAACAAGGGACGACGGCGTTCCCTTCATAGATGAGAGCCGGTATGGTTTGTGCCAATCAGATGACCACACATGAGTCATAGCCTTTTGAAAGACGGTAAATTATGGTTGGGTAGAATCAATGGCCATGCCCTAACGAATTGATTATCGTAAATGTATCTTTGACTCTAAAGTACATTGAGGAAGTTCTTCTGGAAGCTGTGGTTGCTTTCGCTCCATTTACGGGGATAACAATGCTCGATAATGTTCGACTGCGAATAGCTTGAGTTGACATCCATTTCTTGGAGAGCCGGAAAGCCAATATTATGTATTGATTACCATAAGATTTGGCCAGCATATTCTCCTGACATGAATGCCATAGAACATTTATGGGTCATGATAAAGTGGCGGAGTGGAACTCTATCAATGCCTCCAGCAAGCGTTGAAGAGCTTGAAGGATCCGATTCTGTTTCATAAGAAAGAAATCCGGTCGCTTATTCACTCGATGCCTAAGATACTTAAAGTTAATGTCCAACCGAAAAATGATGATCACGATTATCCAGAACGGCTTACAGAAAAACACACAATTGATTAGGGAATAAGTTAATTCGTGCATATAATTCAATCCACGATTATAAATATCATACAGAGGACAGCTACTTAATTATCAGAAGGTACAAGAGTTGGAGAAGTTTCCTCCTAAAGAAAGTTAGCCATTGCTCGGATGACGTTATAGTCTCGGGTCTATTAACGAAATACCCTTCCGATACGAACTCATTGTTCATCATGAGTACAAAAAATTAATGTATGTCTTGTTGCGACTAGCAAAGCAGAATAAGCTCTATACATATATCTTTGGTTAATCTTATGCAATTTCAGCGGCTAGTTCTGGACAAGTTCCAAAAAGCGTCTGACCGATCAAACATGTAAATTAGGGATTAATAAATATCCATCTTAATCTGATATTAAGAGATAAGTAAAATCTTCTTCTCGATGACTACACTACAACTTTTCACAATTTTAGAATAATTATGAGGCAATGGTCACTTTTGAATCACCTCTGCTCAATCCGGTTTTCAAGCGTATCAAATCCATTCCAATTCTCTGACAACGCGTGAATTCGACTGCTGTAAATTTTCTTTTTTGATAATACCGCACTATTAACCAAATGCCGTACCACAATATAATTTTACTTATTCAAAGTATGCGTTTGGAAATAATGGTCGCATAACAGGTTCAATAACATGTTATTCTTCGGGCAGATCTGTAGCCAATGGCTTATAAGTTTAAGATATTTTTTTCGGACATGCCTATCAGAAATAAGACAGTAAGAGATCAGCCGTGACTACATGACGTCAAGATCTAACAGTAGCTCTTTAGCAAAACTTTTGTTAACAATAGATTATTACCAACTTCAAATATACTATCAAATTCAAATCCTATGACTAAATATACTTAGAATAAGTTGAATAATAATGATAATTACAATTAATTAAGGTTGTTTTTAGTCGAGATAAAAAAGTCAATGGCACGAGCGGGATTCGAACCCACGATCTTCGGCTAGATACACCGCTGCTCTACCACTTGAGCTATCGTGACCTCGATCCACTCGGACACTAACTTCCCCCAGTGTCCGAGTGGATCGATGTCAGGATAGCTCAAGGGGTAGAGCAGCGGCGTACCTAGCCGAATATCGTGGGTTCGAATCCCGCTCGTGCCATTGACCTTTTTATCTCAACTAAAAAAAAAACCTTAATTAATTGTAATATATTAATTGGTCAAGCGGACCACAAAATTAGTGAAAATAATGATAATGATAGAAATGCTTAACGTTGTCTTTTTTCCTGGTTTGGATATTCCAAGTCATGTAGGATATGGACCGAAGGTAGCCGGGAAAAACATTTTCCTATTTTAACATAGAACAAACACGCTAAAATTTAGTTTCCTTTCCATTATCCGTCTTTGAGTCACGTTTGCTTAGAAGTATAAAGAACACCATTTCCTATTAAATTAAGGATCAAAGTATTAAAGTACAAACAAAGAGTACACAGACGCTTTATGGTTATTATGTTGTCATTTTTTTGTTTTTGTGGAAATCTTGATAATAATCAATACTCAAATTCCAACTAAAAACATCCTGTGTTTTATTTACAGTACAAGCACTTTGAAAAAAATTAAATCCATTATATGTAGTGGTCTATTGACGGAATTACTTCTTTCAATTAATTAATCTTTTTATGTAAGGTTTTGGTTGAAATGAAAAAGCTAGTGCTACGAGCGGGATTCGAACCCACGACCTTCGGCTAAAGACGCAGCTGCTCTACCAATTGAGCTATCGTGACGATCATTTCAACCAAAATCTTACATAAAAAGATTTTTTTTTATTTGATGCAATGAAATTTTCTTAGTTTTAATTCCTTTGTTGCAAAATTTAGGTCATCGTTGAATTATTATCCATAAAAAGCATTAATTTTTATTATCTTTTGTTTGTAATCATCTCAATTAAACACTTATTGATCGATAATGGTGTCAATGAGCTTTCCAGCACGCTAAACAATATTCTACGAAATCTAGAGCTGAAGTGATTAAGTTTACATTAGCGTGTATTTGATAAAGCCGCTATTTAATTAGAAGGATGTTTCAGAAAATATTTTCAATAGAGCGTCATGGAAGGAAAACAAACGTTAATTCAACACTAAAGAAATTTTTAAGTAGTTAAACTCAATTAAGAACTTGTGTTCAATTAACGTTTTGATAAAACACTCGACCATGTTGAAACCAGGTTGCTCAGAAAATGGTTTTGATCACGTGAAGGCCTTGTTTATATTATACCTTTTCTTTGTTTTTGTTTTCAATATTATCATGAATTTGTTATATTATATTATATAATCCATTACCTTGAAATAATTATGTAAAATAACGTTTTATACATAAATATTTTTTAACACACCCAACATTCGTGCTAATTAATTGCTAGCATCAATACGGAGTGAGGCACCAAAATTGGCTGAAGTCTGGAGCTTAGTTAAAGTGGATCAACTATTCTGGATTCTGTTAACAAGCACAATTAGATATTCGAAGTAGGTAATTTGTTCGTTTTATGTTACGGTACTACACAATTTTTTATTAGTTAGTCAGTTATTTACGATTAATAGGTTTACATATAAAATTTGTTTTACGATTGTGGAAAATGAAAACTTTCTCTCCCTTTGTAATTCTAAAAATAATCAAAATTCGTGAAAGAGATTTTCTTGAATCGTCTATTTAATCTAATTCAGATTTAAGTAATCTAAAAACATGATGTTCGTTGATCGACCTGCAGATAATCTATGTAGGGTTTCAATCTTCGTGGAGGTCATTAGACGGGCGATAAAAGACTAAATGCTGGGTTCACCGAGCTTTCGGCATCTTATAGTGTCATCATCAGGGCCTATTTTATTACATACAAATAAATACATAGTAACATACAGATAACAATTAATATAATAAAATGATACACATACTTTCCCAAGGATGAAGAAAATGATAAACATGAAAAACTATTGTACAAGAGTTTTGGGTTTAAGGTTATAGAGCACATGGCCAGCATAATACATTTTGACGGTAAAAAAAGGCATTTACATAATTATAATTATAAGTAATTGTTTACATACAATATTTATATTTGACAATGAACCCAATAATTTATAGTAAAATAAAACAATACCTCGCAAAAAATCCAGTTCACTAATACCCCTTCTTCTTTTTTTTTTTTTTGTTCTGAGTAGTAATTACTTACAGGTACTTTTGATGATCACAGAGAATATATTTAAAACTAAAATTACAGCTAGTTTTAGTTTTAAATTTTTAGTTGTGTTCCATAACCTTAAACCCAAAACGATTGTACAATAGTTTTCCATGTTAATCGTTTTCTTATTCCTTGGGAAAGTATGTATATCATTTTATTACATTGATTGTTAATTGTATGTTACTGTGTATTTATTTGAATTTGTAATAAAATAGGCCCCGATGTAGGCACTATAAGGTGCCGAAGGCTCGGTGAACCCAGCATTTAGTCTTATTTTTTCACCTGTCTAATGATCTCTACGAAGGTTAGAACCCTAGATATTTAAATTTGTTTAATGAAATAAATTAAAATATATTTTAACGCTTTATATATTTCATTTATGCTAAGAGAAACAATTATGTTCATTTTTTCTGTGCTTTCAATCTTTTCATTTTAGTTCCGAACAGTTTCTTATTTTATTTTTTATAAGAAAGGTAAATTTTTATATGTTCCGAATTTTTATTATATTCCTTTTTCCCATTAAACTATAATTTGTGGGCAGACGTGAAGCACAAGCCATTTAAGAACCCACAAAATACTTTATACACTCTATACCAAAATTTATTTAGAAATCGTGAGATGCGGTCTGTGATGTAGGTTTCAGAATAACATTTTCTTTATCGTGGTAACGTTTCGATCTTTATTGAGATCATCTTCAGGTCCTGGGATTTACAAACATTGTTTACATATTACAATTATATTTTGGATTTGGAAAAGTGAATTTATACAATGCAAAATATATTTTATATATTCAATCAAAGTATTTCTACTCACTCAAAGTGTTTTTCCTCTGTGTAATTGTGCCAGTCTTGGGTGTCGTGTCGAGAGTGCCAGTGAGATTTTGCTATTTTGTGTTTATATACTTTGGATTTTAAAGTGGTGGGGAAGGATATCGATATAGAAAAGACATTTTTCTATAAGGCGTCGGCTTCTTTGAGGTAAAAGGAAAAAATTGTGTTGGTAATGGTTCGGCTAGATTATCCTTTCAGGATTATATAGAAAGGGATAATAGGAAAAGGAAAGCTGAATTATTGGGAAATTAGACTATGTGAAAAATATTTCATGGAATGTAATGTGATGATATAGGTATGTTATCTGTATTAAATTTGATTAATGATATTGGCGTAGCTGCGACTGAGTTTACATGTATCTGTTCTGTAATTGATGCTGTNCCTGAAGATGATCTCAATAAAGATCGAAACGTTGGCACGATAAAGAAAATGTTTTTCTGAAACCTACATCACACCAGACCGCATCTCACGATTCTAAATAAATATCGATTAACGGTCACTAATCACCACACATTTCTATACCAAAAGTTGGTTTTCTCTTTTGACTGATGTTACCACAGTTCGACCGTTGTGCATTAAAAAATGATTTTATATTTATAAAGTGTATTTTTATAGGTTCAAATTCTGTAGTTTAACTGGAGATTTTTCGATTATAATTTAATTGTAGTAAGCAATTATCAATTTTGTTCCTAGATTTTTTACGGGTTTTTTTCAACTTTGAAGTTATAACTGTGAAACCTGAATGAAAAAGTAGAATACACATTAACATTAACACATAATATTTATATTTGACATTGAAACAACAATTTATAGTAAACTAAAACAATACTGAACTACTGACTAAAGGTCCAATTATTTTTTTTTTTTGTTCTGACTAGCAATTTCTTTCAAGAAAATGTTTTTCTAAAACCTACGTCACACCAGACTGCACCTCACGATCTCCAAATAGTTGATAACAATGTATTATCAATAATAAAAAAATTTCTCTTGACCTCATGTAGTGTCACGGCTGATCTCTCTCTGTCTTATTTCTGATATGCTTGTCCGAATGTAATATGTTAAACTTATAAGCCATTGGCAACAGATGTGCCCGAAACATGTTATTGAACCTCTTATTCCCAAACGTATACTTTGAATACGTAAAATTATATTGTGGTACGGCAGTCGAAATCACGCGTTGACAGAGAATTTTAATGGATTTGATACGCTTGAAAATTGAAATGAATAGAGATGATTCAAAATTGTGAACGTTGTAGTGTGATCATCGAGAACTTTTACTCGCCTCTTAATATGAGTACTGGACTAATTTGTATGTTTGATCGTTCAGAGGCCTTTCGGAGGTCCACATCGGTCTTTAGATAAAGCATATAGTTTGGGGTAATGGCAGTGAGAATAACTTTTGATATAAAAACCCGCATTAATTGCTCTAACTTATCATACCGAGCAAACCGTCAAATCTTCGATTGATCTAGAGACAGCACAAAAAAGATTAAACTTGCGAAAAAGGGGTAATAAATTGTGACTGACCAGACTCGACCTAAGTGCCATTTTAACGCTGGACACTCTCTCTTGAATGTGAGTATTAAAGGAGAGTCGAGGGGGCAGAATGACACCCAAGTACATGAATGAATTTACCACTTCAATCACCTCAGCTCCCATTTTTCCCTTGACGACAGCCTACCACCTTTTTTAACAATCAAAATTCCAGACTTATTCCCGTTAACTTTCAAACCCCCTTTACACACAGTAGTTCTTAAGAGGGGTGTTGATGGGGGTTTTCTCACATCATAACAATGTCTTCAGCTTACTAAGTATTATATTGGTTTAAAAAGAAAGTAATATAGTTTTCAATTACCTATTGAATTAATTAATTCAATATTTACATTTTTGTCTATATTATTTTTGTTTACAAATACGTTAAACTCTGAATTAAAATGCCTTATTTCTCCTCAGTTTCTGTTTTCAACTTCTTTAGTTGTGTCCCATAATTTAAACATTTAAAGTAATCGTGTCTTTGGATTAAACGCATTTAAGACATTTACTTTATGAATTCCAGAAAGGGCATAACGCAACTGTTGCAACTGAAAATTCGTGCGCAGTGATTTGTGGTGACGCTTGTTCGTAAAGTCCAACGATGGTGTATGTTCGGCTTAGAGAAAGAAATTTTACTCTTGAAGATGATGCGCGCAGTCCTTCTGAGGTTGACGACGACGTTCTGAGATATAGGATAGAGTAGAATACCTTTTGTTGACCCGAGAACTTGAAGATATGAAAAAATATTTGGACAACCGTTGCAAAACCACGTGCAAGAATTGTTTGTTTGTTAAAAAGTACGCTACATGGATCCCATATGAACCCAGCGAAAAGATTTTGGCGGATCGCATTTCAATTTGCTCTTCACTCTTGTGTCACCACTCTTACACCCATTTCTTTATAGTTGATGAAACATGGATCATATAGAAAAACATAGGGGCAAACGGTTAATAGTGAATGGTACTGGTAACCCGTTTAGACCTCAAAATAAAGTAAAAACGGCCTGCACTAGCAAACAGAAATGTGCAGTCTTTCTCCATGAAAATGCCCCGCTTCCATGTTATTTTTAGGGCCAAACAGTTATTAACTAATCTGAAATTGGAAATTTTATCACACTTCCTGCTCATTTTACCTTGTGACTACTATTTATTTCGGTCTGGACAAAAATTTTTAAACGGCCAAAACATTGAAAATTGTGAATGTGTTCAAAGGTTTCAGGAAAAAAACATGGGAATTTTTAGGAGAGAGGAATAGATATGCTACCTGAAAGATGGCAACAAGTAATTATAAAGTACATTATATTCAGTGGCCTAATTGATCAAATTACTTCTTTCAATTAATTAGCTTTTTTTTGTGTAAGGTCTTGGTTGAGATGAAAAAGCCCACGATCTTTGGCTCGGTTCGAATCTCTCTCGTGACATTAACTTTTTCATCTCAACCAAGACCTTACATAAAAAGAATAATTAATTGAAAAAAATAATTTAGTCAATTGGCCATTAAACATAATGGATTTAATAGGTAAAAGAAGTATCACTTCAGCTCCCCGTGGCCACTTCATAAGTCGCTGAGAATCGAATCCTGTTCACACGACAATAGAAAAATAGAAAAAAGAGTGAAAATTCGAAAAGTTGTACGTTGAGATGGAGAGTTGGTATCCGAGAGTAATTAAAAAAGCCTATCTTTTGAAAACAACATAATATGTAATTCCTTGGTAAGGGTTGGTTGAGATAAAAAAGTCAGTGTCACGTGTGGGATTCGAACCCACGACCTTCAGCTAAATACGCCGCGACTCTACTACTTGAGTTATCGTGACTTCAATCCCCTTGGACACAAACTTTCCATCTCAACCTGCAACCGTTCGAATTGTCCATCTTTTTGCCATTTTCAACTGTCGTATAATCAGGATTGGGTTCTCAGCGAATTATGAATTGGCCACCGGGAGCTGTTTAGTGAAGTGATCTTTTACTTCTTTTACTTAGTAATATTAATCCTTTTACGTTTTTTAGAGGTCATCAAACAATTATTAACTAATTTGAACTTGGACATTTTATCACACTTTCCTCTCATATCACCTTGTGATTACTATTTATTTTGGTCTATACAAAAATTTTAAATGGCCAAAACATTGAAAATTGTGAATGTCTTCAAAGGTTTCTGAACTATAAACATGGGAGTTTTTATGAGAAAGGAATAGATATGCTACCTGAAAAATGGCAAGAAGAATTATAAAGTCCATTGTGTTTAGTGGCCTAATTGACCAAGCTACTTCTTTCCATTAATTAGTCTTTCTATGTAAGATGAGGTTTCTATGTGAGGTTGAAAATGGCAAAAAGAGGGAAAATTCGAACGGTTGTAGGTTGAGATGGAGAGTTGGTAAATGAGAGGATCGAATCGCCATAGCTCAAGTGGTAGAGTAGCGGTGTAATTAGCCGAAGGTCGTGGGTTCGAATCCCGCTCGTGACACTACCTTTTTTATTTCAAACAAGACCTTACATAAAAAGAATAATTAATAGATAGAAGTAATAAAGAAAGGACAATACATCTCCGAATTATTAAAAACATGCCAGGTATAAAAAAATAAATATATTTACTGTAAAAAAAGTCATTATTTTCTTGCCACCCCATAACAACTCGTACTACCCCTTCCAAAAAATTAGGTAATTCATAAAAAAAATTAATGAGCTCATTAGGCATCCCTGTTAGATAAGAAGATAGTAAGAACTTGGAAATTCTATTTTGTCCTCTTATAAGATTAGAGAAAAATAGTTTGCTAAATTTGACTCATTCACTAAATTATTTTCTGGTGTTTTGCTGAATTTTCTTTCAAACTTTCATAATTATATATATTTTATTAAAACCAGAAAAAACACCTTGGCTCCCGGCGAAAAAGCCGGAGCGCACGTCCGGCGTCGTGGTACTGGATATTCCGACGAAGCCGACATCCTGTCTCCTCTCAAAAAAGACAAGTCTGGCCACATTCACTTTCGAAAAGTAATCGATACTCCTCGGGGCGAGTTTAAACCGTCCATTCGTGCTAATAAATTACTTTCACTTTACAGAAACACACTCTCACCCCAGAGTGCTCGATATTCCTCGGGGTTGGGGATAATACCCCTTTCACGCTAATAATTTACATTCACACCAACACATACACAAGCACACGCAACACATAAACACATACTACATACATTGAACAACTCTTATAGCCCTGAGGCACTTAATCAACGATCCGTTCCCACTGCCGTAAGGCCACGCATAGGTTAGCAGGGACGCAGTCGTTCATCCCGCAGCCTTCGAGTTTTCTGCATTGTAAAATACGCTCGATGCTTAATCTTTCGGTACCTAATGGACAGCGGCGCTCTCTTTCCTGACAGCAAGTGCGGGCATAGGTCACACTAGGCTGTGTATGCCTAGTATGTCCTATGCGTAGCCTAGTAAATATGGCCCTTTCTATTCTAGGCCCGGCCTCCGTTGACCAGGGAGCAAGAAACAAAGAACAAAATACGTCTGGTGTCCGATTATTTTTTTAAATATTTTCTAATTTTACTTAATTATTATTATTAATATTATTATTATTTATTGTTTTTATTTTTAATTATGTATTTATTTTTCGTAGCCGGGTAAGTGTGTACTCGCTTATCCCTGATGTTTCAAAAGTAAAATATGATATTAAAGGCTGAAAAATATCGAGATAAGCTATAAGTGGTTAGTGGTTAATGTTTATTACATTTTTTGATAATGTTGACTAGAATAAATGTCCGTTAGCTTTAAATTGAGCGTTTTTATTTTCTAAAAAAAAAAGGTTAACGAGGAGAAGCTGTGTAAAACGAGCGACAAGGGCCATAATTTAAGAGGGTGGCAAGTAATTGGGAGCATAAATTGCGGTCGCAGCACTTGCAGCAGCTCGAACAAACTGAATTTGCAGCCCTTTACGCCTTGCGTCTTTTCAGTCGGTTTACACTCACGCCACATGTACAAGCCGGGTCCAATTGTTTCTTAACTCCACCCGAGAAATACGACTTTGTGGTGTCGTTGGAAAAATGCCTTACAGCTTTATTGCTTTTACATTGAGTTATGTCACAATGTAACGAGTACAATCAATGATGTAGCCGCGTGAGCAATTTATGCGATAGAATTATATATAATGCTATACAGTAACCTTATTTTTTTATAGACAACCGCAAATGTCAAAAAGATTATCTTTCAAACAATTTTTAGAGCAAGGAAAGAAGTTAAAAATGCAATTAAATGTATCAAAGCTTTGTCTTAATAATTGTACACCTTGCGATACAATTAAGCACCAAGCGATGGGATTAAACTGCATAAAAATGAATAGAGATATTTGTAATTTCTATTAATTTCTATTTTGGTTCATNATGTATATATTCTTCTTAGTTTGGATAAAGCAAAATAGAAAATACAAACCAAAAACAATAAAATGTTAATCATTTTTAATAATGGATTTACTTAACAATAGCAAACATGAAGATTACTCATTATTTGGAGATCGTGCGATGCCGGCTGGTGTGACATAGATTTTAGAAAAACATTTTCTTTATCGTGCCAACGTTTCGATCATTACTGAGATCATCTTCAGGGCTCAAAGTGTTTGTTTTCCGTGTAGATGTGTCATTCTTGTCTGCCGTGTTGAGTGTGTGTGTGTGTGTGTGTGTGTGTGTGTGTGTGTGTGTGTGTGTGTGTGTGTGTGCAGTGCATGGGCACTCTCAAGACAGACACGTTTATAAATCCCAGGCCCTGAAGATGATCTCAATAAAAATCGAAACGTTGGAAAGATAAAGAAAATGTTTTTCTAAAACCTACGTCACACCAGACCGCATCTCACGATTTCCGAATAATCATTAACTAGCGTCACTAAAACCACATGTTTCAATACATGTAGAATGTGAAAAAAGGGAATTTCTAACATTGTATAAATTCACTTGTTTTCACGTCTTACATGTATTTAAATTAAACAACGTTTATAAATCCCAGGCCCTGAAGATGATCTCAATAAAGATCGAAACGTTGGAAAGATAAAGAAAATATTTTTCTAAAACCTACGTCACACCAGACCGCATCTCACGATTTCTGAATAATTACTTATTAATAGTATGCTTAATCGGTGCACAGAGGTTTTAGCTAACAGAGCAGTTTAAACAATTATCGTGTCCAATCGACAAAATTATGGAATTAAAATCTTTTATTTTGTTGTTCTTCAAAATCCCATAATTAAATTTTCCTACAGTAAAACACATAATAATTTCTAATAAATTATAATGCATTTTATAATTAAAATAAAATAAAAATGCTAGAGGACACTACAAAATTGGCAACATCCCTATTCATTTTTGTGCAATCAAAGCAATTTAAAAAGTGAAATCAAATTTAGAATAATTCATTACCTTAATATTTATGTTAACATGCTAAATTATAAATAGGTACTGTATATTATCTTGTGTGTATATATGTAAGAAATATAACCGGTGAAAAGCTCACCGACAACATTAACGTATCACAGATGTGTTTTGAAAATATAATTCTTTTGAATGCATAGTTATTTGGTTTGTTTGTACAACAATTATATAGAATCTAGAACAAAAACTAAACTTGTGGGTGCTTTTAGCAAAAATGGATATATGGGACAATTGACGAGCTGAGTATGAGCAGAAGGGAATTCGTTCCTGTACCATAAAAAAATTATTTAAAAAACTAACACCGCCGCTTTTTAAAACCCGATTTACATTCAAGTCACGATTCCAAACAAGGTTAGCATAATGTTGCAAAATAATTTTTACCGGTGTTGGTTCTTAAGGTTGTCCTGGTAAAGGGGTATAGCTTTATGGTCCTTATTACGCAGTCTTTCGGATAGGAAAACCCGGTAAACTGATGTTTTCCCGTTGGCAGGAATTTTATGTATGTTACAAACCATTTGGTATACGATATCAACTATTTTACGAGTTGAGATCAACTGCCGGTGTTTTGTATGTTTAAGAAATACAATTTAAAAAAAAAGGACTGTTGTCAGTTATGCAATGGATAAATAATGATACTGAAATCATCATGGCTTGATAGAACAAGTTCACCTGTTTCGTTGATTAATCAAAACACATTTCTACCCTCTTCTACTATTTGAAATTTTGAATTTCAAAGTTTAATCGAAGCTTAGTATAATCCATTTACGTTTGTAATGATAATTGACCAAGTTACTTCTTTAAATTAATTATTCTTTTTATGTAAGGTCTTGGTTGAGATAAAAAAGTCAGTGTCATAAGCGGGATTCGAACCCATGACTTTCGGCTAAATACGCCGCTGCTCTACCACTTGAGCTACCGTGACTTCTATCCTCGGACACCAATTCTCCATATCTTTGAAAATGGCCGAGTGGGAAAATTCGATCGAATTTGTTTTATGGTCATGAGGTTATCTATAAATATCAAAAATCTTGACCATCCATTTGCACTTTGTTGAAAGATTAATATAACGTTAAACACACCTGAGATAGAAAACCCAGGATGAAAGATTGAGAAAGAGTTCAACATCAAGCTCCGAAAAATGTTTTGTTCTCTATGCTCGACGAAAGGAAGTATCTTCTCAGCCAGGAGGTGTCCAAAGCCTTAGATGTGTAATTCCGTCCTGCTTTGTGGTCGTGCCAGCAAGAGCGAACGTCAAATTATACAACGAATGTAAATAGCATAATGAAATCATAGAAGGCTCCGGTACAATAAACAGCACTAGATCGGGTAGACCGAATCATCCCATTTACTGAAGAAGCGTTTATAGCCAAAAATACTCCGGCTGGTAGAATTGACTCAAGAAATCATAACAGACCAAAAAAGAACCATTGTCCATACTCGCCAAATTGTTAAATACTTGTTGGAAGGTATTCCCTAATTAAACATTGATTCATATTTTCATCCAAAAACGGTGCATCTCTTCGCAACTGTTGGCATTAGTCAACGGACATTGTGTCACACCGAAGTAGATTTAATTGGACGAAACAAAATGAAGATCCGGATAATCTAATGGTTAGGAATGATCATTTACCATTGAAAGCGAAGCGATTTGTGTGATCTTATGGCTTCAGGACTCGGGTTATACCTTAGCCATCAACAAAACCTACGAAATTTTCAAACGATGAATGCAAATTTCCCCACGATATCAAGCTAGAAACGGACTACGAAATGATCAAACCAAGCAAGCAGTAGAGCAAAGTAAAAATAACAGGCTGTCCAATAATTTGACGTCGTTCACATAACCAGGCAACTGAGTGTCAAATATAATGACATTACTGCAATAAATTATTAGCAATATTAGTTATTTTAGGGTAGATAGAAATTCTAATAGTCTCCATACTTGAGGGAAGAAATCGATGTTGAAAAAGTATATAGATATTATTTTTAGATCATTGAATATATTATCAGCAATTATAAATAACTAACCGTTGAATATTTTTTAAGAACTAAAGAATAAATATCGTCTAAATGGATGATAAACTATCAATTAGTATTGTGATGTATAAGCATATCAGTACTTACTTCAAGCTGCTTCCAGCAAACTGCTAGTGCCCTGGAAAAGAAACCATAAATATATTACTCTATTATCTTTCCAAATCTAAAAAAAATTAAAATATTGAACAATTTATCATAGTGATGTAATGGAAAATATTTTGCAGCCAATTCACCCCTTTGTGTATCCAAGTGGAAACGCCTGCAATAAGTTCTGAGCAAAGGAACATCTGGAGTCTGTTAGGTCTGAGGGTTTGCTAGCCTTTACGTTGAACTCGAAACTAACAAGCTTAAACTCCCTGAAACTCCCGGCTAGGCACAATAAGGTTTCTCAAATGGGCTCCCGGACATGAGGGTACAGGAGTAAAACGGAGAAGCTTTATCGTCGAAGGGACGCATTGGCTTTCCTCATCGGGCCTTTCTACCGAACTCTTAAAAGTTTTCTGAAATACGAGATTAGAAAGTGTGAAAAAGAAACAACCTCCGACCCTAGATAATAACTTGGGCTTGGACGAGTCAAGAAGTTTGTTACCTCCACCAAGATAAAAATCGGCCAATTCAATTCCTATTAAACTCTAAACTATTTGAGTAATAATGAAAAAATGAATGTTTTCGTGGAATACTGATTTATATAAGTTCAAATCTGCACACGTTTGCACATACAGGCACGGGTGAAGAGAGTTGAGCCTATCAGTTCTCACACTAAACTGCCATGTCCAATTTTGGTAATTTACAATAAATTACCGATAGGCCTCGAGAATCACCCACCTCGGGTGTTGGCAATCCAGGGTGAGATCCCCTCTAATCCGATGTTGCTTGGGCTCAAGTGGCTGTCAGCAGCTAGGCAGCCCCCATCCGTCTCTAAAGCAAAAATTCTTTCCTATTTTCATACGATTCAGTCACTTAAGGTGGTGGAATACTCGATATTCTTCCAGTACTCTCTATACCTATCATATAACTAACCTAATTTGGGGTCAATGGAAAGTCAATATTTCGCGTTCTGCCCACTCACACTACACATTCACGCTAATAAATACATTCACTCTGAACATACGTTAGGGCACATAACACTGTTTCCTCCAAGAATCAGATCGGGGACCCAAATGCACGTTGAGCTCGTGCTCAACCACAATTCTCATATCAGGTGGCATTCGTACGTGCATTCTACCTCGAGCCAAGGAATTGCACCGTTCAATTAAGTAGGACATACCGAGCAACCTTTCTCCACATGCCGGATACATACGCGGGCTTTGGCTCAAAAGTGTCTAAGTCGCATGGCTTACCCTTAACCGGATGAGAATGACCCTTCTTTTACGAGTCAGATTCTTCGAGGGCCACCTATCGACAGTGCTCTTGGCAAGGGAGGTTTCTTTGCCGATTCGAGGATTAATGACAGAGATAAAGGGAAACATATGTAGCATACAGAACTTAGAACTTACAATTCTGCTTTGTCATTCAATGATCTTCAGCTAGATAAGGTAAATATAACATAAACTGGGTTATTAGCATGATTTTAATATGTACTGAGCGAGAGAGAGAGAGTGAGAAAGAGAGAGCGAGAAGTGGCGAACAATAGGGTGATGTATTTATAAGCCAGGTGTGTGGAGCCAGGCAAGCTTTTATTATAAATAAGCGACTTTTACGATACAAACAGTTCATCCGTTCTGTATCTGAAACAACGTCCCGTTTTTGTTTAACTGTCAAAACAGTTTTTACGATGAAACGGCTTTTTATTCCCAAGCGAATTCATATTCGACTAAATGTGACCGTATTCCCCAAACGGCATTTATTTAACTTTTTAATTCACATAAATGTGCGTTTTACCCAGAAAGGCATCTATGAATGTAGAAAATCTCTGGAAAATCAATTCAAACAGAAGCTAGAGGGCAGAGAAAAAAATATTTCGAAGAAAAAAATACTTTGCTAGTACTATAATTAAATAGCAAATTAAAAATCTATTCTGTAGCCACCCCCTTAAAAAAAGTACAACTATGAATCCTGATAATCTATAATAAAATAACAATAAAAAAGTTCTAGTGCACAGCTGTTCGGAACATAACATTAACTTCACTCAATTAATTATGCACATTTCTTTCGAAATAAAAAATTTGTGTCACAAGCAGGATTCGAACCCACGACTTTCGGCTGGATACGCCGCTGTTCTACCACTTGAGCTGCTGTGTGTGACTTCGATCGCCCATGCCACAAACTTATCATTTCGACTCACCGTTTTTTCCACTTATTAATTATATTAATTGTCCAATCCAATTAATTTCGTAATTTTTATGTCGATATTTTGATTTCATTGGTGCTAATATAGTTTTATAAATTGATACTTTCTGATCTTTTCTTTCTCAAAACGGATTATAAGCGAAAATTAATTGAGATTTGCATTTCGGATCTGCAGAGTGAATGAATTTGTAGTTTTGTCTTTTCTGACCATCTGATCAGTTTACTCACGCAGTTCATAAGTAGTTTGTAAATAAAGAATTCGGAAAAGAAATTATAATAACAAACCGCCACTGAAGATGACGTTCTGATAGCCTAACCAGCACGGTAGGCAGTTCAGACGATCGGAATCAACAAACCCAAGAAGATAACCAAAAATATTCTATATATTATTTTTATTATTAGCATTTTGTACATCAACAACAAAGAGAAACTCGGCAGCAGACTGACATGGAATCCCAAGACAAGACTTAAAAAACAGGTACTTAATACAAGACGTGGACTACTACGAAGACTTCTAAGACCGAAATCGACTTTGACAATTACGACAAAGCTATTATTACCTTTTATTGAAATCCTACGTAACTGATCGCTGTTTCAGAGTGAGGTGCGGCAATGAATTCTCGGAAGTCAAATAGATAAAGGCAGGTGTACCGCAAGGTTGTATCCTTGGTCCTATCCTACATATCATTTATGCTGCTGACCTACCGATATATCCTGACACTATTATCACCACCTACGCAGACGACACCGCAATCCTATCCTTTAATTCGAATCCTGTCCAAGCTACCTCCAACATCCAGGAACACCTTGAGCTTATCGAAGACTGGTTTAAAAAATGGAAGACAAGACTGAACGAAGAAAAATGCACTTAGTGAATTTTTACGATGAAAAAGCAGTGTTGCCCTTCATAGTACATCAACAACAAAGAGATACCAGTTTCCACTCAAGTTACATACCTGGAACTATATATCGACAGCAGACCGACGTGGAATCCCCACACAAGACTTTAAGAAAAACTTAATACAAGACTTGGTCTACCACGAAGACTTCTAAGACCAAAATCGACTTTGACAATTAAGACAAAACTAACACTGTACAAGACTTTACTGAGACCAATATGGACATACGAAGTGGAACTCTGGGGTATGCCAAGCCTTCCAATATCCAGCGCATCCAGTCCGTCTAATCAAAAGTTCTTACAGAAATTGTCAAAGCGACTTATTATGTCACTAACCTCACTAAACTTAACTTAAAGACCCTCAACATATCTTTTGTCAACAAACTACTCCGGTCCAGATTCTAAACCTTCCACACCAACCATTCGAACCATCCTAAACATACTGCTCGAGCCCTCTCCACTCATTCCCATCCTGACAACCCACCACGTCGCCTCAACTGACTAAGGCCTCGGGATCTCCTTGACCCCTAATCACACACACTGAGTGCCAACAATGGCTGGCTCCTCAAAGCATGTGTTCTACCGGTGCAGTACTGGCATTAGTGCTAGTGGTGTGCTGTGTAATATATGAATCATGTACGTATAGGAAACAAATAAATTAACAAAAAAAACTATTTCTGCCAGAACTTTTCTTGGTTTAAACAATTCTCAATAATTAAATAATCGATTGAAACCGACTCTGACGTAAAAACTCTGCGTATATCATAATGTAGTAAAGAATTTATAGTTTAAAGTTTATAGGCAGACGTATGAATATCAAAACTTTTGTTTGTTTTTTATAATTGTTTAAACTATTATTGCTTGTCGTTAACCTTTCGTTATAAAATCAAGATAAATCCACCAAATGGCTCGTGAAATTGATGATAGTCCCTCAATGGGCTGTGCAATAATTGGAAAGCTGCGATAAGAGTCGTGAAAAGTACAGGGCGTGGCAACGTTGATGCTATCGTGATTCATCCAAGGAAAGGCTATCTTCAACCATCAACGAAATCGTCCCCATCAGCCATTTACAAATCGTCATTTACGCGAATCAAGAAAATAAGTTCGCTCAGGTGGAAATATAAACAATTTTGTTATGTTTAGCTTGAATTTCTAAAAGTCTTGTAACTTTAAGATAAATTAAGAATATTACGTTATTATAAAAATAGTTCCTACACAGTATACGGTTGTCCTTTTTTAGATGGCACGGTTGAATTTCTCTTGAACCAATGACGCTATCAAAAAAAATAAAAATAAAAATAAAAAAAACATGTTTGTCTATTTTCAAATTTTTAACTTTTTTGGAGAAAAATTATACACCATATCTCTGGCCCAGTCCAATTTCAGCATTTCAAATACGACCCTTTACATCCTGACACTTCATTTTAAAGGATTTACGCTGAAAACAATGGTGCAATCGGATTTTAAATTGGTCAAAAAGTTTGAAAAAAGGTATTGTTGTGGTTTGTTTGGTGGTTTATTCCAATAATTTGCTTCTCCACTAAAATAAACATTGATTGCCTTTATTGTTTATATTCTGTCATTGTTTGTCAAACTCGCAGCAAATCTTAATTTCTGGGAGTAAATAAATTTTATACTAACTAATTCGTTACATTCAGTATTCCCTTCAAAATGAACCTAAGAGCACATGCAGTCCAGTTGTACTTCCAGAAATTTCCTGATCGCCCCAGAGTAAACCACAAATGTCATTAGAGGTGAAGCTGGATTCATCAGACCATAGGATGTATGGAAGAACGTTTTTTTTCAGCTTCCCAAATCGACATTTGTGCAAGGAACGTTAAACGCCTTCATAATCGAAGTCCCGAAGTCCCTGAACAAGATGAGAGCGATACGGCTTAAAATTGTAAATCCGGAGTACCACAAGGATTTAATTTTTTGAAAAATCTAAAACCCTTACAACATTTCCGAGAGAGGAATTCGTATTTTCCCGAACTACCGTAAAGGATTCACCTCCTCGTCTTAATTTCGCTACCGGTTTCTTTTGGACATTACTTTGTCGTTTTTTGACCAATTAAAAATCCAATTGTACTATTGTTTTTCGCGTACAAAATCCTTTAAAATGATGTGTCGTATTTGAAATTTTGAAGATGAACGATCACTAATATAAAAGGCAGTCGTTGATATCAACTCGCTTTTGATCGGAAAAATGTGCTCTTCGATTCATTTTGAATAGAGTACTGAATATAAAATGTATTTACTTCCAGGAATTAAGATTTGCTCTCGTAATGCGAGTTTGACAAACAATGACAGAATGACAGAATGTAAACAATAAAGCCAATTAATGTTCACTTTAGTGGAGAAGCAAATTATTGGCATTAACAACTAAACAAACGAAATGCATTTTTTTAAACATTTTGACCAATTTAAAATCCGATTGCGCAGTTGTTTTCAGCGTAAAAAATCCTTTAAAATGATGTGCCAGGATGTGTAGGGTCGTATTTATATATTTTTTTGATGTGAACTGGGCTTGAGGTACCCTGTATAATTTTTCTCCAATAAAACCGCAAACATTTGAAACAAGACTAAAAAATATTAGACAGGTATTCTTATTTTTCGATAGTGTCATTGGTTCAAGAGAAATTCAGCGGGGTCATCTAAAAAGGACACCCTATATACAACGGGTCTTCTTTCTCTATGAAAAAACTACATTTATACATACATCTCAGATAACTTAAGCTAAATTGTAATATTTATGAAATATTTTATATGTATAATATGATAGCGAATAAAGCATATAATTAATAACTTAGTAGCGTTAGCGATTAATCTATCTAGGGAATTTGGTGGGAATGGATGGAAAACTTTTGTAGTGGACCCTTCTCGGGCAAGTAACTTTCAATTTCATCACATAATGTTCTTAACTCGAACTATAAAATAAAGTTACGAGGGAAAAGAGATAAATCGGTTACCTCCATGACAACGGAAGTTCTCGTTATTTTGTTGCTGACGAGACAAAAGTGGTCGCAATTGGCCTGGAACATGTACAAGTTGAGGTATCACAATCAAAACACCAACCCTTTCAGTTTTAAGTTATAGATT
Source organism: Cimex lectularius (assembly GCF_000648675.2). Lineage (NCBI taxonomy): Eukaryota > Metazoa > Arthropoda > Insecta > Hemiptera > Cimicidae > Cimex > Cimex lectularius. The sequence goes on from NW_019394219.1 coordinate 303,641, forward strand.
AAACTATTTTGATTGTGGAAGAGAATCATTTAGAAAAATGATAAGAAGAAGATGTAATGAAAAAGAGAGAAGGAAAATAAAAGAAATATAGCAGAATATCACTCATATTTCATAAATTTAATATCTTTACCTTGTTTCTGCTTTGAATGTATGTACTTTGGAAAATTATAATATACCAATGTTTTCTTCGCTGAGAGAGAAGAAATAGTGGCCAACCTTAATATTTTTAAAAACCCCTTAGGGTTTAGACAATCCTCCTTATTTACAACAACATTTGATCCATTTTAAAGGATTAGAGATAAATTAAACAATTGGATTTTGTAAATAAATCTTATCACTTCTTTGTAGGTGCTTATATAAAGCTTCTTTGTAACTATTCTTTATGTAGGTTATTGGTTGAAATGAAAAAGTTAGTGTCACGAGCGGGATTCGAACCCCCGACCTTCGGCTAAATACACCGCTGCTCTACCTTTTGAGCTATCGTGACTTCCATCTTCTCGGGCAACAACTTCCCATCTCAGCCCAACCTTTTGAATTTTCCTTCCTTTTTGCCATTTTTCGAATGTCGTGTAATCTATTTGATTCTCGGCGACAAATGAAATGGCCACGGAGAGCATTAGTGAAGATATACTTCATTTTGCTTATTAAATCCATTAAGTTTTGTGGTCTGATTGATCAAATAAATTATTTCAATTAATTAATCTTTAAGTAAGGTATTGGTTGAGATAAAAATGGCAAAAAGGAGGGAAAATTCAAAAGGTGAGTTAAGATGAGAAGTTGATGTCCGAGTGGATCGAAGTCAGGATAGCTCAAGTGGTAGAGCAGCGGCGTATTTAGCCGAAGGTCGTCGGTTCGAATCCCGCTCATGACATTGACTTTTTAATGTCAACCAATACCTTACCTAAAGATTTATGAATTGAAATAATTTATTTGGTCAATCGGACTAAGAAACCTAATGGCTTCTTTCTAACGTTCTGATGGTTTAACTTTTTTACCTATTTTCAGTTTAAGTTTCAAATATGACTGAGTGATGGGTTTAAGTGGTACAGATTCATTTTTGAAAGATGGAAGAAGTCAAGCGTATGTGCCCGTCGTGCTTAACATTAATGAACTTTTCTTTATATGTCTTTTAATTGCCGACGGTTTTATTTTTATGCATGACATGCAACGTTCCAGACAGCTAGGATTGTTGGTGACTACTTGGAACAGGCATCAATTCAATATTTGTTGTGGCAATCATGTTGTCCCGACTTAAACCCTATCCGAAAGGTGTTTGGGTCGAGTTATCAAAAATGGTAAAATTTGGAAAAATTGGGAGAATTTGCAGGAATTAAGAATGGCGCTGTTGGAGGAATATTAAAATATTCCACATCCCAACATTCAAAACCTCATAAAATCGATGCCACGTCGAATCAATCAAGCAAGCGGTGATCATCACAAGAGGTAGAAATCCCTGTCGATGATGATTGTCGCCGAAAATCAAATAGATTACACGACACAAGAAAAATGGCAAAAAAGAGGGAACATTCAAAAGATGGGGTTGAAATGGGAAGTTAGTGCCCGAGTGGATCGAAGTCACGATAGCTCAAGTGGTAGGGCAGCGGCGTATTTAGCCGAAGGTCGTGGGTTCGAATCCCGCTCGTGACACTGATTTTTTTATCTCAACTAAAAACCTTAATTAATTAAATGATATTAATTGGTCAAGCGGACCACGAAAAATAGTGAATTTTTTACATTTATTTTTAAAAACGTCCATATCCAGTAAACAACAATACTTAAAATTATAACGATTCCAAGTATTTACTAGAAAAGGATGGCCATTTTTATCTTTGAATAATACTCCACTCAGTGTGAACAGTAAATGATTACAAAAATATAATGTAAAAAGAAAACGTGTTTATAAGATGTGTATTGACTGCTATTGAACCCTTGATTAATGAAACTCTTATCTACAGGAAAATTGATTTCAATTTAATTCATCTTAAAGTTTAAAATAAAATCTATTAATAATTTCTTGGTTTTCTTCAGGAACTAGATCTATCAAACTCATTTTGATTTTTTTATTGATATCGATTTCGGGGCATCAACATCCCCTCATCAGGATACGTAACAAAAAATAATGGGAATATTTTACACAAACTATTTATACAATAAATCTTTACGTAAGGTGTTGGAAAAATTAAAAAGTGTCACGAGCGGGATTCGAACCCACGACCTTCGGCTAAATACGCCGCTGCTCTACCACTTGAGCTATCGTGACTTCGATCCACTCGGGCACTAATTTCCCATCTCAACCCACCTTTTGAATTTTCTCTCCTCTTTGCACTTTTGCAAATGTCGTGTAACAATAGCTCAAGTTCCAAGTTCAATTGGTAGAGCAGAGGCGTATTTAGCCGAAGGTCGTGGGTTCGAATCCCGCTCGTGACACCAACTTATCCATTTTAGCCAATACCTTACATAAAAATTAATTAATTGAATGAAGTTATTTCGTTAATTACACCACGAAATATATTGTATATATATATAACATTAATGTTATTAAAAACCTTTAAATTGTTATAATTATTAAGTTAAATTATTATAATGAAAAACTACACAATTTTGATATAAAAGATTGAAGCAACACAAAATAAATATAAAAAATAAAAGTGAAAAAACTGTTTTGAGTCAACAAATAACAAAACCTGTACATAATATAAATTTTGGTGATGGTAAAATCCTAGAAAAAGAAAAAAAATCGATAATCATCTAATAGAGTTGGAAAATATTTACATAAATACGGAAGATGATAACGTGTAAACAATATAACAATATTTTAACTATGTACAAAAGTAGAAAAATGTAAATAAATGTTATCGTAAGAATTATTAGAATATCATAATGTATATATATATANAATTAATGTTATATAAATAGTTAATAAAAAATATTCATTTTTTTATTTTGTAGACTGGTGAGGGGAGGCTGATGGCCCCGAAATCGATATCAATAAAAAGAAAATTAGATTGATGGTTGGGTTGTGTTCCTAAAAAGAAATTCAAGAAATATAAAAAGTCAACAAATGAAAAGAAGCGTAAAAACTATGTACTAATAAGGATTATATGAAAACCATTTTAAGCAGTGGCACAATTAGATAAAGTTTAACAAATTGCACTTATTCAATTAGAGATTAGCGTAATATTCGATAATAGATAAAATACAACTAACCATAAATGGCCAAAGTCTCTTTCGTTGTGTTGTCACACGATGCGGATACAGAGTGTAACCAAATACCGGGCGACGGTATAATTATCAAAGTTCGAGCTTTGTTTTGCCAGCCGAGTTGCCTCGACAACGTAGCAAAGTCTCAATCGCTCCAAAGCACACAGTGCTGTCGATGTTGTATCAACAGCTAGCGCGTGTAGCCGGCTTTTTCTCCTGTTGATATTTGCGCCGGGGGAAATTTACGCCATTAACCACGGCTACATGTTTGCCTTTATTGCCGCAGAATTTGAACAAGTTTATATTTTGAGAATGACGGTGAAAAACTGCAAACATCATACCGAATGGGAGTATGAACAAACAATATTCGACTCTTAAAGAATTGTCGATTTTAGTTTTTCGAAAGAAGTTTTTTTTCCTTCTCAGAAATTCAATGAAATTCAGGTCATAGCTTTACATACATAAAGAACTAATAGACAGTTGCCTGTTCTAAATTTAACATCATTGGCCAACCTATTCTCGTCTTGGAGTAGACTTGAAATCATTTTTATCGAAAATCTTTCCAACCCCAGCACAATTTGTATTGAGATATAAACATAAATCCTGGTATACAGGATAATAGAAAACCATAATAGCCAATATATAACAAACATTTAATCAAAATATGACGTTTTGATTAAACCACAGTGATAGGCGTGCCAAGGAGTGATAATATATTTACATTAGACGAAACTAGACTATAAGAACAAAAATAGTTAATTAAGGTTTTGGTTGAGATAAAAAATTCAGTGTCACAAGAGGGATTCGAACCCACGGCCTTCGGCTAGTGTCCGAGTGGATCGAAGTCACGACAGCTCAAGTGGTAGAGCAGCGGCGTATTTAGCCGAAGGTCGTGGGTTCCAATCCCGTAAAGAATATATTTGGTCAAGCGGACCACGAAACCTAATAAATGCTATTTTCTAAAGTTTTGTTTGAAAAATTAAGCGTACATGTAAAACACAACAGATTGAAAACCGAGATTATCAGGTTTCAAACCAACTAAGACCGATTTGCTTTTTTATAACGTGTAAATATGAATTCAATCAATATTGTCAATATCGCCTTATCTCCCGTTCGGATTCAATTAAGCAATTATCCTTAAACCACAAAGCGATTTCGTGCTGAGTTCGTGTCACGCAATAAATTGTCATTCTTTAACCTTCAGAAATTATTCCGGGGAATTAGTGTGCTGTCACGGCCTTATGGACATCATGATATACACTGACACCGGCCCACACGCTCTTGCTGACACTTTACAACCGGAGGACGGAATCGCCAATGTCTTTATGGAGGTGACCGTGCCAAGTTGTCACTTGGGTCCATTAGGACTCATAACAATTACGGGAAACAGGTGAAATTTATCGAGATAATCTTAACCTTAACGGTATTCATTATTTTGTAAATATCAAATTGAAGGTTGGAGATATTAAGATTGGGTTAAATCCAAAACACTAGGCGATAGCGACACCTACACTGTAAACAAATGCAGTAATGACGAAACACGTGCCTTTACCGTGTTTAAGCCGGGAACACACTTACCCGATGCAACGCCATGCGACGCTACCCGATGCAAATCCAAAGTCCAATTTTCCATAAGATTATATTAACCCCGTGCACGTCTGCCCGATGATATGCTACGCTACCCTACTCTACGCTCTGCGATCCGCACTATCCAGATTTTCGTCGGGTCGCATCTAGTACAGTCGAAGACAAAAGAACCGGACACACTTTTATTCAAACTACATGCATTATTGCCGTTATATTAATTATAACTACTTATTTTAATATATACCAAATTAACCGAGTTCAAAAATTCATTAGTTTTTATTTAAATTTTAAAAAATTGTTTAGTAGAAAATTGATCAAAACACCGAAATACCATATGTAGATATAATGAATTTAATTAACAATTTATTACCCGGTTTTGCTCATAAAATTTGACTAACAATTTATTTCATGCTTTGCTCATAAAATTAAACCATTTTACAATTTACACTCAAATTTTTTGTATTTTATTTGAAACTAAGTATATGTAATTTTTGTCGTTATATTAATTACAACATTCCTATTTTAATGTAAACCAAATTAAACGTGATCAAAAATTCATAAGGTTTTATAAACATTATTTAATTATGATGGTTAGGCAGAAACTTTATCAAAACAACGGAATAACTTTATTTAAAACAATTAAGTTTATAATATTGTTGTGCTCATAAAAATTTAACTAACAATTTTAGTTTACAAAGTTTTGCTCAAAATAGAGCATTAAGAACAGAATAGTAAAGTTATTCCGGTGTTTTGATAAATTTTCTCCCTAACCATCATAATTAAATAATTTTTATAAATCTTATGAATTTTTGATCTCGTTTAATTTGGTTTACATTACAACATTCCTATTTTAATGTAAACCAAATTAAACGTGATCAAAAATTCATAAGGTTTAAAAAATTGTTTAATTATGATGGTTAGGCTGAAAATTTATCGAAACACCGGAATAACTTTATTTAAAACAATTAAGTTTATAACATGGTTGTGCTCATAAAATTTAACTATCAATTTTAGTTTACAAGGTTTTGCTCAAAATAGTGCATTAAGAACAAAAGAGGCGTTGCGATTGTGATAGTGATTAATGTGATGCATGCGGTGTGACGTGCGCTTGACGTCGCATAGACGTACACACCCTAACAAAACATGGCAAGGCGTTGGGTAGCATCGGGTAGCGTCGCATAGCGTTGCAGCGGGTAAGTGTGTTCCCGGCTTGTATCCAGTAACGAATCATGATTGAAATTGTTATTTTTCACTACTATTAGATCTAGATTGACTTTTATTTCACTATTTTTAAACTCAGAATATCTCGGCTTTGACAAAAAACCATACTGCTTATAATTTTTAAAACAATTGTGTGATTACGTAATTTTGATTTTAATTAATTAATTTGATATTTCTTAATGAAAAGGCAGAGCCATTATGTGGCTTTACAACGATGTCATATAATCTGCAGAATTCTTCACAAAAAAAGACGCTTGCATGAATGGATGACGTCAAATAACTTATAAATACTTGCAGTATTTTCTAGTTGGGAACAATTGGCTGAAATGATGGTCGATATATACAGGGTGTATCAACTTCTATTGTCAACCATTTAATTAGGAAACGATTGGCAGATAGTGGTTTTATAAAACCTCAATTTAATTTCCGCTAGGAATCGCGCGGTGGTAACAGTTCTGATATAACTTCCTCGTCTAGCTGGGAAATGACACTAACGTTGTTATTTTAAATGAAAATGAAATGTTTTTATTGCACAATTTGCTTCTAAATCTTATTTAAGCCATTATTACACTAACAGGAAAATTTTGATAGGATCAACCAACCATTTCTGAGTTATGCCCGACGCAAAACGGGTGAGGGGGTACGCTTTCTGTTACAACAAGATGGCCGAAAACGATTAACTTTAAAAAAGTGGTCTTATACAAACCCCAAGTTAATTTTTTGTTAATTTTATTGCAAAAAGCCTACCCCCTCATACGTCTTCCGTCGGGCATAACTCAGTAATGGTCGATCCTATCAAAAATTTTCTTTCAGTGAAAGTGGCATAACATAAGCTCTAGAATCAAATTGTACAACAAAAATATGGGATTCTCATTTAAAATAACAAAGGTTCATTTCCCAGCTAGATGAGAAAGTTATGTTCGATCTATTACCATCACGCGATTTCTAGCCGAAATTAACTTGGTGTTTATATAAGATCGCTTTTGCTAAAAATATTCGTTTCCGAATAAAATGGGTGGACTATAGAAGTTGATACACCCTGTATATATAGCGTTTTTAGAAAACAAGCATTGGTGAAACAAAAGTCAAAAAGAAACCCATAAAATGCTTGAGGAGAAAGTCAGGGAAACAAAACGAGCTTACTGAAGAAATCCCGAGTTGGTTATGTATCTGTTCCATGTGTAGGGTTTTGGTAGAAAAGAAAAAGTTAGTGTCACGAGAGGATTCGAACCCACGACCTTCGGCTCAATACACCGCTCATGTAACCACTTGAGCTATCGTGACGTGAAGTGGTTAGAGCCGAAGGTCGTGGGTTCGAATCCCGTCCTGACACGACTAACTTTTTCATTTCAACCAAAACCCTACACAAAAAGATTAATTGAAAGAAGTAATTTGGTCAATCAGACCAGTAAATATAATGGTGAGTAATAACATTGGATTCCTTTTCACCAACCTGTGAGTTGGGAAGCCAAGAAACAGAAAACAGTTGCCGCGATTTGAGATGAAGTACGCGAGAATGGAAGAATCATCGAAAGACGCAATATTTTTAATTTAATTTTTATCGGGACTAGGACATTCTCAAGAAATGGTGCCAACCAGATGTTTTTGTCATGGTGCATTGGAGCTAACCAGTAATGAACGTTAGAATACTAGAAAGAAGAATTGCTGCTAACCATCATTTTACAGACAGTCAATGATGATTCATTCTGTTAATACAGGTACTTACTTATCGACCAATGAAATGTCACAAGACATCTTTACCAAACCAAGATAATGCACTACTGCTTTGGATGGATAGGAACAATTAGCTATATTATCGATGTTGACGCCCAAGAAGCTTCATTTTTTGTTGTTTTCAGCTCATCAAGGTTCGCCTCGGGAGGCCCTGTTTAAATCGCTGAGGGCCCTATTGTTTTTATTTTGGCAAGCGATAACACCGGTATCTTCGGCTTTTGCACGGGGGTAGCACAAGACGCACCGTTTGCCGAATCGATTATCGAACCTAATATCGATTTTCTTTGGACCTTCACCATCGATTTTGTTCAACACCTTGTCGTCAAATCACCGACCTTACGGACTACGTCAACTGTTTCGTCATCCGGCTCTACAGGCACCTTCATCGAAGTGGAACCCAGCAATAACCTCCATCTCAACACCGCTTATTTCGATTGCTGGGAGAAGCGAGGAGTCATCCCACCAAGTACCTTTTAGTTGTTTTTTTTGTCTTTTGTTTTTTAAAACCCTGGCCAGTAGGTTTGATTATGAATTATTTTATATAATTAAAGAAATTTCTTTTAATTTTTTGCCTAGTGTAAATAAATTGTAAATATTCAATTTTTACCTTAAAGGTTTGTCAATCTCCTCTTTCTTTTTCCCAAAACCTCTTATAATATAACCTAGTATAATACATAGTTGCCACCTTTTTTAAAAGAGAAAAAAAAACACAACAAAATTTAATTGCACCTCTTGAAACGGGTACGGAAGTTTGCAGGGTCAATTAAGATCTGCCCTTCCCCCCAACAATCGGCTTCGAGAGAGACGATCAGACCACAGTCAACGATGTCACGGATGATGAAGTTGGCAACACTAGTTGCTTATAAGGCATATTATGTTTCCAGTTTCTTATTAGTTACTAAGCGATCCTACACTGTCCGCCTACGTTTAACGTTGTTCTTCGGAGTGGTTTACAAAATTATCACTCACATCTTAATCCTAACATTTTTTGTCCAAGTTTGACGTTTTGATTGAAGAGAATTATTAGTTGGAGTAACGATCAATTATGTTAATGATTGTTATAAAGAAACTTTTGCAGAAAGGAAAAAGCCAATTGCTGAATTATTGAATGCCCGGTAAATACAGAATGGAAAATAGTAAACAAACAAGTTTGAAATAGTGCAACGGTTTTAGAACAACGTCATCTTCTTGCTTAATTCTTGCCAAAATTTCCTGCTTTTGTTATGTTTTTGTATACGTTTTCAACGTTCTTTCTGTGCGAGGGTACTACGAAAAAGACTGTTTATAAACGTCTATCGGTACTATTCGTTTCATCTTTTTGAAAAAAATTAACCCAAGGGTAATGCGATGGCAAAGAAATGTTTTATAAATATATTATTGACACATTGCTTTATTTATACAAGCGTCCATCTTGTAAGATTATTTTAGTCGTAGTTTGCACCGTGTATTAAACTCAAGTTTCGTAATGAGTTACAACCTGACATTCGAATGAAATAATTAAGCTAATTAACTCTATTTGAGCCCAATTTCATAGCCAGGATTTGTTAATATTTGAAGAGACTTTGCCCCTTTGTTCTGCACAGTTTCTAATTCGGCCCTTTTGTCGGTAGTAAGCTGGCCGACGTTGCTCACTTATCATTTATTTATGAACAAAAACTATCAGAACATTTCATTAATTGAACAGGAAAGTAAGGAAAAACAAAATGGCAAACGAGAAAACTAAAGTTTTATTTGATTGTTATTTTAAATATATGTTGTATTTTTTAAACTTGATTGCTAGATGAAATAACCGCAAAAATATCCAGAAGTCGTTTTGTTTCATTATCATTTAAAAATTTATATAAAATTACATTGACACTAATGTAATACTTTATTGGTAAAACATGTAAGCTTATTTGTAAAAATTTAATTTGCTTTGAAAAAACTGTTCAAAATGATACTACAGTTATTATTAATTTTAATTAAATATACTTTTAATCTAAGATCTCGGCGGAACCAAACGTACGGTATGATCTTCCGCTTTTAGAAAGGAGTTAATGGATGTTCATTAGGCTTTCCCGTGAACAAAACACGAGTTTTGATCACTCAACTCAATAGAATTTCCTAACAAATCTTTTGAAGACGGTATAATTTGAAACCAAATTAATCAGCCGAAAATATGTTATCTTAAATAATTAACAAGTTTTTTTTGCTAAATATAGGAAGAGCCTACAGACGATTTTCTGCGAGTATGAAACAAACCCTAAAATTAATCATCGCCTGCCATCATCTGCTTTTCAGAGAATGTTAGTATAGTACAGTATATTATATGATTTATACAATAAACATGAATAGAAGTAAAATCATTATACATATTTATTCACAATACAAACTTATATTTGGGTCGAATAATTTTATGTTTTGATTATGTTTTAACTTTTGATCCATAAATGTTTTATGTTATAATACGTTGTCCAGGTGTCATAAAAATGGTAGTTTGTAGGGGATAGGGCTAGAGAATAAAGGAGGGTGAACCTGGGAACACTTACCCGATGCTACCCGACGCAAATCTAAAGTCCAATTTTCAATAAGACTGTATTACCTCCGTGCACATCTGCCCGATGATGTGCTACGCTACCCTATTCTACGCTCTGCGATCCGCATTGTCCAGATTTTCGTCGGGTCGCATCGAGTACAGTCGCGGAAAAAAAAGAATCGGACACTCATACTTTTATTCAAACTGCACGCATTATTATCGTTATATTTTACAACATACTTATTTTAACATAAATCAAATTAACCGAGATCAAACATTCATTAGTTTCTATTTAAAAAAAATAATTTTAATGTTTTGGTAGAAAATTAATCAAAACTATTCAATTAATTAAGGTTTTTTAACTGGTCAAGCGGAAAAATAGTGAATTTAAGAAATTAATCAAAACACCGGAATACAATTTTTTGATATAACGAATTTAAGTAACAATTTATTACACGGTGTTGCTCATAAAATTTAACTAACAATTTATTTCATGGTTTTGCTCATACAATTACACTATTTTCCTCGAGGAGCGTCAGGACAGGACACTCATATTTTTTGTAGTTTATTTCAAAACTAACATGTAATTTTGTCGATATATTAATTGCAACATTCTTATTTTAATATAAACCAAATTATATGAGATCAAAAATTCATGCGTTTTTATGAAAATAATTTAATTAAGATGGTTAGGCAGAAAATTTATCAAAACAACGGAATAACTTTATTTAAAACAACTAACTTTAACTAACAATTTATTACATGGTTTTGCTCAAAATAGTGCATTAAGAACAAAATATGTGTTGCGATTGTGATAGTGATTATTGTGATAAACGCTGTGGACTGTACGCGACGTGTGCTTGCCTCGGTTAGATGTGCACACCCAACCAAAACCCGACAAGGCGTCGGGTAGCATCGGGTAGCGTCGCATAGCGTTGCATCGGGGAAGTGTGTTCCCGGCTTGTACCCAGTAACGAATCATGATTCTAAATTCACTTTTATTTCACTATTTTTAAACTCAGAATATCTCGGTTTTGACAAAAAACCATACTGCTTTTAAATTTTAAAACAATTGTGTGATTACGTAATTTTGATTATAATTAGTTAATTTGTCATTTATTAATGAAAAGATAAAGCCATTATATTATACAGATTTAACTAATTTATGTTTATCAACAATTACACATATAACAAAAGTACTTAAGCACAACAGTGATTATAAACGGAAGGTCATTGATTACCTAAAATTAATCAATGTATATAGCTATATATAACCCACCACACGTGGTATATCCCTCCTATTAGTATGAATGTATCTATTTGCGTGAATGTCGAAGTATGCATGGGTGTGGCTGTGTCGGAATAACAAGTACCCACAGGCCCACCAAAGTAGTATAGATATGTTATATATTTGTAGTATGATGTGAGGGTCGGGTCACTGGCATTTCGTTGGTACTATACTTCCGAAGTGTAGTGGCTTGTCCAGAATGAATGTATCTATTAGCGTGAGAGGTGATGCGTGAAAGGACGTCGCTGTCGAGGAATATCGAGTACTCCACAGGCCCGTCAAACAAGTTAGATTAGGATAGGTTAGTGTGTGAGTGGAACTTGTAAATACAGTTTGAACGTATTTATTAGTGTGAAAGACAGGAGGCCGCANAATTACTTTCATATTAATTAGTGAGTATGGTGTTGATTTTTCCGCGCGGATTATTATTTTTTCACAAACTTTTTTATATCAATTTTTAATATGTCATCTTTTTTTCGTCTATTTAAATTAATTTTCAGATAGATTGTATTGTTTTATTACGACAAACTTGTATTGAATGATAACGATTTTTAAACCCAGTTTCTCACATATCGGGCATGGGTTTCTCTCAGGTGTTTTAACGAACTTCTTTTGTTCCATAGCTGTATTTTTCTTTTTCTCATAATTTTTATCTACTGCATTTTTTATAACAAGCGAATCATTAAATTGTGTAAATGAATGTTTGATATCAATGATTGTCAATTTGGAAAAAAAGATCTTCGCTGAGGTTCTGACAATAGAATGACAATTCTGTAAGTTTTTGCCGAGCTTTCGACAATTATATCGTCATCATCATGGAGTAGGAAAATATCGCAGTTAGAACGTACTGTATAATTTAAAAAACAAAATTAAAAACAATTATATTTTTCTTACTTTAACTCGATGAGTGTTGAAATATATCTTGAGAAAAAGAAACTGCATGTATAATAAGATTATTTAAAATTAGATGAAACTCAATATCTAAACATTAACAATATGGAATTAATTAAAACAATAAAAACAACATAATATAAAATTTTAAAAAACAACGTGGTCGTATAGGTGTCCTTGGTTAAAATATACTTATAAGTACATGCCTCTTTTTTTATATTACTTTTTTCAGGTACATTTGAATATCACATTTAAGATTAATTAAGCTTTTTTTTAAATTTTACTATATGTAAATAACATATTTAAAACTAGAAGTTAGCACCTTAATTTATCTATATATAGTACAAATTAAAAAAACAGCCTAATTAATGTTAACTGTGATATTCAAATGTACCTGAAAAAAATTAAAAAAAGAGGAATGTACTTATATGTATATTTTAACCGAGGTAACCTTTACGACTACGTTGTTTTTTACACTTTTATATTATGTCATTATGTTTTTATTATTTTTAATTAATTCCATACTGTTAATGTTTAAATATTGAGCTTTACCTAATTTTAAGTAATCTTATTATAAATGCAGTTTCTTTTTCTCAAGATATATTTCAATACTCATCGGGTTAAAGAAAGAAAAATATAATTGTTTTTAAATTTGTTTTTTAAATTATACAATATGTTCTGTGATATTTTCCTGTAATAAATAGTCTCTGATGATGACGATATAATCGACGAAAGCTCGGTAAAACCGTAAAGAATTGTCGTTTCTTTGTGACCTCACCGAAGATCCTGTTTTCTAAGTTGTTCCACAGCCAGGTCGATCCATCATATCATCTTTAGTCAATGATTGTATTTAGCCATCGTATTAGATATTTATATACGCAATATTATTTTTGTTTTGTATTACATTATATTAATTTTTGGTGAGTAAGCAATTTATCACATTTGGCATATAAACAAACAACAAATCCCCCGTCCTGCATCATGCAAAGTATATTTATCCATGAGAAAATCATGGTGTCTCTAAATTCAATCCACACAATAGGAATGGTTGACATTGTGATTTGTTTATCATTACTACAAAAGCCAATTTAATTGAAAATGTATTACCACATCCTATGCTTGCAATTTAGAAGGAATATTTTCTTTGGTGATTGATCAGCGTTCTCAGTTTAAATATATTTTTTTTCTTTCCAAAAGGTAGATCGCGGATGAGGCCAGGCCTGGCCTATTACACTACGAACAATATTTGACGTTTAGGTGGTATTTTAAACAACAGCTAAATGCAATTCTACAATAGCGTAAAAAAGTCAGAATGTATCCTATAAACTACAGCAAATTATGTACCACTGGTTTTACCGCTATAACCGATTTAGTAATTGTTCCGACTAGAGAATGTAAGCGTAGTTTCTGCGTCTATCTAATTGGAATTTGAAAGACGCGGGAAACCTGTATCATACCGGGACCGAAGGCCCGACTCGACCCGACTGGACAGCTGACAGCTGAGAAAATATATGTGAAAATGGACGCCACAAATTCCTGAAATCTCTCTTCTTTTGTAAATGATGACCTCCATTATTTATATGCCTATTTTATATTCTCTAAATTCTCACAGCACAAGTAAAAACACAGTGTGAGCGTTTCATCGAAATCAGTTTAGTAGTTTTTGTCCTTATCTTTAGCACATATACGAACATTCACTGTATATAAAGTAAAATTACCTTTTACAACTGTACCTGTCTGATAATGACAGCGTAGGCAAATTAGCTCTACCAATTTACAGTTCTTCGTCGAAATAATTTTAAAGTTTCTACTTTTGCTGTTCCGTCCACTATTTTAGGCCTAACACATCCTCTCTGGGATTTAGCTGGCTGTCTAACAGCCTACAACTTTATAGGATAAGGGATGTATCTATTATCAATGAGAGTATAAGGACAGGTCAGAAATTAACAAAAGAAATGTATTGGTCTGATTAAAGTAATGCGTATTAAAGAATAAAACTACGTGTAAACAAAAAACAGCTGTTACATTCGTAGCTGCCATGTTGGTTACCTACGCCCTAACGGATAGCAATGTGACTACATTTTCGACCTAACATTTAACATTGGCTCTGGCCTGTTAGATCGAGCAATGTTAACTAGCCGATTCTTACAAGTCTACGTCATCATTTTTCCCGATCTAACAGGACTTAACAGAGTTAACAGGGTTAACACAAAGATCGTGACCCGTAATGTGTATATGTAGTTTCTGTCTGTAATGTAAGTTCTGTCATTTTTGTTGAAAGTTGTTCAATTTGCAACCCTTTAGTTAAAATGACGTTAACCGATTGCTAACACAGTTTTTTATGAATCACATAATTGTATTAATTAAAGAAGCGAAAAGAAAAATAAAAATAAATCCAAACCTAAACCAATAGAATTGTACAAAATCCAACATGTTCAAAACTTCCAAAACAAACGAATATTAATTCATCAATTTAGGAGGCCATGTGAGCTTACAAATTACATATACTTATGTATGCTGTACTGCTAGGTAGGGTAAACTTAAACTTGTGATACATTTTCAATACTGCTTTTTTGAATTTTTTCAATACAACTTTTGATTGCTATTAGGATAACCAGAGGCAATACAACTTGTATTTCTTTTTATGTAGATGTAGATAAATGAATAGTTGTTACGTAACATAGAGATGATCAGGTGTAGGATGTGTAGCGGTGTGTGTCACCCGTAAGCGGCCAAGCGAGTCTGACGACTCCCCGCTGTGGGTATTTACGCCGAGACTAATCGGAGGGGCAAAAGAAACAAATTGGGGTTAAATATTCCGACCCTTTTACGTTCAAAGCGGTGTTTTTTTGTCATTAAACCGTCCTTATTTGTTTTGGGTATTTTCTGTCGAGGAAAAAAGGAAAACTTTTGCAGCCACGTGGGGCTCACACCTAAAAATTTACCCTATTTCCACAAGAATCGTACAGTAAATAACAAGCAGGTCAGTTTATTTTCGTGTCTAAATATAGTTCTAAACAATTCTGGATCATTGTCTGGGAATAGAATACATTTTTTTTAGATTATCACGACAAAAGTAGGGCAGTTTCTTTGATAAGTGTTAAAATTTATGTTTTATCTTTTTAATTAAAAAAAATGCATAACCACAATATTGCAAAGTATATATCCTGAAAAACGCTATACAGTTTGTTATTTTTTCCAAGTTTTTTATGCCAGAAAACATACGACCTGTCATTGCATAGTATACCAACAAATATTAAAACTATTAAATCTATTATATTTAGAAGTCTATTGACCGAATTACTTCTTTCAATTAATTAATACTTTAATGTAAGTTTTTGTTGAAATGAAAAAGTTAGTGCCACGAGCGGGATTCGAACCCACGATCATCGACTAAATGCGCCGCTGCTCTACCACTTGAGACTACTGTCACAATAGTGCAAGTGGTAGAGCAGCGGCGTATTTATCCGAAGGGCGTGGGTTCGAATCCCGCTCATGGCACTAATTTTTTTATTTCAACCAAAACCTTACTTTAAAGGATTAATTAATTAAAACTATTCCTATAAACTGATTGTTGTATAACACAAAATAAATGTTTAAATGGGAAAACAAACAACATACATGCATGTTTAACGTTTCTTTTTAAACACTTGTTAAATTATCTTTTTTTTTCTTTCACTGCTGACCTGATTGGCCCCATATTCATCGAGGAGCTGAGTTTAGGACCAAAAACCTCCAGAACCAGAAACGTCTCAGCCCCGCAGAATCCCGATCCTTCTTTTCCCAACCGATTTGGATTTGACCTGTATAATATAACTAGTTCAAGTAACATTTCATGAAGTCAGAAACCTTATCCGAGCGTGCGCATGTGTGTCATGCCGTCTACACTCTGTAAGGCCTGGGAGACCATGGACGCCCCCAATGACACAATTACGCAGAAAACAAACACTTTGAGCCCTGAAGATGATCTCAATAAAGATCGAAACGTTGGCACAATAAAAAAAAAATGTTTTTCTAAAACCTACGTCACATCAGACTGCATCCCACGATCTCCGAATAATCATATAATATAAGATATAAAACAATCATTACATTCCACATATCAAACATTTCTACATAGTCTAATTCTTCAACAATTTGGCTTTCTTTTCCCTAATTATCCCCGTCCTGAAAGGATAATCAGTCCGAACCATTAACCATTTTTTCCCATTGTCGGCTCTTTTCACCTCGAAGAAGCCGACTCCTAATATAACAATGTCTTTCAGTCCCTACTTCCTTTCCCACTCTTTCCAAACCCAACGTATATAAACATAAAACAGTAATACCTCACTGGCACTCTCAACTCGAACGACAAGAATGACACATTTACACGGAAAACAAACACTTTGCGTGAATACAAATATATTGATTGAATCTAAAATTTTCCAGCATTGTATAAATTAACTTTTTTCACATCCTACATTTATTTGTATAATTCAAACAATGGTTATAAATCCCAGGCCCTGAAGATGATGGCACGATAAAGAAAATGTTTTTCTAAACCTTCGTCACACCAGACCGCATCTCAAGATCGCAAATAATCATTATATATAGTTTTTTGTATTCATGAATATGCTATTGTAATTGAATGTTGAGTCTATTGTTTTAACGAAAAATATGTGTTCTGACGTATTAATTTCCAGTGCATAATTATGCGTTCTGGGTACTCAATAATTCCACATTGTTAACATGTGTTTGCGTGTTTTTGCTAGATATTTTGCACAGTCTCCATAATCTTGTTGCAGGGAAAACATTGATTTAACAAATTGTTGGCTTGATGCAGATACGATTGTTGTTTAATGTACGATTATCCAAGAAATAATTTTATGAGACAAGCGTATAATTAGCGTATATGACCTATCTTGCGTCCCCCCCTGCAATAATCTGACTATCGATATATTTAACGATGAACTAGATTATCGACCTGCTAGATACAAGAATTTATATCAGTGTCACCCCAAATACTTGCAATCTACAAACTGATAGGTTGGGATCCATTTCGGTCTTTGCAGGTCTCCTAAATGAATACAGGATTTCTAAGCAAAGGAGGGAAAGTAGAACATCGCCCTAGTGGCGGATTTTATGTTAACTAGGAGAAAAAACGATTTACACAATTTTCCACTCTTTTTGTAGTTCTGGCTGAAATAAAACTCTTATTGAAAAATTAACGGGGATTTCAACAGTGCTTATAGATTTTAAGAGAAATGTTTAGATTAAAAGATATCACGATTTTCCGACGCCAGGACGTGATATCTTTCAAAATCGATAAAAAGCGAAATTACTCTGANAAAGGCCCTGAAGATGACAGTATAAAACTGTCGAAAGCTCGGCGAAAACCGTAAGGAAGTTTTCTCTGTTTTGACCTCTTCCGAAGATCCTCTGAAAAAACCTATCGATATATTTGTAAAGTCTAATTAAACGTGTGCAAAATATATAAATAACAACATTATGAATAAAAATGATAAACAATGAATAACAACTCAATAACAATAACAAATCAAAACGAAGAACTTAAAGAAAACATAAAAATGGATTAATTCGGCAAATACTCAGATCTGAATTAGTATGCAGGGCAGCCACAAAAACCTTTTCAACTATTAAATAAAATGTTTATTGCAATGCTTTGGGTTAACGCCTAGGATAGTGTCGAATTTCACTGGGTTAAGAAGCGTAGAGGTCTTCGTGGGTAACCTAACACTCACAATGTAATCTAATTAGCTCTCTCTCCAGCATTCCCTTCTGGCTTTCAGTCAAGTAATTTCTAAGTCTTCTTTTTTATGTGGTTTGTACTATTTGAACATTGTGGTCGCATTCACAGTTTAGGTGAAAAAATTTAATGCCGTCCTTAATAGGGTGAGATTGATTAAAAAGATATAAAATCAATAGATTTTCATGTACATTTTCTACCCGAGAAACCTATACGACTATAATAGAAAAAACAACCTAGCTGGATGACCGTTATTTATGGAATGGAATCGTCCGATTTCAATGAAGCAAATGTCAAGGGCAGCGAGACAACAGGAGTATTATTATTATTCCGTTTTATTATTATCTCAAGGTGATAAACTACTAAATAAATTTAATACGGCATAAGTATATTGTATCTTCGAATGTATCAATGGAGATGTTGACATACATAATATTTTAGACAAAACTGACCCATCACATATGCTAACACAGAATCACACGCAAATTATAATTTTAAACAAGTACAATGTTTCGCAATAAAAATTGTTACATTTATTTTTAATTTTTATTATTAATAATTTAAAACAGTATCTATCAAACTCCCTGTTATTGCAGAAAATATAAAGGAAAACTATTCGATAAAAATGCATGAACCTGTAGGATTAGGTATCGCTAATGGCACTAATCTTTTCACATCGACCACGCTTTACATAAAAAATTATAAATCACTTTGAATAATTGATTTTTGTTCAGTTAAAATCAACTAAAACACATTAATTTGACAGAAACAAATTCGTTTACACTTCAAAAAAAGGAGTACAAAAGGTTGATATTTTTAATTTATTTTTTGATTAAATCAAAGTATTGACCTTATGTTATTTTGAATTTGAAAGAACGAGTAAAAATCAGCATAATAAAAGAATACAAGATTACATTTGATTAATCTATTTATGTAAGGTTTTGGTTGAAATGAAAAAGTCAGTGCCACGAGCGGGATTCGAACCCACGACCTTCTGATAAATCCGCCGCTGCTGTAACCACTTGAGCTATCGTGACTTAGATCCACTCGGACACCAACTCCCCGTCTCAACCTGACATCTCGAATTTTCCCTCCATTTTTGCCATTTTTCAAATCTCATGTAATCAGGATTCGATTCTCGGCGACATATGAAGTAGCCACGGGGCGCTGTTAATGAAGTTATACTTCGTTTTATTTATTAAATTCATTATATTTAGTACTGTATTGACCAAATTACTTCTTTCAATTAATTAATCTTTTTATGTAGGGTTTTGGGTGAAATTGTCAATTGGTCAATAGACCAGTAAATATAATGGATTTAATAAGTAAAACGAAGTATAGCTCCTCGTAGCCACGTCATATGTCGCTGATAATCGAATCCTGATTACACAACATTTGAAAAATGGCAAAAAGAGGGAAAATTCGATAGATTGTAGGTTGAGATGGCGAGTTGGTGTCCGAGTGGATCGGAGTCGCGATAGCTCAAGTGGTAGAGCGGCAGCGGATTTGGCCGAAGATCGTAGGTTCGAATCCCGCTCGTGGCACCGACTTTTTCATTTCAGCCAAAACCTTATATAAAAACGATTAATTGATAGAAAGAAATATTTTGGTCAATAGACCACTAAATATAATGGATTCCATTTGATATTTTTCCTGATGCTGTAAATATTTGTCTAACTAGTTTTAATAAAACTTTGCCCACTTTGTTAAAACGTAAGATGCGAAATATGCCATGGAATAGAATGTTATGGATTGCCAAGGGTTTTAATCATATTGTATTCCCAAGGGGTACCCAAGACAAATCATAAGCCTGACATTCTTCTGTGAAAACACTTTTTGAGAACATGAAATATAATAGAAAATATCGTTGAGTATAATATCGCCCTTCATGATGAATAGGAAAGTAAAGAGATCAGGGATGAAGCCAAGCAGGTGAAAGAACCAACTTGTTTTTCTGCTGTCAAGCTTTCGGCCGTATTTGATGTCTTCTTCAGGACTAGGCCGGATAACTCCCCCTTTTATTAGGACAACATGTCCTAACTTATTTAAAGTTTTTAAATAGTTTTTCAAAGTCGTGAAGAAGGCTTTAATTACAGCCGAAAGCTTGTCAGCAGAAAAACAGGTTGGTTCTTTCACCTGCATGGCTTCATCCCTGATCTCTTTACTTTACTATAATGGATAATAGATTATCATATTTTTGTTCTTATCTAATTATTTCAACATCATCCAGGTAAACATTTGCTCATCCAAACCGGTTGCTATGGTATAAAATTACCCAACACCGGTTATTAATAACCCCTTGAAAATTAACGTAAATCATTAGTATTTAAATAATTTATTTGATACAACGCAGCCTTCGAAAAGAGCCCATAGAAAATGTACACAACAAGAAGAGGTGGATTAAGATGACTCAGTTATCCTTCAACAAGCCTCATTTGACCTTAAGAAGAATTAATTTATTAAAATAAATCTTGTTTAAAAATTAAATTTATTTGAGACAACCGATTAATTTATTTATATTTTTCTACTTTTTTGTATGCTCTTTATCTATCAAAGAATTCTGATCATCGGGTGAACAACATAATTTGAATATATCTTACTGAAAAAAAAACATTAATTTGTTTAACTATAAACATTAATCGTTAAACATTTTTTGGGGTAAAAAACGAGACTTTTTTAAAATTATTTTAAATGTTATTTTTTTTATATATTAGAACCAATATAATAAAGAAACGGATTTGACCAATCCTATTCATGTTGTAGTTGTGTTATAATAGACGTGCCTTGTAGAAGCGTAACAATAATAAATTCATGAAACTGTCAATCTTGATGTGATTGTGATTATTATTTGTACCTAACTTTTAAAAAGCATTCCGTGACAGAGACCAGTGCATTCGAATGCACGGCCTTGGTCAACGTTTAGGTAGTGCAGATGCACTCCTTTCTAATTACAATTACTAGTGACAAATGGGTCAAAGGGTTTAAAAAGATAAAATTAGAACGGTAACTGAGTTAAAAAAGGTGCAAATAAAAATCAAACTGCATGCTCTTGTTATCTATGTTTGAAGACCTCGACTTACAAACAGCGCAGGACGATAAGGCAAATATAGATTATGTTTATATAATTTTCATTCTACATCAACTTTTGCTACTGCTGTATATATGTATACGTTTGCACTATACTACGGTAAACGAAAAGTATTTTTATTATAAAAATTGTCAAATCGTTTACAGATATAATATAATAGGGGTATTCACGATGTTTGTAAGATGTTAACTCGTGTTAACACGAATAGAGAAATGTCCAGTAAGATCGTAAACGCCCCCTTCTTTTCTTAGCATGTTAAACGTTAATTTTTCCGCAATGCTGCGCGAGGCAATTGGTAGAACCAAAAATAAAGCTATAACAGTCCTTTGTTTTGTGTTAAATTGTAAGATGCCAGAAAATAACAAAAAAGGAAAATTAATCAACTCTTTCATTCAAAATGCGATCTATGCACTCGAAAAGTACTAACAAATGACACGCTTCAATTCTTTGCCGACATACCAAACCTGTATACTAACATCTAACAACGTTATAGGATAGAGAATGTATCTATTATGAATGAGAGTATAACGGTCAGAAATTAACAAAATAAATGTAATGGTCTGAATTAATTAATGTGTATTTAAGAATAAAAATACGGGTAAACAAAAAAACAGCTGTTAAATTGGTGCCATGTTGGTTACCTACGCCCTAACGGATAGCAAAGTGACTACATTTTCGACCTAACATCTAACATTGGCCCTGGCCTGTTAGATCGGGCAATGTTAACCAGCCGATTCTTACAAGTCTACGTCATCATTTTTCCCGATCTAACAGGACTTAACAGAGTTAACAGGGTTAACACAAAGATCGTGACCCGTAATGTGTATATGTAATTTCTTGAGTTCTGTCATTTTTGTTGAAAGTTGTTCAATTTGCAACCCTTTAGTTAAAATGACATTAACCGATTGCTAACACAGTTTTTTATGAATCACATAATTGTATTAATTAAAGAAGCGAAAAGAAAAAGAAAAATACCTAAACCAATAGAATTGTACAAAGTCTACGTCATCATTTTTCTCGCAGGACCTAACAGAGTTAACAGGGTTAACACAAAGATCGTGAATACCCCGAATGTGTAAGAACGGGTATCATTACAGGGGGAGGGGGTTATGAATTTTGAAACCATGTGCCTATGGTACGTTATGGTATGGTGATAAGGATACGTTTGTTTTGGAGCCATCTGTATTCCATATCATTTTGTCTGATGCTCTCCTGTGTTCTACCTCTCCTTTATAGTCAGTTGAGACTTTGTAGGATGTTGTGAAGAATGTTTCCGGGATCATATAGTCAGTCCCCATTTCAAAAATGGGTATCTGATTTTGTTAATTATAGTTGTATGCCTGAATTGTTTAGTTCCTATCCAATTTGTTTTTGGTATCTAAATGAACTTTTCTTAGCCTCTTCTTTTATGAATATTTCCAGTGAATGTAGGTTTAGCAGAGTTTCTAGTGCACTTGTAGGAGTTGTTCTCATTGCCCCTGTGATACATAGGTTTGCTAGACTTTGTAAGCTGCCTAATGTTTGAGTAGCTGCTTTTTGTTGAGCTTTGGTCCACCAGATTAATGATCCATAGGTTATTTTGGGTCTTATTACTGCCATGTATAGCCAATAAACCATGAGCCTAAGTTTGCTAAGAAATTTTTTCAAGATACAAAACGAGCATTTGCAGAACCTATTAAAGCTGTATCGACCAAAAACCTGGAAGAATTTACATTTTCTATATGATTTGGCTAATAAATTGAATCTCTATCTAATCTATCTTTTATATTTTGGTTGGCATCATCAGCAACCAACAACTGTCAATAAATTTAATCATCACTATTGAATTATACGCAGCAACTGTCTTTAGTTAATTATTTTTTATTATGTATTATTGTTATTATTTGATTTTTTTATTTAATGGGATTTAGAAAAACCATTCAATGACTTCTTATTTCTTATTTTTCAACGTAAAGTTTTCATTAAACAAATAAGAAGATATGTTATTCCTCAAACCATGAACAACAATGTAACACCAAAAAAATAATAAAGCTTTTTTGTTATAATATTGCACAATAGTAGACTAGATAATAAACACTTATTATCTCCGGGCCCGCTTATCCTCGAATAGAGTTCATGGTTGGAAGGGTCTTTTTTCACTCTTCTTATTTTTATCCAGGTAAGTATAGTCCCAGTTCTTGCCCCCAAAGTCGGTAAAATCCACTTTTTACCATTTGAATTTACTGCCTTCGGGCATAAACTTGTTTGGATGGTTCCAGAGGATTAATATATTCTTAACTTCTCTTGGTTTTTTTTTGTTACTTTTATATTTTATATGGACCACTACGCGACACAGGGTTCGAAGCCCGGCCGAATGTCAAGGACAGCGTGGAAAACCGACGACTCGTCTGTCGAACACCAATTAACTCTGCGTGCCAGATTTGAATTATGCTAGGGTTCCTTTTATTTGAGGGACTTTTTTTAAGTAAAAAAAATATCCATTTTGAATGGAAATGTGTGGAAAGGACCGAGACGTTTCGTCTACAAAAACCTCAATGCTGTAACGTTTTAGTTGATTCAGTATCTTGTATGTAAAAACTAATGCGTTCTTTGAAGATTTTTTCTAAATGGTTTGAAAAAGTCCATTACATTTTGTGGTTTAATTGACCAAATAACTTCTTTCAATTAATTAATCTTTATGTACAGTATTGGTTGAAATGAAAAAGCTTGTGTCACTAGCGGGATTCGAACCCACGACCTTGGGCTAAATATGCCGCTGCTCTACCAATTGAACTTGGTCGTGGGTTCGAATCTCGCTCGTGACAATAAAGCTAATGCTAACTGTCCATGTGAATTTTGTCAAGTTATAATATTAAGTTCTTGAAAAAAACCGAAAACACAAAAATGATACTAATAATAAATTAGCGAAATCTAAAAGAAAAACTTTTTTTTCTTCCAATGAAAAAAAGAAGGGCTCTCTTCAAAATAATCGATCCGACTTCAAATTCTACCTGTCCGAGTTCAATTTTTGGATTTGATATCACGTTGTTTGCCAGAAATATTTCAAAATGAATCATCATTTGAATTATGGAATTCAACCAACTTAAAGGCACGCGTACTTACTAATGGAGACCTGTCTGTCAATCAGCTGCCTCGATAGTCAAAGGCTTCATTGGTTTATATGATGATGTTATGATTACGGTTTGCTTTAATCAAAAAACAAAACTATACATTATACAATTCAAAAGTCATCGATACATAAAGAGAAATAATAAATTTTCTATTAACCTATTGAAATTTTAAATTGGTGTGTTTTAAATATGGTGTGAGGTTTTTATTTAAATTCGCTATTTTTCGTGGTCCGCTTGACCAATTAAGATCTTTCAATTAATTAGGGTTTTTAGTTGAGATAAAAAAAAGTGGGGTCGAGATGGGAAGTTAGTGTCCGAGAGGATCGAAGTCACGATAGCTCAAGTGGTAGAGTAGTGGCGTATCTAGCCGTGGGTTCGAATCCCGCTCGTAACATTGACTTTTTTATCTCAACTAAAAACCTTAATTAATTGAAAGATATCAATTGGTCAAGCGGACCAGGAAAACTAGTGAATTTAAATAAAAACCTCACACCAGAAAACATGGGGGTTTCGTAATACCATATTTGTAATGCCAAAAATAGTAAATATAAATAAATAATAAATAGTCCTATGGATTTTTTTAATCTTGAATTTAATCACAGAGTACATTCCAAACAATAAAACGATCATCTCTCTGAGTGATCGTATCCTGATCCATGCCTTTTTGAGTAACCTCCAGGATACCCTTCGGACAGTCGTTCTGGAAATGTTAACCACCCTGGCCACATCTTCAAAGATTATTTACAAAATACAATTTTAAACAAAAGTGGGAAATTTTATCTGTTTTATTTATACTCATTAAAATGTACCAAATATTGTTGTAAGATAATCAATGGATGATTGCCCAAGAGACAATTAAAAATATTAAGTGTGGTCTTTTCCTCTTAGTGCATATGTGATATTTTGAGAACATAAAGGACGAATTTCCAATCCTCTACGCATTATAATCCACCATCTCATAGGGGATATAATTTTCAATTAATTAAACTAACTTCAATCAATTAAACTAACATACCTAACCTTCCACCGTTGTGTACTTACACAAATGTAAGTTTGCATAACCGTCTAAAACCAAGGATCTGAGAACGTCAGAAATTGAAATTCTGACGACGTTGGATGCCTCAAAGGTAAGTTTCAACAGGATTAATATACAAAGATACTAGTTCTCGGTAACTAGAAATTTACCTGAAACATTTTGGTTCATGAAGATATCTGGAATAATAAAGTTGTTTTTCTTTCTAAACTCTTGAACAGTTTCTCGCTCTAATTCGTTGCTTTAGTACTTATTTTCTGATTTAAAATAAAAACTACAACTTAATAACTTGACACCGTCATCAAACCAAATAAATTCAAATTGTAACGCTTAATGCTATCGACACTCTACAAATTATTACTGATTAGATTCATAAAGGCCTAACAAAAAGACAAAATAATAAAGATTTTCATCTCACAAAACAGAGTTAATATTTATTTCATTTTAAATTTAGTTCAAGGTTAATGATGCTGAGATCAGGCCTCCAAACACCACGTTTTTTATGCACGCCTTTGCTTTTAATTAACAGCCCGATTTGGTTGTTTTCTTTTTTTTTTTGTGATATGTCAATTTAATTAACTGTATATTTATTTAAGATAGCCTATGTTTACCATTTATATTAATAGGGCCGTCGATTAACGGAATTAGGTATCGGCTCATCAGGCCAACACCTAATTTTTTTTTTCCTGTGCCAATCCGAAAAACAAATGTCCGAAATTTACAGCACGATATACCTCATAAATTGTACGTTTCAGATCAAAATCAGAAATACCGCAATTAATTCCTCCGTCCCAAAGACGCTTCGTTTAGGTTGTATTTAAATATTTCGTATCATTTGGATACGCAGAGTTTCGATATTTGCATATGTTTAAACAAACAACTCGACCCGGTCTCATTCCGTAATGCTATAATATTTTTTTCGTACACAATATTTCTGGCTGTTGCCTAGGAAATAAAGAAAAATATTTTTCATCTTGCTACATCTTTAAAAGGTTACTTATTCCAAAACAACGTATTATAACAATCATTTTCATACATACATTATATTAAGGTTAATCAGGTTCTAAGGGGTTTTGTGCAAACCATGAATAGAAGATATTTATTATAACAATAATATCGAGTACACTGGGGTATTAATCTATGTATGTGTAATTTATTAGCGTGAATGTGGAGGTTTAGCCTAGGCTTTGTTTAATATTACTAATTTGATTTTCCAAGAAATTAATAAAGATAATTTTGTTATCGGATTGTTTCTGGACACTAAAAAAGGCTTTCGACTCTGTTGATCATAAGTTGATGCTAAAAAACTTCAGAGTATTGGTATCTCTAATAATCCCCTCAAACTCCTTCAATCATATTTATCGGGCAGAACTCAAGTCATAGATTGGAAAAGTTTATAGTTCTTCTATACGCGTTGAATCTGGAGTACCACAAGGTACAGTCTTAGGCCGAATTTTTTTTTTTTTTTATATATTAATGATTTTTTGAAAATTAAATTCTCTGGAAAAATATTTAGTTATGCAGATCATACGTGTATCATTTTCTCAGGTGATAATTTAATTAATTTAACTAAAATTATATATAATAATATGAAAATGACTAATTTTTGGTTAAACTCAAACTTTATCCTTTTAACACGAAAAAATGTAACGTATTACACTTTTCATTGAAAAAGAAAAGAAATACTAATAATTATTCAGAAATCGTGAGATGCGGTCTGGTGTGATAGGTTTCAGAAAAACGTTTTCTTTATCGTGCCAACGTTTCGATCTTTATTGAGATCA
Organism: Cimex lectularius; assembly: GCF_000648675.2. Lineage (NCBI taxonomy): Eukaryota > Metazoa > Arthropoda > Insecta > Hemiptera > Cimicidae > Cimex > Cimex lectularius. Next base: position 330,839 of record NW_019394219.1, read on the forward strand.
TCTTCAGGGCCTAGTGTTGTCTGCATTTCAGCAAAAAAGAACAAATTTCAAGTACATATGGACACGCAGCTAAAAGTATTCTGAAGAACATCGCCAACAAAGAGAAGAAACTTGCATCGGCTATCAACCAGAGAACTTTTTTGCTGAAATGCAGACAACACAAGGCCCTGAAGATGATCTCAATAAAGATCGAAACGTAGGCACGATAAAGAAAATGTTTTTCTGAAACCTATCACACCAGACCGCATCTCACGATTTCTAAATAATTAACGGTCACTAATTACCACACAAAATACTAATAAGTTAAAATTTGCTTTTCATACTTGTGATGATAACGATGAGTGTTCTCGCTTGCCTATCCCTTTTGCTTACACTGTTAAATGCCTTGGCGTAACATTGGACTCGAATTTGAGATTCAATTTACATATTGATTCTTTGGTTTCCCTTCTGAGAAAAAATTTTACGCAACTTTATGAAAATTGTACTCTTAGGGGCAATATATCTTTCTCTTGCGCAATCTATAATAGCCTATGGTATTACTTCCTTGGGAGGTGCTAATAAATGCTACACTAAGACTCGGGATGTAACTATAAACTCACTTCTTAAAATTATTTTACGTAAACCGAGAATTCAAAGTAATAAATCTATGCGAAATCTTTCTTAAATGTTCATGTTTGTATATATAAAAATAATCTTGTAACTAGTTACATCAGTGAATATAACCAAAGACACAATTCATTGGCTAACTCATATTTTTACAATGTAAAACCTACACAATATTATAATTTTTCATTAAATATGACACTTCGTTTTTTTTTTTTAGAAAGAGAGGGTTTTCATTCAAAATTTCGAAAATTACAAAGAAGGCAAAAAATGTATAATTTCAAAAATTTTAAATTGTAGTTAAGATATTTTAAAACTAAGATTTAATTTGGTTGGCTTTTTTTTATGCTACAAGGTTATTTTGTATTATGTTTGTTTTTCATTTTGTAAAGATATATTATGTTTATTTCTCTGATGATCTCCAAAAACTCCTGCTGTCTAGAACAAGCTTTGCTTTTTGAAGCAGGCAGGAATGCACCAAAATATTATTTTTTGTTATAAATATGCAATGTACATTCTTGCAAATAAAGATTTATTATTACTATTATCACCGATTAGCCCGAGGACCATCGATTGCTCTTGCGTAGTTAGAATGAATGTGTGAATATAATTTTTTAGCTTAACTACCCAGAAGAATAATGAGTACTCTTTAGTAGTGTGAACGAAGACTGGTGGTTGAATGTAATTTATTAGCGTGAATGGATGGGGGCATATCCCCAATTACCTCAAAGAATATCGGATACTTTGGGCTAGTATGAAAGGCCACACTATCATGTTTTTTATTTTGTTTCTGTATATTTGGGTTTATTAATTATATTCTTTTATCCACAATTAACAAGGCCCTGAGGTAGAGAGAGGCTAACAATAGGACCAAGGAAAGAGAATTGGATACAGTTGTACTATAAAATATCGTTAAAAAAATTAGTAGGTTTAAACCACTAGAAAAATAGGAAAAGATATGCAAATTTAAAGAGGAAAGGGCTGACGTTGACCGATATATTTTGCAGACCCTAAAACTAAAAAAAAAACTATAATTATTTATGTAATAAATAGTAAGATGCCTAATGATCATACAATCATTCACAGCTTGGAACTTCATCTAATTATTATTTTATTATATAAATATATTTTGAAATATTTATAAATATCTTAGAGAAGTCATTAAAGACATCTATTTTGTTATAAAATGACTCAAGTTTCTTTTTTTATCATGTTCAAACTAATTGAAAGGAAAAATCCAGCCTGGGCCGATGTAGAATCGTTACTGTTATTTTAACGGATTTTTATATTATATTACGCAGGCAATGTCTATCGATTATCGATTTCCTTAAAAAATTCCAGTAACATTAACCAACTGTACCATTTCCTAGAAATAAAAAAGGGTTTATTATATTTTACCCCAAAAAAACTACATTATGAAGCCACTGATGACCAGTTTTGTTGAACATTTATCTTCTCTCTTTGGCTCCCCTTTGTCAGAGATTAATGTTATATACACCTTAACATTTCTACTACATAAAACTATGGTGAATGCATAAAAATAATCAAGAATGATTACACGTAATTATGACGTGTGGTAGTACAACAAAGTGCAAATTGTTGGTCGAGATTTGTGATATTTACAGATAATCTCATAACCATAAAAACAAATAAACCAAGCACCCTATATATTCAAAAGAACTCCTAGGTCTATTTTCAGAACCTGGATTTTACAATGAAATGTACCAAAACATCAAAATAGTTAATTCCATTATATTTAGTGGTCAATTGACAAAATTACTTCTTTCAATTACTTAATATTTTTAAGAAAGGTGTTGGATGAAATGAAAAAATAAGTTACACGAGCGGGATTCGAACCCATGGCCTTCGGCTACATACGCCGCTAATCTATTGTAACACTTGTGCTAACGAGACTTCGATCCACTCGGGCACCATACTCCCCATCTCAACCTACAACAATAAACATAAAACAGCAATATCTCATTGGCACTCTCAACACGACACGCAAGAATGGCACAATTACGCAGGAAATAAACCTTTGAGTGAGTAGAAATACTTTGATTGAATATATTTTTTTTTGCATTGTATAAATTCACTTTTTTCCACATCCTACACGTATTTGCTAAATTTAAACTATGTTTGTAAATCCCAGGCCCCCTGAATATGATGTCAAACAAGATCGAAACGTTGGCATGATAAAGAAAATGTTTTTCTGAAACCTACGCCACATCAGACCGCATCTCACGATTTCCAAATAATAAGCCTATAACCTTTCGAATTTCCCTATTTTTCAAATGTTGTGTAATCAGGGTTCGATTCTCGGCGACAAACGACGTTCGAAAAATGGCAAAAAGATGGAAAATTCGAACGGATGTAGGTTGAGATGGAGAGTTGGTGTCCGAGAGGATCGAAGTCACGATAACTCAAGTGGTAGAGCAGAGGTGTATTTAGCCGAAGGTCGTGGGTTCGAATCCCGCTCCAGTCACTAACTTTTTCATATAACAACCTTACATTAAAGATTAATTAATTGAAATAGTTTTTTCTGTTTAAAAGTAATTTCATGGCAAATGAAGACATGGCTAAACGGAAAAGATATATACGATATATTGTTAAGATGTTAGTTATCAATAATTACTGTTATTGTATACAGGAATAATTGTTTTGATCGAAATACGCCATTTCATTTGGTAAATTAAGTAATTATTTAGAATCAAAGCGTGATTCGAGAGATACCGAATATTGTTGTATCAGGCATATGAATATTTGAAAAGATTTTTATAACTAATTATTTGAACGCTCAACAGGCAGAATTTAGTTTTAATGACATGAAAGGATACATGAATAGTATTTTAATAATGGTTCAACCATAAAAGAGATTACTATTTTCCCAGAGAGAATCAGTTTTTACATTAATACAGGGCATTTCGATAATAGAATGATCATCCTGGGCGCAAATGCAAATGGAAGACGGGCCCGTGGTATAGGTTCAAAATAGTCAAAATTATAGGTCGAAGCTCGTTTTTTGGAAAAATTTCGTTGCTCTTGCATGAATTCAAAGTATACATTTCGTTAAGGAACAGTCGATATCATTTCTAGAAATATGTACGACATAGTTGGCCGTAATAAGTAATTAAGAATAACTTGTACTTGACATCAGGGGTTTTTCAAAGTCTCAAAAAATAAATTGCAAGAAATAAAAAAAAATTAAAATCTTCTAACACAATATAATACAAAAATTAAATAAAAAACTGGTGTACGTTTTTAGATGTATTTCTAAAACAAAAAATTACCAAACAACCTTTTAAGAAAGTAAGTTTTTAAATTTCAGCAAATTGGGAAAATTACAATGCATTGGTAATTTATAATTGATTGTACAAAAATCTTTGGGCATACTTAAATGAAATATAAAAAATCGAGGTATTAACTCTAAGTAAAGAAACTTTAAAAATAGGATTTCGTCTGGTAATTTATTTTGAAGGTGATTTCAAAGGTAGGATTTTATGTTTAAAACAATGTAAGAAAATTTAAAAAAACAGCTGAATTAAATTGGTAACCTTCTGACTATAAATATCTGCGATTTTTCTTTAGAATGATTTTTCTGCCTGTATTTTGGGATATCATCAGTGGTTTAAGATAAAAGTCCGTTGTTCCTTGCCAAACGAAAATTCCATAAACCAAAAATACCCACATCGGACATCTTTTGCAATAACAACTCAAGACTGAGGCAACTAATCTCTAAAAAGACCCAGAAAATATAACTATTTCTATCAAGCTTATTTATAATTATTTGAAGGCTCTCTTTTTCCTTGGGTCTTTCAGGGCAAGTTCGAAGGAAGACGTTAAGCACAATAAGATACCCTAAACTTGCATCCCATTTGAATTAGTTTAGTGGCCGCGGTCCGCCGGTATGGGGTCTCCCTTAGGTACGGCGGGGAGGTGGATGGGAAATAAAAAACAAAAAATTACTTGAAGATCGTGAGATGCGGTCTGGTGAGACGTACTTTCAGAAAAACATTTTCTTTATCGTGCCAACGTTTCGATCTTTATTGAGATCATCTTCAGGGCTCAAAGTGTCTTATTTATAATATGATTCATGATATCAAACAAAGCCAACTCATTGATTTACCTGGAAAGAAGACATATTGGTTACTATAATATTATAATTAACGAAAAAAGTCAAGTAATCTTGTCTTAGTACATTTTTCAAACACCTTCGGAAATGGCAAAGTGAAAGAAATCGGTCTACAATTATTAATTTCCAAAATGTTTCAACAATATATAATCGGATTATTGAAAAACGCGTTTATTTTGTTTCCTCGATTTGAAATATGTAAGTTATTACACATATATTGATATAATTATACAATTAAAAGTGATTTTATCATCATCATATCATCAAATGATTACCAACGTCGTATAAATTGAAAATGTCTGTTGTGCTTTCCCTTGTCTTATATCAGTTAATTTTCCTTGTAACATTATAGGGTTTACACGGTTTATTACGAAAAGGAAAGCATTTCTTTGAGATGTCTAAATCAAATGGTCTCTGGTTGTGATGCTTGCAATTACCGAGGCCGTGACAGGTGAACAGAAAGATTTATGTTCCTGAGTTCTGTACGTCCTCCTCTCTGACTGTGGCTTTAGATGTCACAAATGTTTTTCTGACTTGAATCGGTCTTATTATAATTCAATTATTTCCAGTTATTACATTTCCTTGGTTAAATTTAAAAACTGTTATACCACTGTCGAGTTTTTGGCTTATAAAAAAATAAGCGAAGCCGGTTCCTAAATGCCTCTTAATTTCAAGAGGAAACTCGAAATTAATGAACTCATTCCAATAGCAAATAAAACCAGGTGGTGGTGTCACAGAAAACTAAACAAAAAGATGTTTTAAATTAAAACGAATTTATAATTATACAAATTAGATAATACTAATAAATATCCCTTAGATAATCCTCCATTGATTATATTACTACAATATGTGGTTCGTTTTAAAAGATATAAATAAAACAGAGATAAAATTTCCCGCTAGTGTTTACAATTGGATAATGTGAATAAATTGAAAAAATATGTTAATAGTCCAGCTCTTCTCTGGTGGTTTTCTGTAAAGCTTCTTTCTACCATTCCAGTGGTTTCATTTTTTTTTTTTTTTTTTTTGAGTGTACCAATTTTGAGTTTCAAATTTGTTTGAGAGATGGTTTTAAGGGATGCAATTCGGCTAGAATTCCCAGAAGAGCTATCCAAAGGGGTATCGTTACCAAGATACTCGAAGTTACTCAAAAAAGCATGGATCAGCTCGCCCTCCTGTCACATCTCATAGAGATGAGCGTTGTATTGTTTCGAATGTACTCCGAAATCGACATTCTAACGCTTTTGAGATCAAGCAACGACTTCAACAAGTTAGAAGTTTTAATGTCACTTGGTCTGGTCTACAACCTCTGACAAGGCACAGAACAGCTCGGTTAAGGGTCGCAAGAAATCACATCAATTGGTCTGAGTAACCATCATTGGGCTAAAAATCTTGTTTTCGGATGAGTCAAGGTACTTTTTGAGGTGTTCTGGCGGCCGAGAGATGATTTGGAGAAAATGGGCGAACGATATATCCCCGTAACATTGTCACTCCGGTGAAGCTATGGTGGTTTTATGCTTTGAGCAGGCCTTTCTATGGAAGGTCACTCAATCACAAAGTTATCGAGGGTTCCCTAACAGCTGCATCATATATTGATGAAGTTCTTCCTTTTATGTCATTATTGGCGACGGTTTTATTTTTATGCATGACAAAGCAAGACACAGCTAGGATCGTTGGTGAATACATGGAACTAACTTCAATTCATTGTTTGGAGCGGCATCTTGCAGTCCCGACTTAAATCCCATCGAACACCTTTGGGACGAGTTATCAAAGGGGGTAAAAGTCGCCCCCACTCCAGAGAATTTGCAGGAATTAAGAATGGCGCTGTTGGAGGAGTAAGAAAATATTCCACAGATAAAAACAATCTTTATCAAGGTTCTCCGACAAAAGCGCGATACATTGAAGACGTGTTATAAGAAGTTGTTCCTTAGATGCCAAAAATTGGCTAAGGTTTTTCTTTCATCAATGACAATGCAAAGCTCCACAGCTAGGATTCTTCGTGACTACTTGGAACGCTTCAATGCAATGCTTGGAGTGTCCACCACCTAGTCCGGACTTGAACCCTATCGAGCACCTATGGAAAAAGTTGTCAAAGAGGATAAAAAGTCACCCAGTGACTCCAGAGTATTTACAGGAATTAAGAACGGCCTTGTTGGATGAGTATGAAAATATTCCAAAGCCTTGCCCTTTTGCATCGAAGTATCATTACTGAGTGACCTCTTCGCTCATGCCAATACTAGTCAATTATTTTTTTTCAAAATGATATTTGCTTGTTGGAGTTAATTCTACAGTTGTAAATTTTAAAATAAAACGAAAAAAACTCCTACATTCTAGACCTCATGAAATTGTTACCACGTCGAATGCAAGCGGTGATCAACTCAAGAGAAGGACATACTCCGCATTGAATTGAATATTTTCTTCATTTCTAAAGTAGCATTTTTAGTAAATTTGTTTACACAGTTTAATTTTTATTTAACTATATATTATTTTTCTTTAAAAATATCTAATATTTAACAAAATATAAAAATTATAACGATTGCAAGTATTTACTTTAAAAAAACCTCGTCGGCCTCTTTTCTTTCCTCTTCAGTGCGTATCCTCTGTGTTGATTAACTATAAAAGAGTCTACATTGTAATAGAATAGTCGCTATGTATTATAGCGACACAACTTCGAAATTTTAAATGAGAATACCAATCTTTTTATTTTTATTGGCAAAGGTCTTCATGAACACTATAATTAATTCTAGGGCCCTATTCTTTGATTGAAAGACATTGATGTTACTACCAGAAATATTTCAATTTTAATTAAGAGAAAAACTACTGGAGTTCTTCAACGAAGTAACTCCAACGTATTGTTTCATGAAAATCGGTCTATTTGTAAAGAGGTGATAAATTTTTTAATATGAAAAATAAATATACATTCGTAGATAAAATATAAGTTTGCATTTTATTCATTACATTTCGTGGTCCGATGACCAAATAACATTTTTCAATTAATTAAACTTTATGTAAGGTGTTGATTAAGATAAAAAAGTCACTGTCATGAGCGGGATTCGAACCCACGACCTTCGGCTTAATACGCCCCTGCTCTACTACTTGAGCTACCGTGACTTCCATCCACTCGGACACCAACTTCCCATATCAACACAACCTTTCGAATTTTCCCTCTTTTTTGCAATTTTTTGAGATGGGAAGCGGCATATTTAGCCTTACTTTTATCTCAACCAACAACTTTTTAGGAAATAATAAAATGTAAAGAGAAAACCGGTTGTATCACGTCAACTTGGACACCCTGTATTTATTATAATTTTACCTATGAGAACGTTTGATTGCATTTCTGCCTTTATTTACAATAAAAACTTACTTAAATTTTGAAAAAAATATGACATTTGATAAAAGTGCTTGTTCTAGAATATTTTAAATATGGATAATACATCAACTCATGAACTAAAATAATCTTTACTTTTTGAAATTTATTTCATTATGTAATAAGGGTATGTACATTGAAAATTTATGTTGTTAATGTTAATGCTTACACAACTTTAAAAAAATGCTTGTGCATAAGAAGTGACATGGAAAATATAAAGAAAGAAAAGGTGTATATGAACACCATTTCGTCGTACGACCCTAAAATTATATTTTCTAGACATACATTTCATATGGCAAACGTGACTACATGAAAAAAGGCTTGATTACTGTTCACAGGCAAAATCTCATCAAACCGTTAAATAAAAAGAAATAAATGCATAGAGAAAGGAAAAGTGTAAAATTTATTGATTATTTAAAATAAATCTTGATGTAAGGTACTAGTTGAAATGAAAAAGTAAGTGTCGGGAGCGGTAAGTCGCGATAACTCAAGTGGTAGAACCGCGGCCTATGTAGCCGAAGGTCGTGGGTTCGAATCCCCCTCGTGACGCTGACTTTTTCTTTTCAACCAATACTTTACGTAAAGATTAATTAATTGAAAGAAGTTATTTCGTCAATCGGACCACGAAATCTAATGGATTTAAAATAAAATAAAACCAGAAATTGTACAGTTTTTATTTTCTACCGGGTGTTAGAATTGTACGATTGTAAATATCTACAAATGAGAAAAAGTGTATATATTTGTGTATATATTCAGTTCTGTAGATAATTAATCATCATAACATAGTATATCATTACTTTTGGTATAAACGATACTGGAAAACGCCTAATTGTACTCATTAGCGGCTCAAAGTGCTCTTAATACCAAAATAGTCTTTTTCCTTTTTCCTCTTGGTAAAAATACTTCCTTTGAGAAAGTCGGATGTGTAAAAGAGTCGAGAGAGATAATGCCGGGTGGAGACGGTTTTGCCGTAAGACTTCATCTCGAGCTCAAAATCGTGGGGGGAAAACGCGAATAAGCTGATCAAAGCATTCTTTGATGATGAAAGCCGGGCTGCCTGGATTTTAATGCTCGATTTAACGAACCCGCATACCTATTCTAACTGACGGATTAGCCCTTCGGTAAGAGGGCGTAAGCTAATTTTGCAAGTTGTATTTTGACGGGAGGATGGGAAGCCGAATCGGACAAACGGGCGATGCCTTCCGGTGACAGGATTTTCCGTTTTAAACAAATTTCTGATTAACTTATTAATTACGTCCGGAATATGTGTTTTCTTATCTCTTTTTTAGGTTTATCGCAAACCGAACGTCAGACAGCATAATACGGTTTCAGTTCATGTTCTTTCCTAGCTCCACTATGATGAAACTGATCAAAAAACGTGAAAACATGATTATTTTTCGCTTAATTTAAATTAATAACTTTAATAGTAATAATTGCATAACAACAAAAGTCCAATCTCTAATTTAATTTCTACATATCTAATTTGTAGGAGGGGTGCAGTAAATATTTTAAAATTGACAGAAATAGGAAAATGGTCAGGCGAGGGTGGAAAACCCGAATCTGGAATCAATTGTACGGCAAGCTGTATCAAATTGGTCAAATTGACTGGTTCAGGACGCACCGAGCTCCACCCGAATTTCTGGGCGCTCGTGACCCGAGAGTTCGGTCAGGCGGACGTTAAAACCTTGCAGAACGGTTTTTTAAAAATATAAATATAAAATCCATTATTATAAACATACTATTTAGATAAAATAAACTATTAATTTATAAGGAAATTGTATAGTTTCATTATCGTAAGTTAAAAAATCATAAAAACAGCCTATTTTAGAAAAAAAAAACAATATTACGAATCTGTGATGATATTTTTTATAAATGGATAAATTGATGTGCATTGGTAGTTTTCCTGTAAATTTTAGAATGGACGATGTTAAAAAAAAACTAACAAACTACCTACTTATTTGACAAATCAACTAGTGATCCTTCGATAAAACATATTTAAATTTAATAAAAGTTTAGCATAAAAGTAAATTCGACGAAACTTAAGACAAAACGAATACTTAATTTGTCATAAAATCGTTTAGTGAAAACAGAACTATATTCCCACATCATTTGCCATTATTGGATAGAATAAAAACGGAAATACCAGATATTTTAGCCTTTACTTGATCGAAAATCTGAAAAAACACAGTAATGACTGAGTCTGACGGAGAACCCATTATTTCACCTCTAAACTGAAAATACTAAAACCGACATTCACAGATACAGCAGCATCCTGGTGTGATCAAGGATTCAACGCTAACAAGCTGACGCGGAAAAAGCTCACTCATTAGGGAAAACCGAATACACAATATTTCCCATAACTGCAATTTTCTTTAAATTTCAGTTGTAAATGTCTCTAAAATTTTCAAACTTTTTAAGTTATTTATTCTGTGAATAATTTTCTAAATTTGAAATAAGGTTTTAATATTGACAGATATCAAAAAGAAGACACCCATTTTTTTTTAATTTTTCTGACTTTTTTGTGCTATTAATTAGTTGTATTGTCTAATGTTTGAATAATCTTGGTTTAAATCAATATTGTTTAAGTCTAAAATCTCTTGTTTCATAAATTACACTTTTTAGATAATTTAAACATACAACTTACAATTATGGGTTTAAGATTTTTCTAGAATCTACTAAAAAACATGCGATGATTTTTGTTTAATAATAACGTAGAAAAACATTAGTATTTAATTTAAGAAAATATAGATAAATTTCCAGGAAATCGAATATAGGTTGGAATTATTAATCTTGTAACAAATGGTATAATTTCCAAAAAGAGGGGGAGATGAAATAACAAATATTTATAAATAATGTCTGTAATCCGAGTGAGTTTTAAAATTGTGTCATAAAATGTGCAATAGTACAAAAAAAAGACATTTTAAAACGATTTATTATAGAAAGGGATTTTTCGTGGTTTTAATTTACGCACATTTATTCAATTATCTTACTTTTTGGTGGCAGAATAAATTCTTCTCATATTACTAAATTCTATATTATTTAGTTATTAATTGTATATTACAGTAATCAAAAATAAAAGAAGTAAGCTTCGTGATTATGATTGGTTTTTGGTTTCCTTTAAAAAAAGAATAGTACAACTCAATTGGCGCATTTTCTCAATCTGAGTTTGTTGTAAAATATAGTTCTTTGTTTGTTTTGATAGGTATTAAAAAAAGTCCTAACAATAATCTTAAGATAGTTTTCGGTTTTACAAACTGTATTAGCTGTAGCAGTTTAGGTATTTTGTGTATGTTTTCCTTCATAATTTGTTTCTTTTAATAATTATTCTTTACAGTTACCTTTATACAGCCCATTGATCTTATAAGCGATCTCCTTGCGTTCTTCATTTTAAATGCCACCCATAATATTAAAACTTGTTACAAACTTACAATCAACAGCACACAGTTATGAATCTTCTTCTTTTTTAAGAATATTCTTCTTTTTTTAGAAGAATAGAAAGCAGTGGTGCGTGTTGTAACACCGGCACAGGACACAGACTGCGGCGAATATTTATTTTTTGTTATTTTAATTGTTTTCGTTTTTAAGAAAATTTCTTCAAATTGACGAGCGTACTGTCAGAGCGCGGAGTGTCGTCGTTTGTATCGGCGGCCGGAGAGCGACTGGGGCGGCGTGGCGAGGCGGGGGCGAGGCGCCACAATCGCGCCCCTCCACTCGGCAGACCATCGTTTCAAATTTTGACAAGAGTGGACAATGAAAAGAGCGAAGATGGACGGACCCACGAGCGGATCGACCTACACCTGCATACAAATTTGCCGGCTGTCTCGTCGAGATGACACACTAAGAGGCAATATTTTAAATTTTTCATTCGTGATCGTTTCGACGTAGTTCGTAACAGTACAGTAAATACAATGTCCCATAATTCTAGAAATAAAGTAAACTAAGTAATAATTTTTGTATCGTTTTTGATAATAACAGGTATATTGTATAATTTTACATTTTAAAAAGAAGCTAATTCTATTAAGACAATGACCAATAAAATTAATAAACGAGACAAAAAGTTCAGGGTAGGGTATATAAATTTTTTTAATGAAATAACCAGTGTTAATCTATTACAACGGAGCATTCATAATTTTAAGCATTTAGTAGTCTTGCAAAGATCCTCGATTGACGATTTTTGTATATTTATTGTGACTCCTTTTCCTCACAATTTACACGGCTGATCTATTCACTCACCCTAACATTTTTACCATTGCCGATGACACATCAATACTTACCTCCGATATACATCCGATTACAACTTCATGTATTTTACAAAATCACTTACACACACTCGAAACTTAACTCTGCCAATGGAGAATCATGTTTAATGAAAATAAAAATCTAAATATATTGTTTTAATTCGTAACAAAAAAAATTATTCAGACCACTGCTGTATTGGTAAAAGCCCAATTCAACCTGAATAAAGGTACAAAACCAAGAATATACTTTTTAAAAAGATAGTTCCTACATTAAGATGTTTTGCATCGATCCGGATTTCGAGCCTTTAGCTCATCATCAGATTGAAGGATTTCTACAACCACGTCCCGGTTGGCGGGGGTATCAGTGGATTGACTTTTACAATTCATGTCGAGAAACGTGGTTGTAGAAATCCTTCAACCTGATGATGAGCTAAGAGCTGGAAATCCGGATCGTTGTAAAACAACTGTGAGTAGGAACTATCTTTTTAAAAAGGATCGAACACCGCACTCACTCCATCATTCATCCTTTGTAAGAACATGTCAGATAGGCAATCAGGCATCAAAGCACTAAGCTGAAATATCATTAGTGCAAAGATGGTGGCAGAACAAGGTCAGCCTCTGCTGGGGCACCAGGACACAGGAGTAGAAGGCAAAGAGAGAACGGACACCCTTGCAAGGTAAGAATCTCCTACAAATTTCGGAAGAAAAAAATTACAGAATGTGTCAAAGGAAGCAGGAATAAACTGCGAATCCTAAAAGGATTCTTAACAGGACACTGCAAGCTAAGAGAACACTCAAAGAATATTGGAATAATCCAAGAAGGCACATGCAGATTCTGCAAACAGGCAAAGGAGACACCAACACATTTACTAGCAATCTGCGGTGCTACACATGACCGAAGGAGGAAGTGCTTTGGGATGTACAATTTGACCATAGAAGAGATTCAACCATTGAAACCGGGTCTATAATTCAAGTTTCTTGATGAAATATGACTCACCGATTTAGGCAGAGAACGGGGTATACAATAGCTCTTAAAGGGCGCAGTATATTACACCCCGACTATTACATCTACATCTGCATCTACATTGGTAAAAGACTTCACAAGCAATCCAAACTTGCATTAACAAACAATAGCACTAACAAACTGGCGGAAGTCAGCAACACTAATGACCTGACCCGGCATGGGTCTCTGGGCAGTCGGGTCATAAAGGTATTGAAAAGTTGACATGTTTGCTAAAGAGGGCGCCATGAGGCACACGAAGAGGTTGATGGAACGACCATCCACAAAACTTACAAAGGAATAACTGGAAGGCAACCGCAACTGGACCAGTATTCTAGTTGGACTTCTGACAGGGCACCGCCACTTGAGGAAGCACAGCACCGGATCGGAGTACAGACAGAAGAAACACTCTGGAGATACAGCCAGGAAAAGGAAGATACCGCGGAACAGATTTTATGTTTCTGTGAAGGTCTATGTGGGTGCAGGTTCTTGCAACTAGGACTGGAAAAATCACAAGCTTCTACACTAAGGAACCGCTGGCACGGGTATGGAAGTTGATTTGCAAACTGATGCTGTTTAGTGAGTTATAAAAACCGGGGAGTACAATATATCTACACAGGTTGAGTGCAGAAGCCTTGTGGCCGGCACTGCCGCCTAAGGAAGAACATGTACCGGATAGGAGTACGGACAGAAGAAACAATGTTCAGATACTGCCAGGAAAAAGAAGAGACCGCAGAACACATTTTATGCTTTTGTGAAAGTCTAAGCAGGTCCAGATTTTTGCAAATAGGAGAGGTAAAGCCGCAAGGAAGATTCTACTTTAAGGACCCGCTGGCAGGGCTTTGGAGGTTGATCAACACAGTTGTAAAAACCAGAGGAGCACAATAGAACTACTCAGGTCGAGGTGCGGAAGGCACTGTGGCCGCCGCTTTCATCCCTTTCCCTATCCCCTACCCGATTCACTCAAACCCCTTAATCCGCGAATTGTCATCCTCATCATTACCCGCCAATCCTCGTTGGCCACGCAACAACGCATGTAATTGCCTTCAAACATTTAAAAAAGGAGAAAAACATTTCTAGATAAATGAGTGAAGAGATTATCCGTATCAAATTAATAAAACCAAAACGTTGTATATATTGGTTATAAATAAATATACTCAATGGCTCTTTTTTATTTTTGATCATGAATATATTGATCGTGAAATCGAGGAATGTCAAACAAAAACAAAAAAGAACTATTTGGCCACATTCCCCATCATCAAATACTTCAAAGGTAGAAAGTATTCTTGGCTTGTTCAAATAGAATAATGAGAGATAAATTAAAGTACATTCGAATGAAGATTTAATTAGGAAATTTAAAAATTTACGTATTTGGTGAAACTAATTAAATGAGATTAGAAAGATTTTGGAACACTACCTTTTATGTTTTTAGGACACCACAGTGGTCGAGTAGTTAGTGTGTTCGCATTCTGGGTTCAAGTCCCGCCATAGACAATGTAATTCAATTGAGGCTGTTCGCACCGTTTACGCGCGAAGTCTTTTTTGATGACCGTTGTGCCTTAAAATCGTATTTGCGCCCTTCTCAGCCTCACTCTGTATTTTCGTTCTCGCCGTTTTTAGAACCAGTTTTTCCTCCGTACATGAAACACGGTTCATGTTGTTTTCGAATGCTTCCAACCTATAAGTAACCGTTTTGCCTCATACATGAAACTATTCGGTTTTTTCCCCCGAATGCTTCCAACGTATAAGTACCCGTTTTACCTCGGTATATGTAACACTGCGTTTTTACTTCCAAATGCTTCCAACCTGTATGTACCGGTTACCCGTTTACCTTGTACATGAAGCACTATTCGTTTTTGCTTCGGAATGCTTCCAACGTATAAGTACCCGTTTTACCTCCGTATAAGTAACACTGCGTTTTTACTTCCGAATGCTTCCAACCTGTAAGTATCGGTTACCCGTTTACCTTGTACATGAAGCACTAGTCGTTTTTGCTTCCGAATGCTTCCAACCTGTAAGAACCGGTTACCCGTTTACCTTGTACGTGAAGCACTATTCGTTTTTGCTTCCGAATTCTTCCAACATATAATTTCCCGTTAATGTTTACCTCGCTCATAAAACACTAGTCGTTTTTGCTGGAAATAATTCCAACCTATCATTACCCGTTTTGCCTCCATACATGTAACACTTCGTTTTTGCTTCCAACCTATAAGTACTAGTAACTTGTTCACCTGAGACATGAAACACTATATGTTTTTGCTTCCGAATGCTTCCAGTGTATAACCACCGTTTTGCCGCTGTGCATGAAGCACTGTTGATTTTTGCTTCCAACCTATAAGGACCCGTTTTACATCCTACATGAAACAATATTCGTTTTTGCTTCAACCTATCAGAACTAGTAACCTGCTCACCTCGGACATGAAGCTATATTTGTTTTTGCTTCCCAATGCTTCCAACCTATAAGGACCAGTTTTACATTCTACATGAAGCACTATTCTTTTTCTTTTCTTTTTTTTTAAAGAAAGATAGATCCTACTCACAGTAAGTTCTTTACCAACGATCCGGATTTAGAGTCTTTGGCTCATCATCAGATTGAAGGATTTTTTAAAGTAGTTTCTACTTCTATACTTTCTAAAAAAGGATTGAACACCGCACTCACTCCATCATTCATCATTTCTATGAAGCTCTATTTGTTTTTGCTTCCAACCTATAAGGACCCGTTTTAAATCCTACATGAAGCACTATTCATTAAAAAAAGATAGTTCCTACTCTCAGTAAGTTGTTTTCCGACGATCCGGATTTAGAGCACTTAGCTCATCATCAGGTTGAAGGATTTCTACAAGAAGTAGAAATTACTTTAAAAATCCTTCAAACTGATGATGAGCTAAGAGCTCGAAATCCGGATTCTTGGAAAACAACTTACTGTGAGTAGGAACTATTTTTTTTAAAAAAGGATTGAACACCGCACTCACTCCATCATTCATCATTTCTATGACGCACTATTTGTTTTTGCTTCCAACCTACAAGAACCCGTTTTACATCCTACATGAAGCAATATTCGTTTTTGCTTCCAACCTTTAAGTACTAGCTACCCGTTCACCTCGTACATGAAACATTTTGCGTTTTTGCTTCCGAATGTTTCCAATCTATAAATACTGTTTCCCCTCTGTACATGAAGCACTATTTGTTTTTGTTTCATAATGCTTCCAATTTATGAGTATCCTTTTCAGTTTACCTCGTACATGAAACAGTTCGTGTTTGCTTCCGAAGGCTTTCGACATATAAATAACCGTTTTTCTTCTTACAAGAAACACTATTCGTTATTGATTCTGAAATAGCTTTCATCCCATAACAACTTGTTTTGTTTCCTTCCCAATGTCTACCTCGTTATTTGCATCATTTTACTTCCGTGAATATCTAGCCAAGCAATATTTGCGAGAAAGGTAACGTGAGTGCGCATCAAGATCCTCATCACGCCGGATTCAGATGGTCAAGGTAGAGCCAGATCAGGTTAAATTTACATATTTCCTTTCGCCAAAGCGTATGGTGTATTTTAGCCAGCCACTGCTCCTCGTGTCGGATCAAGGCGGGAGATAAAATATTTTCGTAAGCTTGAAAATATTTTCTCTTTTTCTTCGTATGAACAAAATCTGTAAAAATAATTTAATGGTTGGAAATGATGAACGTTCTGTGGTTCAAACAATTTTTTGCTGGGTCTAAGAACTGTAACCGAGTATGAAGAAGAAAAAATCAGCTAAGTCAGGAATATTCAAAACGTTAAGTGCAGAAACATTAGTGGGCTAACCGATATTTGAAAAATATCAAAACATCAGTCAAACTTCCAAACCTTCTATGCTTTTGGATGGTGACGAACGGAATGCCGTTAGTTTATCAAGGTAAAACTTTGCAAGCATTCGCTGGTTTTGGTAACGCTCCACCAACGCCTTAAGTAATTTTATAATTTTCATGATTATTTGGAGGTCTGGTGTGACGTTTTCTTTATCGTGCCAACGTTTCGACCTTTATTGAAATCATCTTCAGGGCCTGGGATTTATAAACATTGTTTAAATTTTACAAATACATGTAGGATGTGAAAATAAAAAAACAATTTATACAATGCTAGACATTTTTGATTCGATCAAAGTATTTGTACACACTCATGTCTTTGTATTCTGGGTAGATGTATCATCCTCGTCTGTCGTGTTGGGAGTGCCAGTGAGATATTGATGTTTTATGTTTATGTAAGTTGGATTTTGAAGGAGTGGGGAAGGAAGTAGGGATAGAAAAACATTTTTATATGAAGAGTCGGATTCTTTGAGGTGAAAGGAGCCGACAATGGGTAAAAACGTGGGTAATGGTTCGGCCTGATTATTCCTTCAGGATTATATAGTCGGGGATGATTAGGGAATGGAAAGCCAAATTGTTGAAGAATTAGACTATGTTGAAATGTTTGATGTGTGGAATGTAATGATTGTTTTATATGTTTTGTGTGATGTGATGATGATATATGTTATCGATATTGAATGTGATTAATGATATTAGCGTAGCTGAGTTTACATGTGTCTGTTCTGTAACATGCTGTAATGTATAATTGATGCCGTGTTTATCTCTGTTGATGTAAACCATTTATAAAAGTTACGTTTATGTTTGTTTATGTTGTTTATGTTTTCTTCTGTATGTAATATTTTTGCATTGTTGAAGTCGAATCCTACGTCGTGGGTAGCTTGTTTCTGTAGGATTTCGTTTGGGTCTTTTGCAATCATAGATATGTTGTTTTACTCTCTAATCCAGATATTGGGATGTAATTCCGATGTAAGCGTCCAGACAGTTTCTACAATTGATTTTGTAAATTACGTCAGTCTTATTTGTTACTAGTGTGGGATCTTTAATTTTGGAAAAAAAAGTGTGTGAATTGCTTTATAGCTTTTGAACGTCACACCAGACCGAATCTCATGACCTCCAAATAATCATTAACTAACGGTCACAAAACACCAAACATTTATCATTTTCTTTCGACAAATGTATTGTTTCTATCAATTTCAAAGGTAGGCGCCAGAGAAAGATGGTGAAGCTTCCCGAAACCAACTAGGTTTTATTCTCGTCTATCACAAAATAAACAATGAGAAAAAGTCTTTTATTAAGCTGAGATAAAAAAATCAATGTCACGAGCGGGATTCGAACCCACGATCTTCGGCTAGATACGCACCTGCTCTCCCACTCGAGCTATCGTGACTTCGATCCACTCGGACACTAAATTCCCATCTCAACTCCAACTTTTGAATTTTCCCTCCTTTTTGCCATTTTTCAAAGGTGGTAGAGTAGCGGCGTATCTAGAGAAAAGTCGTGGGTTCGAATCTCGCTCGTGACATTGATTTTTTTATCTCAGCTAAAAGCCTTAATTAATTGAAAGATATTAATTTGTCAAGCAGACCACAAAAACTGGTGAATTGAATGAGAAAAAGTTCGACCACTCTTGAAAATATCCAGAAAATACATATTAATTTTGGTAAGTTTAGGTTCATCAGACATGTAAGAGTTTGAACTTCAGGATTATGCTTCCCCTTCTGAGAATGTTGAGCTGCGAAAGCTTTGGCCAAGAAAAATATATATAAAAATATACTTAGTGTTACTTAATTGTATCAATCCTTTGGTTTTCTTCGCCATACTCATTCACATTCAAAATTTCACCCGGGATTCGATCAAAAGATTTGCAATCCTCTTCAATCTTGTCCAAACGAGCAAAAATAAAGTGGCAAATTGTCATTTGCAATGTTGTAAGTTGCTCGATGCGATTCCGGCATCTTTTGAACAAGGCATTTAAAATTTAATTTTGCTAATGACATATTCACTATCTATCAGTGCTGTTTATACATCTTAAGTCAATTGAAGGAGTTTATTAAGTTGATCTTTTAAATATGAAAACATTAAAATTTAAACGCCCACGGAAAATTAATTATAACTAACCTAATGTTCCAGGACCGTCACGATCTTCGGCAGAGTTGCCTCAGACACTAACATAAGAGACGTAACCAACAACCCAGGAATATTACCAATTAACTTATGAAAAGCGAAGCTAGAAATAACTCACACATTAACTCATTATTTAGACCTACAAAACTTAATCACAGAATTGGAAATATTAAACAGTCAACGTCGCCGTCTCTACGATCCTATCAACGAAATA
This sequence comes from Cimex lectularius, assembly GCF_000648675.2. NCBI lineage: Eukaryota > Metazoa > Arthropoda > Insecta > Hemiptera > Cimicidae > Cimex > Cimex lectularius. The sequence continues at coordinate 350,360 of NW_019394219.1, forward strand.
ATTCAATCAAAGATTAAACGATACCCAATTTTACTTTTCTCAACCAGACTAAAATAATCATAGAAGATAAAATTAATCATTTACTTGCCTATACAACGAATAGAAATAAAAGGGGCCTTTTTAATGGGATTGGCAGCTTAATTAAGGGCATAACTTGGAATATCGATAGCAATGATAACAAAACCTTTAATAATTTCATTGTCAGTGCAAAAGCTAATGAAAATAATGTTAAAAAATCAGTTAAATTCAATGAATTCGCTAAATGATGAAATAATAAGATTTATAAATGGAATAACCTTTAAGATAGGAAGTTCCCAAACTGAATAAGACTTAAAAATTTTATTAACTAGTCGAACTTGAAATTGAACACACAGAAAAAAAAAATATGGCGAGACGATGTGGCAAATCACGGCTCGTAGACTTTCGGACAGTACGCAAGGTTCGAACCCTACCGACGAGGCTCAAATATTAATTATGACGACAATAAATAAAACTCCTTGCTCGGAGGATTATTAAATATATGTAGCGGACTGTATAAGTATTAAATCAAAAGGAAAGAGGACAATTATAAGCTGTGAGATAAAGGGGTTCGGAGATACCACGGTTGTCCGCACAACACAGGGTAAAACGGGTAAGGTGGAAGAGGCCAAAAAATAAAGATGGTGAAAACAGAAGAAAAATTACAAGCGAAAACGGTTCCAATAGCCAGGGCGGCCATGCAGTTTTACCAACTGAAAACCACAGGTGAGCAGGTTGGCTTCGATTAATCGAATTCGAACAGATGACACTGGTAAAGCCTAGTTCTTCGGGAAGGGGCCCTCAAAACGAACAGCGAGAACTAACACACTTCTTTAGTAGGAATACTTCTGAAGGGAAAACATACATACACACCAACTCTATGAACTGTATACGAAGATATGTCTTTTTCTATGATTTTTTCTTGTTTCAGTCCTCCATCTTCCATGTTTAATTCTTTATCTTGCTCTTTGTTTTTTCTCACCGTAGAAAAGTATAGGTATTGTGACGATATGAAGCAACGTTCAGCCATCCGTAATTACATCAATTATAAGATAAATCACACAATTTTCTTGTTCGTAATTTAATGTTTAGTGAAATGATGATTGGCACAGGTGACAAAGACTTGGCACGGCTCCCGATATTAAGTCGTTCGCGATTTGTTTCTCCAGTCGTAAAACATGTCAACCAGACTGTCAGAACCGGTTTATAAAGATTATGAGTACAACGACTCTCTCGTCGGACTCATCAATTATTCGTTTCCGTACGGGAAAAGGACAAAATATGAGCATAAGAGGGGTTTCAGAAGATTTGAAGATGAATAAAAAATTTCTAGAAAACCTCGACCATCATCCCGCGTGGGCTGAAACGAATATGTACTACTATTCGGTTAAATTTTTCTGGAAGCTCGCAACTCGACACCTCTGCTACTGGACTGTTCCATAATCTTTTTACATTTTGAAACTAGAAATAACGCGTCAGATTGTTACGAACAAGATATATTTATACATAAAATGCCAAAAGTTAAACCCAAGGACGGCGTTATTTTACGTTCAACAATTTAAAAATGTACTTTATTTCAAATCATTTTGAGATTTAAGTTTTCAATTTTATTTTATTTCTTTTCACATTTTTTAATTTTTTAAGTATATAACATAATTAAATTTGCATAATTGTTTTTTATTTTATAGATTTCTTGCACTAGAAAGTTACATTTTTATTCACAAACATTTAAAAATATACGTTAATTCAAATAATTTCCAAGATTAAAGTTTTGAATTTTTATTTCATTTCTTTTTCACATTTTTTAAATACGTAACTTAAATACACTTGCATTTAAGTCACCTTTTTATTTTATCGAATTTTTTAGCACTTCAAAGATACTTTTTTGTTCACAAATATTGAAAAATAAACGTTATTTCAAATCATTACGAAGAATAAACTTTTCAATTTTATTTGATTTCTTTTCACATTTTTTAAATATATAACGTAATTACACTTGCATAATTCCTTTTTATTTTATAGAATTTTTTAGCACTTCAAAGATACTTTTTGATTAAAAAAATTTAATACTTTTTTATTAAAAAAATTTAAAAATATACGTTATTTCAAATAATGTCCAAGATTAAAGTTTTGAATTTTTATTTCATTCCTTTTTCACATTTTTAAAATATGTAACAAATACACTTGCATAATACCTTTTTATTTTATGTGTAGTGATTAGTGTTATTTATTTTACGTGTGTATTTATTTTATGTGCAGTGATTAATCGATAATTATTCAGAAATCGTGAGATGCGGTTATTTTATTTCATGGAATTTTTTTAGCACTTCAAAGATACTTTTTTGTTCACAAATATTTAAAAATATACGTTATTTCAAATCATTTCGAAGAATAGTTTTCAATTTTATTTTATTTCTTTTCACATTTTTTAAATGTATAAAATACCTTTTTATTTTATCGAATTTTTTTAGCACTTCAAAGATACTTTTTTGTTCACAAATATTTAAAAATATACGTTATTTCAAATCATTTCGAAGAATAGTTTTCAATTTTATTTTATTTCTTTTCACATTTTTTAAATGTATAACGTAATTACGCTTCCATAGTACATTTTTATTTTATAGAAATTTTTAGCACTTTAAATACTTTTTTATTCACAAATATGAAAAATATACGTTATTTCAAATCATTTCGAAGAATAGTTTTCAATTTTATTTTATTTCTTTTCACATGTTTTAAATATATAACGTAATTACACTTGCATAATTCCTTTTTATTTTATAGATTTTTTTTAGTACTAGAAAAATAATCTTTGATAAAAATAATAAAGGTAAAAATTTGAAAATTAATGGTTTATTTTCTATTTTACTAATTTATTATATTCCTCTTTTTTTACACATTATTCAACTAATATGCGTAAATTATAAATCTCTTATAATAAATGCATAACTAAATATTTTATATACATTTTTTTACTTGCATCTTTGTTAAAAATAAATACATATATTTTATATTTTATTTCACATACTGTCACCTACAACTATTAGTTAATCAATTATGATAAAATAGTGCATTTTAGTAATTTTTTGTTTTAGTTCATCACGGTTGAAAGAACTTTTAATTCTGAACAAAACGCTAAAATAAAAACCTTGTTTGTTTGTACCTTTTGTTCAATGTTCGGTCAATTGCATTGAAAAAACTTTGTTTCTTCATTCAAAAATTCCTCTTTGGTAATATTGGCGTAAATAAAAGGGAGGACAAGGTTTCCCCTTGTGTTACACATTTTACATGTAATAAAGCAGTTTCAATTATCCCTTCCGTGTTTTTATTTTAGCTCGATGCAGAAATGATTTTATTGAAACAAAGATATCAACCCTTCGGAGATAACAACAATTTTTGTAGTAATATAAGAACAAAATTGTTCAAAATGAAGTTGTCAAAATACATTTTACCACGTTGCTTTATAATATTATTGATAATAATAATTAATAATATTAAACCAATATTTTGTTTGAGTAGCAAAATGAACAACTCACTAAAAGCCAAAACAATAACATTATATTTCATAGTGCAAAATAAAAAAATTTAAAAAAACCAGCACATCCAATTATGTAATTTCGGTTTCTTTCGGTTTGATAGACAGAAAAATAAATTGGAATACCGTAAGGTCTGGGATGCCAAGAAAAATTACTAAGATAAAAAATCCCCTTTTGGAATTAAACTGTTAATTAAGAAGGTGGTGACAGATTGGGCCGCATTGGAAAGGGACAAATATCTGAATCCATTTTATTTCGTGTTCGTTGTAAAGGAAGAGGCGAGATTTATTTCTCCCACAGCCATTAATCAGTTCTAATATCTGATATTCCAAAGAAGAACCGGAATGCTGTACCATCTCGCGACAGGGTGGAGATCCATTAGGGACTTGGAAAATAAATTTAACCCAAGATATTTTTAACCAAAAAAGGACACGCTCTCCTAAAGATCATGTCGGTATGGCGAACATGCATGTTTAGCCGTTTCCAGTAAATTTCCAAACAATAAAAAAAAGATAGAGCATTTTGTAAAAGTATCTTCTAAGTTCACGTGTCGATGGCAGCGACTGGACAAAATCAGTGAATATTTCGTTCGGGTGCTCAGTTATGCATGGTTCACGTACGCTTCTTTCGACACCTCGGGCGACGTAGTTATGATTAGATGACGGTAAACTGCAGAGTTCCTGATATGCCGCCAAGGCGCATTCGTGATAATCCGTACAGTTCGTTTATGGTGGACTTTAAGGTTTTTTAATTGTTAGTCAATTAAACAGACCCCAAGTAGTTGACACTTATCAGGAAAAGTAACAGGTATTTCAGCCTTTGTTTAAAGAGTGAAAGCGAACAACTCTTGTCAAGAAATTCGCCTGAAAGTCGTTTAATCAGATCCCATTTTCGAATAAGTCAAACCTTTATCGAGTTGGATTTGACGACATTTAAAGTCAGGAAGCCGAGTTGCATCCATGACTATAGCTGTCGTTTCTAATCTTCTGCGATAGGTGAATGCTACTAAGTAGGCAACTATTATTTTTGGGGATTTTCTTTCCAGGCCGAGTTCCTGCAAGCTGCTATATTCTTTACTTATACGTCAACCGGTTTTTTTTCATCCTCATATCTCTGCTTCATCTTAAGGTGGGATTTGTTAGGCTGACTTTTATTGGTCACGGGGGTGGAGGACTTTTATCTTTTTTTTAGTTATTTCAGGTTATGGACTAAAAAAAGAACGTAGTGGTCACAATATAGATATCATTATATTGATAGGCTAATTTTTTTGGAGAGAGTCTGGAACTTTTATCTTTTCTTTTGAGCTCTTTCAGGTTATGGACCAAAAAAAGAACGTACGTGGCCACAATATAGATATCATTACATTGATGGGCTAATTTTTTTGGAGAGGGCCTGGAACTTTTATCTTTTCTTTTGAGCTCTTTCAGGTTATGGACTAAAAAAAGAACGTACGTGGCCACAATATAGATATCATTACATTGATAGGCTAATTTTTTTGGAGAGGGTCTGGAACTTTTATCTTTTCTTTTGAACTCTTTCAGGTTATGGACTAAAAAAAGAACGTACTTGGCCACAATATAGATATTATTACATTGGTAGGCTAATTTTTTTTTTTTTTAGGGGGTCTGGAACTTTTATCTTTTCTTTTGAGCTCTTTCAGGTTATGGACTAAAAAAAGAACGTACTTGGCCACAATAGAGATATCATTATATTGATACGGTAATTTTGTTGGAGCGGGTCTAGAACTCTTATCTTTTCTTTTGAGTTCTCTCAGGTTATCGACAAAAAAACAACGTATTTGGCCACAACACAGATATCATTATATTGATACGGTAATTTTGTTGGAGGGAGTCTGAAACTTGGGTCTTTTCTTTTGAGTTCTCTCAGGATATATATTAAAGAAGAACGTACTTGGTGAAAGTGTAAGAAAGTGTGAAAGGGTCCTGTTGTCTGCGGGATGATGAACCTGTAATTTTATCCGTACCGATCACGGTCGATGTGTATTTGTACTAGGTTGGTATGTCAGACGCGTTTCGGCATTTCTCCATCTTTAATATATCTGAGACATACATTGGACACATGATTATCGGATCAAAATTAAGTTTTATTAGTTCTAGAGGGTCATATTAAATATGAGTTACAAAGTACAAATTTTCTACTTGATAACTTTAGTATCTCCAGCTTAGGAAAATTATGCAAATGCTAAACATTACTGTCACTATTCCTACGTTTTCTATAGCAAATTACATTTAACCAATCTCGGTGAAATTTAAGGCTTTAAGATTTTTCGTTTTTCAAACAATTCCACTGATAAGTCAAGCTAGACATAAGCCGAGACAATATTACGATGTTTAACTTCGCCTCTCGGTTTGTACGCTAACGAGATAACGCAGGAAACATCTCTAACTTCTAGCGTACAACCTCCCATGAGAAGTTTCCCGGTTTTCAAAACTTTCCCAGCAATCCGGTGATTAACTTCTTATCGAAAGCGACGAATAGGACACGTAGAGAATAATTTGTATATGTGTTTACAACTAAATACGACACTAGTTAATCTTAGAGACAGGGTGATTTGAAGGAAGAGGAAAGAATTGTGACACTAACAAATAAAAATTATAATTAACAAAATAATAAATAAACTAACCTGGGGAGCTAACGAAATGCTGAAAGCTTTCATTAAACCAAAGCACCAGTGGATCTAGTCGATCAAAAACAACGTAAATAAAGGTTTATTACGCTAATGACCTCAAAACGAAATCTAACAATTTCATCAAATACAATTTCATAACTTCATAAAAAGCGGTAAATACTGTTTCATAAATAAACTTTTTAGTAAATATTTGATTTTTTATCCAAAGTATTTCAGGAATGTGATGTCTGGTTGATCTCATGATTTCCGAATAATTATTTCAGGAAGATGAAACAGCGAGTTTATAATTCTCTCTTTTCACACATAAACCAAAAACGAATTATCCATAGTTTTTTATATTGATTTTAGTACCATGGGTGTCAACCTACCACCACCTCGAAATAATCAACAGTTGTTATTACCTCCACACATTTGCCTACTTCTAATTGAAAAGCGAAGGGCCAGGGGAATCTGGCAGCGTAACAGATATCCGAGTGATCATCGACGGATGAACCAACTCGCGAGAAAGCTGAAACAAGAACTGGCCAAACTTAGGGCTGAAATGTACAAACAATATACTACTTCGCTTTCCAAAACAGACAAGTCTTTGTGGTACTGTACCCGTAAGATCCTGCGATATAAGGACCACACGCCTCCTATACGTAATAACAACGCTTGGGAAAAATCCAATTCCGACATTGCTAAATTGTTTTCAGAGCATCTTTCCACAATTTTTACTGCACACCATGACATACTTGATCATGACCATCGGCTTAACATTGAACACGATTTGAATGTCCGTTTGCAACTCTCTTATCCTCCTAAAGCATTTACTCCATCAGACATACGACACACCATTAAACAACTACCTGCACGAAAGGTTCCAGGTTATGACCTAATTACAAAACAAATATTACAAAATTTGCCCCACAGAGGTTTCCTACACTTAATATACCTATACAACGCTGTACTCAGGACCACATATTTTCCATTGCAATGGAAGTTATCTATAATTAAAATGATTCATAAGCCAAATAAACCTTCTGATCTTCCAAATTCCTATCGACCCATAGTCTCCTTTCTATCCTTGCCAAAATACTAGAAAAACTACTTCTCCGACGATTACTGCCAATAATTGAAAATTCTAATATTATTCCAGATCATCAGTTTGGGTTCCGCACATTTCACTCGACAACTCAACAATTACATCGTGTTGCTGACAATATAGCCTCTTCCCTCGAGCAAAAACAGCATTGCTTGGGTGTCTTCTTGATTTAGAACAGGCCTTCGATTGAGTCTGGCACTCGGGCTTGTTTTGGAAACTGAGGAACATCCTCATACGTACTATCTTATACTGAGATCTTATCTGACGAATCGATTTTGTCGAGTCCGTCAGGGAACTGAATTCTCACCTTATATACGCATAAGGGCGGGTGTTCCTCAGGGAAGCATACTTGGCCCTTTTCTATTTTCCATATACACTGCAGATATTCCTAAACATGTTAACATTTCGACGCACACATTCGCTGATGATACAGCGATTCTTACACGCAATTCGGACCCCTCAACACTCAACACTTGCAACACCACCTGAATGAATTAACACTATGGTTCACAAAGTGGAGAATAAAGGTAAACCTAACATAAAGCACACAGATCAATTTTACCTTACATAAAAATATCTGTCCTGCTGTGAGGATAAATGGAATTCCATTGCCTACCACTGACCTTGTGCGTTATCTTGAACTTTTCATGGATAAACGAATGACTTGGAATCCCCAAACAAGACTGAAAAGACTGCAAAGAAACCGACTTTATAAATTGTTAAAAAGTCTACTCGACTCACGATCAAAATTAGACCTTGAAAATAAATTCACTTCACTTCTTTCGTGGTCCGCTTGACCAATTAATACATGACAATTAATTAAGGTTTTTAGTTGAGATGAAAAAAATGGCAAAAGGAGGGAAAACTCATAAGGTGGAATTGAGATGGGGAGTTGATGTCCGAGTGGATCGAGGTCAAGATAGCTCAAGTGGTAGAGCAGCGGCGTATCTAGCCGAAGGTCGTGGGTTCGAATCCCACTCGTGCCATTAACTTTTTTTCATCTCAACTAAAAACAATTAATTGTCTTGAAAATAAACTTTTAATTTACAAGACAATGATTAGACCTCTCTGGGCGTACGGTTGTGATGTTTGGGGCTCAACCAAGGATTCCAATTCCCAGCGTCTCCAATCAATCCAATGTAAAATTCTCCGTCAAATTATAAATGCTCCTTTTTACGTTTCAAATTACACTATCCATAAAGACCTACACATCCCGTTTGTACATGAACTTGTCAAAACCCGATATAAAAAATTTCATCAATCACTGAACACACACAGTAATCTATTCGTACGAAATTTATCACTTCCAACCCTACCTGAAACTCCTCCAAGACGATTGAAGCGAAAGTGGCCCCGAGACCTTCTCATTGTGTGAAGACTGAACAAGATATCAGTGTGAAGGATTGTTACCACTGGGAAACTTCTCCTACAAGAGCCTCAAATGATTATTCAACATATACGAACATATTTCCTTAATACATCACTTGTAGTATAGTATCAAATAAATGAAATTTAAAAAAAAAAATTAGTACCTTTAGAGTTTAGTGTATCAGGAATTCGTGTGAGTTCTCCCACATGACACCCAGATTGTTTTAGCTCATACCCTTAATTGTTTCACTATATTTTTTTTTACGAGGGTTCGCAACAGCAGAGGTTATATAAACCCTCAGGGTGCCGGTGTTTTTGAAAAAAAGCCCATTTGTAAGTATGTCGGGTTCGAATGCAGGGCCGCTGGATTCGAACCCGGGACCTTTACCGTACAGTGATGAGCGCCGTGTCAAAGACTAAACCTTGCGGCCACCGACGCCCCCTGTTTCACTATTATAATTCCGTTGCAGTTGTTCAAGAGAAGAAAAAAAAATTTATACTCCATTTTTATTTAATAGACAAATGAGAAGAACATTAGCAATGCTAAGAATATGACCCTATGATGGAAGGAGCAACCTATGAACACAGTGGGTCAATGGACACGAAGAATCAATCCAATAGGGAGCCCACTTCCCGAAGACTAATGGTGAGGAAAAAAAGATCCGAGAATTATCGGTTCAAACCACTGACAACAAAATTCCATCATTTGTTTGAAGGAGGATAAAAAAAGATTTCCCTCTTCTCGTTGGCGAAAAGATAAATAACCTGCTTCCTAGCATTCAAGCTACCGTGACATAAACGGCCGGGTTATAAATAAGGTGCACTTAGACTGATGTAAGCCCGGCGACGACAATACTCAGAGATTCTTCTCCTCACAGCAACGCCATTTGCTTTGTCATGTAAATTGCCGTCAAAGGTGTGGGCTCTTCATCCACCGTGTCATCATTGGATCGGAAAAATTATATTTACCCCTGTTTTACCCGAAAAGTAAAATTAACGCACGCTAGCTCACGATGATAAACCCCCGATGTTTATTACGGATGTTATTATTTCCTATGGGACTTAAAAACTTCTGAAATTACATGAATAATTTACATAAATATAATCGAAAGTATATATTTTTACAGTTTACACTTGGCTTAAAATTGCAAAAATATTTCAACTGAACTTTGTAGTCGCTGTTAGTTAGTACTGGTAGGCCATATGGGAAAGAATTACAGAAAAAAAAAACCATATTTAGTACGCAAGTATTTTGAATCAAAATTGAAAAACCGTAAACATCATCATTTAACAAAAATGTAAATATTTTGATACAAAATTACTTTGATTGATCTGGATTAATTGACAAAATTTGTCATATTAAACGCGGATATAATTAATCCTGTTACGTTATACTTAATGTATTAATAATACTTTAATTGGTTGTATTCGTGAGGAGCGTTCAGTAATGAGGTAGTTTAGAAAACACGGCGTTGATTTGCTGCGTTTCGACTTTTATTCGGGTCATCTTCAGATCCGGGATGAATTGGTTTGGAAAAAATACAATACAGTTGTAAATGTAAACTTTGAACGAAGTATTTCATAATCACATAAAGTGTGGTGCTATTCTTGTGGTGTCATATTGGTGTTGTGTGAAATGTGAAATTTTTGTATTCTACTGTTTTTATATAATTGTGACAGGGTGGGAACTTTTTTTTGAACATAGGCGGTTTTATTTAACTCAAAGGAAGCCGAGAATAATGACTTTCTGGATTGTATTTGAATCGGGGTTATTCAATATTGGAAAAGAGTAAATTGTAAAGGACGATAACTACGGAAAGGGAAATATAGAAATAAAGTTTTTAGGGGGCGTCGATGGACACATCTACACGGAAAACAAACACTTTGAGCTCTGAAGATGATCTCAATAAAGATCGAAACGTTAGCACCATAAAGAAAATGTTTTTCTAAAACCTACGTCACACCAGACCGAAACTCACGATCTCCAAATAATCATTGGCTAACGGTCACTAAACACCACACAATATCATCATTGATATATACACAAAATTTTGAGCGGTTAATTAGCAAACAGGCTTCGAAAAGAAACAATAAAAAATTAGTTTATAAAACATGTTTTATAGACTTTGAATATCGATACAATTTTAGGGGGGCGTCGGTGGCCGAAACAGTTTAGTCGTTGACAAGGCGCTCATTACTGTAAGGTAAAGGTCCCGGGTTCGAATGCAGGACCGCTGCGTTCAAACCCGTCATACTTACAAATGGGATTTTTTTTTTCAAAAACACCGGTACCCTGAGGGTTTATATGACCTCTGTTGTTGGGAACCGTCGCAAACGTGAACAATGTAACTTGCTGACCATTATTCGATTTTGTATAAATTATATATGTTAGCCATATCATCTAAGATGGTCAATTTTATAAGGAGTTTGTATACCGGAACCTCAGCTTATGTTTGCTGTCACGACGGGTTGTCAGAATCCTTTAATACGAGTGGGGGTAATGTAAGGCTGCTTATTAAGCCCACTGCTTTTTCCTTGCTTTATTAATGACCTGTATGATTATGCAGGTGGGATCAATGTAGGGGTAATACAATAAAAATGCTTGCATACGCGGATTATATTGTCTTTCTTGCATCTGATAAGGTGGCACGACAAAAAATGATCTCCGCGTTAAGCTTCTACTGTGATACATGAAATCTGTAGGTTAAAATGGAGAAATCGAAAATTGTTATCTTCAGAAATGGAAGAAGGCTTGCTAGGAGAGGAAAGTGGTATTATAAAAAAGTAGCCATCCAGACAGTTAATAGTTACAAATACTTGGGCATTACATTAACATCATAATTATCATTCGAGCTGCATTTCAAGAAGATAAAACAAAATGTTAAATTCGCATTACATGCTTTTCAAATTAAATTCTAAAATCTCTTTCCCTCCTAAGCTTAGAATTTTCTGTAGTGGTTAGCGGGCAATACTTTATTATGCTGCACAGTTATAGGGCTACCGCAAGTTTGAAAACATTGAAATAATATTTAGACACTTTGTAAAGATTTCCATTAATTTACGAGTAACACATCAGATTATCTATGTAGATTTTGACCTTGTGCCTGAATTTTTATGCACATTAAAACTAAATTTAACTTACATAAATAAATGTTTAAACCTGGACGCCAACAGATACCCAAATATTCTAACCAATCAAATAATCAATCGTGACATATTCTGGTATAATAACATTAAAAGTCTCTGTGAAAAAGTAAATTGTAAATGAGAATTTAAGAAACAAAACGTTGATAGCAAATCTAATAAACGACTATAAAACTGTAATAAATAATGAGTTGTCGAAAAGGGCAAGAAATAGTGCCCGTCATCCTCCTTATAAACAGCTAAATAGCATTAATCCGCCAATAAAATTAAAATGTAATAAGGGCTTTCTAAGCTGCCTGATAAAAGTTAGAGGGAAGTTAAATTTTTTTAATAAATATCAACTCGATGATTGTTTAACAATTTGTTCAATATTAATGTATCATTGTATCATGATCGTTTTAGACTACTAGAATATCTTTTATTCTATTTTAAAAGGGTTATATTAACGATTCAAAAATTTGGTGACTTTTTGAACGGAAAAGATTTTGACGGTTTAGGGAAATATTGTAAAGAAGCCTGGAATTATAGGTGTAATCTGATTAGAGAATTCTATTTTTAAAACGAAATTATTTATGTTGATCCTTTTACATAATTGTAGATTTTTTAAATTCACACTAGATCATACTTCTTTTGTGTCATAAAATAGTATTTACATAAATCACTCAGGTTTTATGTACATTTGTACGAATTTGTAATATTGAGTTAATTTTACTTGTGTCGTTTATTAATTTTTCTGCAAGACAAACTTTCTGACGAGTATGTCGGTCAAATTATGTTATAATTGAGAATGTATTTTAATTGTGTATTTCTCTTCTAATACAGGCTTTTATTATTATTATTATTATTATTATTATTATAGACCTGGCTGATTATTTCATATTTTAGATATTACGTACGTTGTAAATTCCCTAATAAAACAATACCACCGGAAAATCAATGTTGTCCTTGTTTCCTGTGAACATAGCCTCTGCAATTTGAAATTTGAAATGAATTATATTGAGAGTCACGTGCTGTCATCCGTGAATTTTGAAAATTTTGCTTTCCTCCAACTGTACACATCATGGTGTTATACATTAATCATACTATGAAGGATAATTCCATGAAAATTATCTTAGATACTGTGTGGTCTTTCATGTCGTTTTGATTCATTTTTTCACTCATGGCGCTGCACCATTTAAATAAATTTACAGAAAAAAAAACAATTTAAAAGGAACATAACGCACGATTTTATTCCATCTTGTTTTTACTGAAGGCCGTTTATTGCAGTCAATATTGTTGAACATAACAAATTGTTTTAAAAATAATACAACCAAAAATTTGATGGGTTTAATTTTAAGTTTAAGTATAAAGAAAATTGTACAGTTTTTTTGCAATTCATTTTGTAGAACAGCTTCTTAAAAATTCGAAGTTCTCTAATTTAAAAATAAAAGTGTACCTATTGTCACTTTCTGTAAAAACTTGTAACAAAAGCTTTACTATATATACATACCACTAATCAACTATATACCGATTGTAAAGAGTAAATTTTTCAATTAAAGGGAATTTTATTAATTTTAAAAAGAAAATTTAATATTTCAACACAAGACAAACACTTTGAGTGAGTTGAAATACTTTGATTGAATATACATAAAAAATATATTTTGCATTGTATAAATTCACTTTTCCACGTCCAAAATGTAATTGTTATATGTAATCAATGTTTGTAAATCCCAGGCCCTGAAGATGATCTCAATAAAGATCGAAACGTTGGCACGATAAAGAAAATGTTTTTCTGAAACCTACATCACACCAGACCGNATATCCCGGATCCCATAAAGAATTTTCTTTTTAAAATTAATAAACTTTTCATACAATTAAATTTAATTACAATAAAACAATTCAACAAACAACTATAAATAATTCTCTACAAATACAATTGATTTTTTAAATACTGATAATACGATTTAGCCAGAATAAATTAATAAGGAATAATAATCGAAAATTCAATATTAAAATATGTCTCTAACCTTTTAAGAGTTTTTGGTTTTCATCGCTTAAATTCTAAATTACATCTCCTCTGAACAGCTGTACGTCCCCCTTTGAAGTGTCCTTTTTTGATGGCCCAGCTGAATTTCTCTTGAATCAATGACGCTATAAAAATATAAAAAATAGTGGTTTATTATTTTCCAGTCAGGTTTCAAATGTTTACTTTTTGGAGAAAAATTATACAGGGTACCTCAGGCCCGATTCAACTTCAACATTTTAAATACGACACTATACATCCTGACACATCATCTTAAAGAATAGTTTACGCTGCAAGCAATGGTGCAATTGGATTTGAAATTGGTCGAAAAATGACAAAGTTATGGCAAAAAGTGTGAGAAAAAATGCATTTGTCATTCATTTTAAATTCAAAAGTCATTTGGTTTGATGTTTGTTTACTAATCACATTTCATATTCAAACCTCCTGCCTTGCAAAACGATGCAACGATTTGCTGTTTTTAACCACTCTTCGCCGGTGCTCAGAGCGATAGAGTCAGGGGAGATGGATTACGAAATAATTTTATCTGATAAATTAACACAATCATTTTCACAATGTCGACCTTTCGTTTACCTTACTGCAATACACAATACAATAATACAAAGATATGCATTGCATGTTGAAAAGAAAACAAATATATTTTTTTAATTTCCAGGAAAGAACGTTGTTATAATATTTTAATTTCGTTTATGCTTCGTATTATTTTGCTGCTATGCTGATTATGAACAACACGTTTGAAATTAATTAATTTTGTTAATAAAAGCTATCCATTTATCACAATGTTTTGTTTAAATTTGGTAACGATATACAAACACACGGGGAAGCAATAATATAAATTTTCTGGCAATAGACAAATAGCCAATTGGTATTGTTACAAATGTATTTGTTTTATAATTTAAATCAAAAGGTTTTTGTCAAAATTTCCCACACGTCGAACAGGGAGCGAGATAAAGCGCAGCCATTTGCAGAGTCGTTTGTTATGCACAAGCAATAAGCCAATCTAGTTGAATAACTCTGTCGATGCGGATCGATTCCTCTCAAATCCCCCGACAAGGAGTTGTGGACAAAGTGTTGTGGCAAGTTGTAATAAGTTCGGCATAATTCAGCAGGTAGTTAGTATTTCGACAGCGCCTCCAGCCACCAACTTGACTTAACGAGCTACAAAGCAAAAATAGTGTACGGCTTCAGACCGGGACCAGTGAGATGAATATCTTCGCGTATCGAGGAAATCAGACAAACCGTTCTGGTTACAAAAGAAAAAATTCTGAATCCTTCTTAAAAGATACTTCCTACTCACAGTAAGTTGTTTTGCAACGATCCGGATTTCGAGCTTTTAACTCATCATCAGGTTGAAGGAGTTCTACAACCACGTCTCTTGACATGAATTGCAAAAGTGAACCCGCCGATCCCCCGCCAACGCGACGTCCCAATAAGAAGCTTGTTTTTAATTAATTAAATAAATTATTTTGATTATTTGGACGTTTAATACTATTTATGTACATATTTAAAATACGAAGTAGATCAAAATCTATTATATTTTAATGCATTTATCCCCATGTTCAATTGTATATTTTTTTAAATTTCAAATTTCTCAAACCAATCTAGTTCTCCCCCTTTGTTGAAACTATGCTGTTAAACAATTTTGTATTTAAATTTAAATTGAAATAGTATTTTGCTTCTTTTAGATGGTCCTTAAATTTCGAAAAATTTGTTCGATTTAGGTAAGTGTTCTTTAATTCTCGTTTTTATTTCTCTACCGCTTTGTCCTATATATTTAATGTCGCAATCATTACAATTAAGTTGGTAAACCCCGCTTTTTGCCAAGTTGTCCAACTTGACTTTAGGTTTTGAGGGGATGTTTCTAAGTGAACACGTATTTCTAAAAGCTATTTTAAAAACTTCTTGTTTAAGAAGTTTCCTAACTTTTTCTGATAGTTCACCAATGTATGGCAAACAACGGAAACCTAATGATTCATTTACAGTAGGGTGGGTGAGTCCTATTGTTGCTTCTTTTAAAGTTAATTTTTTTAATCTTTTAAGTAGCAACCTAAGGATAAATATTTCTAGATATCCATTGTTTTTTCTAAGGTTTTATTAGTTTCTAACTTTTTTTATAGTTAGCGGTGTTAATGTAAGTTTTAACAAACGGTCTATGAATCAAATGAAACCAGTAGCCTTTTGGGACCATGGGTGAGAAGAATCCGCTGGTATCATAGTGTTTTCTGTGGGTTTTCTATATTTTTCTAATTCTATTAAGTTGTTTATTATGGACAGTTTTAAGTCTAGAAGCTTCTGAATTGATGTTTGTTCTACATTTAACTTCAAGTATTATAGTTTTAACGATAAACTTCTTCCTCTATTATAAATTTAAATGTTACAAATATTAATACTTAAGAAGAATCGATACTTTCAGGTTGATTTTCACTGGTCGCTTATTTACTTCTGTTATGCATGTCTAAGGCGCGCTCCAATTTGCGCCGTCCTATGAATTCCTAAGTTCAAAAGGATCCTTGCATAAAGACGAGTATACATATAGTGACAATGTTGGACATGTCTCGACAGGAAATTCTCTCAGGAATGTTCCGTGACATTTTTTGCGTGCTCCGGTACCACCGCGATACTGAAGTTGAGAAATGGTCTGAGGTACCAAAAACGAGGTACTTGCAGCCCATCTCTCATTGCTGGCGTCTTCCATTCTTTGAAATATTTACTGAAAGCGAATTATTTATTTTATAATTTTAACTCATGTTCAGAAAATTCAATTTAAAATCGTTCCTTTCCATTTTGATCGTTGCAACGACCAATTTCATCACCGGCTCTTCCCTGAAACAAGTAAACCAACAAGCCATTAAATTCAGCAGAACGGCTCACGTCTGATGTCCGGGCCCCGTCAGTGTATTCGACGGGTTATTTCCGTCTTGGCAACAATCACCGGACGGAGAAACATTTGTTTATTCATAAAAAATAATGGAGCGTTGAGCAATGCGGAACTGTTGGAAAAAAATCTGATAGGGAGATCCAAAAACCCAGAGCTCCAGCTATAATGCGTTATAATTTCCATAATAAACCAATATAAAATTAATAATATCAAAATTCCTTTATAAAATTATTACTTTAACATGCCAGTTCGTGTAAAATAGCATAACTGTATTATCACAGCGATTCCTATCATTGTTTCATAAAAGTTACTGTAATTCCTGTGGGATATTAAAACATTGTTTATTCGAATTTCTCAACCTACAAATTTAAAGCGGGGAACAAAGTTAACCGATGCAACGCTATGCGACGCTACCCGACGCCTTGTCAGGTTTTAGTAGGGTGTGCACATTTATGCGACGTCAAGCGCACGTACAGTCACACAGCATGTATCACAAATAAGTATCACAGTCACAACGCCTCTTTTGTTCTTAATGCATTATTTTCGATCTTTATTGAGATCATCTTCAGGGCTCAAAGTGTTTGTCTTCTGTGTAGTTACGCCATTCTTGCGTGCCGTGTTGAGAGTGCCAGTGAGATTTTTGAAAAACATCAAAAACATTTCACTGGCACTCTCAACACGACACGCAAGAATGGCGTAACTACACAGAAGAAATCTAATGATTTTAAATAAAGTTATTCCGGTGTTTCATAAATTTTCTTCCTAACCTTCATAATTAAATAATTGTGGTAAAAACATATGATTTTTTGATCTCTTTAATTTAAAAATTATTTAAAATAGGAATGTTGTAATTAATATAACGGCAATAATACATGTAGTTTGAATAAAAAAATGAGTGTCCAGTTCTTTTGTCTTCGACTGTACTCGATGCGTCCCGACGAAAATCTGGACAGTGGGGATCGCAGAGCGTAGAGTAGGGTAGCGTTGCGTAGCATCGAGCAGATGTGCACGGGGGTAATACAATTTTATGGAAAATTGGACTTTGGATTTGCGTCGGGTAGCGTCGCATAGCGTTGCATCGGGTAAGTGTGTTCCCGGCTTTAGGATTTTACAAGATTTGTCGCGTTTTCAAATAAAATCAAGAAATATATTTTAATGGTTCACTTTATAATTGTTTTATTTGTGTTTATTTATGTATGTTATTTTTTTGACGGTGTTCACTATAGCAAATGTCATATCAACCTCTGGGGTTTCGTTGTTTTAAACCCATTTGTAAGTATGTCGGGTTCGAATGCAAGGCCGCTAGATTTTAGCTTTTACCTTATAGTGAGGATGAGCCACCGACGCCCCTTGTAATTATTTTTTAATTTAAAACATCGCATAAATCTTGTTATTTTTTTTATATTGTTCTTAATTATTTATTTCCCAATTTCTACTCTACAGACGTTTATTTTTTGATGCGAAACGGAATCACAAAATCAACTTTACTTTGTTCAGATCCGGAGCATTCTATTCTAGTTGCACGATCATCATCCTTTGAACGCTAGTCGTATAAAAACGCACGTATAAATCAATGCTTACGTACAGGGAAATATAAAGCGTCGGAATTGTTTAAATATTCATATTGTGTCACAAAGCTTTGAAAAGACTGGAAACAAAGAAAGAGTAAAAATAAATTGAGATGGACGCCTTCAGCTTCCTTGGAATCACAACTCTTTTTTGGAAACCAGTTTTGCCTTAACCAGATTTCCAATGGAAACAGGTCTTTGATGATCAAGTCGAGAAACGTAGATTAGACAATCAAAAACTGTATCGGGACCCTTGAAATTTCAACTTTTGTCTTAATGAGAAAACATATTANTATACACATACATACAGGGTGACTGACTTGCGATAATTGCCTGACCAAATTTCAACGGTCAAGAAGTAATTTGAGGGTTTTTTTTATTTTTCGAGTTAGGTCCACTAAATCTCGTTTGTGGCACCCGAAAGAACGTAAAATTTTCTGGAGGAAAACTTATTTACATTGCAAAATTCATTGAAAAGTTCTGCACGAAAAATTCAGAAAAAACAAAAATGTTGAAATTATGATTTTTTTTAACATGTTGGATTGGTAACTGTTAGTAACTAAAAACTCCTGGAGCTTTGCAAATTCCCTTAAAAGTTTCCCATTCCATTCGCTTCCATCGGTATTCCCAATTTTTTGTATTGCGCTTCTGGAAGGCCCAAAAATTTTGCATTTTTTTTAAAACTTGTGTTGATAAATGGGGGCGGGCTCACTTTTGCAGGAAATCAGTCTGGCTTCTGAGTTTCATGTCAATTCTTTATAGTTCGATTGTATTAGTTTGGTTTAGGTTATCATCTGGCAACATCCTCACGTTGGTGATTTAAATTACGAAGGTAATTGATGTAGATGAGGAAAATTGCTGAAAAAAAAACTGCTGGTGGTCATTTCGTTCCAAACTTTGCACCCTCGTAAAATGGTAAGGGTTCAATCGCCAGTCACCCTGTATATATTTTTTTTCTTATATATATTTTTTTTCTTTTCTTTTTAAGATTTTCTTCTTAAAAAATTGTCTTCCTCGTTGTATATATATATATATATATATATATATATATACATATATAACGAGGAAGACAATTTTTTAAGAAGAAAATCTTTTCAGGAAAAATAACTTGTTTTAAAAGATTTGTGAATCAGAAAACTTAGATTTAATTGTATTATTTTTTGTTGTAACTACAACTGTTTTATATTCAGAAATTTCTGTAAATACACGCAGATTTCAGTAATTGTTTGGTTATTTAAAAAAGTTTTTTTTATTACGTGTCACCAAGAGAAGCCCTCATTTTCCTTACATATTTAATTTCCTCCTGCGTCCAACATATTTTTCTTATAATTTGGAAATTTTCCTCTATGATTCTTTTCCATAAACCAACCAAACCTGTCATTCTTTCTTCATCCTACCACCCTATCTTTCTCCTTCCTGTAATGAGCGAAATTCTCGAGAAACTCCCATTAAAACGCCTATACACTATCATTAAATCCCAAGAAACTATTCCAAGTCACAGTTTGGATTTAGGTCTCTATTCTCTACAATCCACCAATGTCATCGCGTTGTGGACGTCATTAATCCTCCCTTGAGCACAGGCAGTGCGAACCGGGTTTGTTCCTTGACACCTTTGACCTTAAGACTTTGGTTTGGCACCCGGATCTCCTGTGAAAGCTGAAGGGTGTCTTACCGAGTACCTACATACTACCTGATCCTCAAGTCGTACTTGACAGTTACTATTTTGACCGACACTTGACCTCCTGAAGATCCAACTCGTAACATTAATTGCTTCAGGTCGATAAATTCAAGTTCATCATAATTAATTCAGGTTAATTATGTTCTAAATATGGAATAATATATATGTGAAAAATTATACTCTGTTTGATCTGTTTCTCTGTAGTAGGAGGAATATAAAATCAAATGACAGTCAAGCATAGAACTGAATTATTGTTTTTAAAAAAAGTTCACGCCGAATATATATAACGTCTTTTGTGCATATTTACAATATGTCAGTTTATCAGTAGTAGTACCACTATTTCTTCATAAAAATTCTTTATTCTCTGAGGGAACAATTGATTTATGTGCCGAGTTTGAAAACGGGTATAAAGCAACTCTTTTCTCTGGCTCAAACCCTTAAAACATCGCATTTACGTATTGTTCCTATATCACTTGATGGATGACAGAATATTTCCTCCAGCTTATGAATCTTCCCTGTCTCTGCGGGCCCCTGACTTATGCTGAGCAGCAGCAAATAACATTCCCTTTAGAATGCTAGAATCGGGCATTGTTCTTTCTAATTTGAATAATAAAGGAACAAGCTTGCCCGGCATTCCGCATGTGTTCTGCAAATATGCGCTGAGTCTTCTTAAGATCCTTTTTTTCCTAGTGACTTATGGAATTTTTTTAATAACAACTTTTAAGACTTTTAGTTGCACTTATACATATCTATATATCAAATCATACATATATAATTAATGATTAAGTAATAAAAGGACATATTCAATTTATCAACAGGCTTTTTTATAGCCTAAAATAAAACAATCTTAATTTAATAATATAAAAATGCATGCTAACATACTACTATTACTTTATAATAACGTTATTTTCTTACACCACCATGGTAAATGTGTTAAGTAGAAAATAAATATAAAGAAAAGGGTATTCTTATGATTCTTCCTTCTTGAAGGTGGGATAATAGGTCATCTCTAAAAACCACAACCAGTTTTTATCCACAACGTCAGGTTCAAAATATTAAAACGTTTGTTTCTAGTCTGAATAAGTACCACACTGGCTCTTTTTTAAAATAAACTGTTATAAAATATTAATGACTGACGACCACTTTTTTAACCATTGCGTTAACTTACCTGAGGAAGGATTAAAATAAATCCGAAACGTTGTGGATAAAAACTGGTTTTTAGAGATGACCTGTTATCCCACCTTCAAGAAGGAAGAATCATAAGATTAACTGTTGAGGTCGAAATATAAGGAAGAAAAGGGTATTCATTTTTGTAAATACGTTCACGAAAGGTTGGATTTGTCACTATTTTTAGTTGTTGTTGTTGATGTTGCGTTTGTGCAAATTGGTTTTAGTACAGTATTTGTTTATTATTAATGGATTTTGGATTTGAATTCACACTGACAGGGAAAAAATCCCACCCAATTGATTTTTATTTTTCGGTCAAAGAAAATTCTGCCCTTAATTTGTCCCACTCTTTTTACCAATAATTTTTTATGCTATGTTTTAAAATGGGAATATCTATTAGAAATTAACAGATATAATCCATAATCCAAAACAAGGATAAAGGATTTTTTATTGTTTACTTTTTACAGAATTTAAAATGTTTATTCAGTCTCATTTGAATTCTGAAGCAATAAACTGTTTAGTTTTATCTTTGTTTTCTTATTTTTTTGTGTTTGTTTTGTACATAGGCTCAAATCCGACATGTACGTACATGTTTACAGACATGTGCCGAGTTGAGCCTATTGGCTTCTCGTAGGACACTGGAATTCCAGCATTTGCTATTTACGGTTAACTGCCGGCAGACTCGAGAATCACCCAACCCGATGTTGGCAGTCCGCGGCAGACGTCAGTCTTATCCGTCCAACCACGGATGTTGCTCTCCAGGTGCTATCAACAGCTAGGTCAATTCAACGCATGCAGTTCGAAAACCGTTCGTACTCACGTACATTCTTAACTGCGTTCACTCCGATTTACCATTCATTCAATTAGGGTGATGGACTACTCGATATTCCTCCAACACCATTTACACATGGGTGTTACTACTAACCTAAAGCGGGAACACACTCGATGCAATGCTATGCGATGATGCCCGATGATACCCGACGACTTGCCACGTTTTAATAGGGTGTGCACATCTATGCGACGTCAGGCGCACGCGTATCACAAATCATTATCACAATCGCAACGCCTCTTTTGTTTTTAATGCATTATTTTGAGCAAAACCATGTAATAAATTGTTAGTTAAATTTTTTCAGCACAACCATATCATAAATTGTTTTTTAAACTTAATTGTTTAAGTTATTCCGGTGTATCATAAATTTTCTTCCTAACCATCATAATTAAATAATTTTTGTAAAAACGTATGAATTTTTGATCTCGTTTAATTTGGTTTACATGTCGTAATTAATATAACGACAAAATTACATAGTTTGAAAAAAAACTACAAAAAATATGAGTGCCCTGTTCTGACGCTACTCGACCAAAATGGTGTAATTGTATGAGCAAAACCATGAAATAAATTTTTAGTTAAATTTTATGAGCAAAACCGTGTAATAAATTGTTAGTTAAATTCATATATCAAAAAACGGTATTCCGGTGTTTTGATCAATTTTATACCAAACGATTAAAATTAATTTTTTAAAAATAAAAATTAATGAATTTTTGATCTCGGCTAATTTTGTTTATATTAAAATAAGTATGTTGTAATTAATATAACGACAATAATACATGTAGTTTGAATGAGTAGTATGAGTGTTCGGTTCTTTTGCCTTCGACTGTACTCGATGCGACCCGACGAAAATCTGGGCAGTGGGGACCGCAGAGCGTAGAGTAGGGTAGCGTTGCGTAGCATCGGGCAGATGTGCACGGGGATAATACGGGGTCTTATGGAAAACTTTGGACTTTGGATTTGCGTCGGGTAGCATCGGGTAGCGTTGCATCAGGTAAGTCCCGGCTTAAGTGAGGGTCGATGGGGATCTAGATATTCCGCCATCGACCCTCTTACATCAAATTCACGCTCATAAATATATTAACTTTCAACACAACCTTTACATTATTATTTAGAGATCGTGAGATGCGGTCTGGTGTGATGTAGGTTCAGAAAAACATTTTCTTTATCGTGCCAACGTTTCGATCTTTAATGAGATCATCTTCATGGCTCAAAGTGCTTGTTTTCTGTATAGATGTGTCATTATTGTCTGTCATGTTGAGAGTGCCCACACGACATCTCGACATTCCGCCATTGACCTCTTTCATTACAAATTCACACTCATAAATACATTCACTCTCAACGCAAACTAGGTATACACAACTATTATTACTATGTACAGTAGAACAATCCCGTTTCCTCTAAAAATCGGAATAGGGGACCCTAATACTCGCTGCCGTGCTCAAGTACAACTCTCAAACCAAAGGGCATCCAGCGCGCTCTTTCTTTGGAGCCAAGGAATTGCACCATTTTATTATTAATGTTTTTCTATTATTATAAGATTTTTAATTATGTATAAAATTTTAAAACAATATTCTGGTTTGACTTCTTATTTTAAATACAGTTTATGAACGTTACATTCGATAACAATGAAACGTAGAATAAAACAATAAGTAAAACAATTTCGATTCGAATAATAATTAAGAAAGAATAGAACAATTATTAAATTCTTTTCGGAGGATCTACGGAAGAGGTCAAACACAGAGAAAACTTCCTTTCGGTTTTCGCCGAGCTTTCGACAGTTTTATACTGTCATCTTCAGGGCCTGTTTTATTATCATCTAAAAAAACAATTAAAACATGAAAAAAAAAATACAAAAATTGAATATCTTTCTTTAACCTTAATGGGGAATTAAACGACAAGGTGTTTTTGGCACAGAATGTTTTTTGGGGCTCAGCATCTAAACATTATTTAAATTGAATAAATTAATAATTAAATATTACAACTAAAATTAGAATAAGAATTAAAAACGTGGTCGAGAAAGGTTACCTCATATAAGTCTAAAAAACCAGTAAAATCTTCCTTTCTTTGTTCTTGTTTGTTTCTTCATGTTTAGATGCTGAGCCCCAAAAAACATTCTGTGCCAAAAACACCTTGTCGTTTAATTCCCCATTAAGGTTAAAGTAAGATATTCAATTTTTGTGAATTTTGTTGTTTTTTTCATGTTTTAATTGTTTTCTTTATATGATAATAAAACAGGCCCTGAAGATGACAGTATAAAACTGTCGAAAGCTCGGCGAAAACCGAAAGGAAGTTTTCTCTGTGTTTGACCTCTTCCGTAGATACTCCGAAAAAACTTCATTTTTCCAGCAGGTCGATAATCTAGTTCATCAGAACAATTATTACTTATAACTCTGGCAAATATGTCATTATAATTAAATAATAACTCTAGTTCATTGGACACGGTTAATGACGTGAGAGACGATCGTGTTGGCTGTGTAAACTGATGATTGAAAGGAACTGATGATGACATAAGTGTCGGCCCACTTAGCGTACGCAGTCGATCGTGGCTGGTAAAGGAGCCGCTCACATCGGACGCAGTGCAAACATAATTAAATTTCCCTTTTCTTGTAAGCAGTTGACCTAATTCGGTTATACAGATTACGAATTAATTTCGAGTAGAAACCATTTCAATGGGTTTGTCATTTTGGATCTGGCCCAGTGTCGGGGCCGGTTGAGAGTTTCTCAGTGTAAACTCATTTAAGAAACACATCCGTTTCGGCCGGTGTCTGTTAACAGACCTGTTTTACATACAAACTCTGAGCCCTAACTCGGTTGTCCCCGTTGCATCGACCTGTAGGAAACTACATTCCGTGAACGTGCTCAAAACTCGTAAACTCGATCAAAAAGAAATATTTGACATCGTGCAACAAATGAAATTCCCTCAATTGAATTTTAAACGGTAGTGGTAAAAAGCATATTTACAAACACATCTATAGACGGAAAACAACTTGTTACTACTAATCCTACAGTGACAGACAAATCATTCTACCCAACTGATTTTTGTTTCATTTCTCGATAAAAGAAAATTCTGCCCTTACTTTGTTTCATTCTTTTTACCAATAAATATTTGTTTACGCTATGTTTTAAAATGAGAATATCAATTGGAGGTAAACGCACTTAATCCTTAATCCAAAACAAGGATAAAGGATTTTTTATTGTTTACTTTTTACGGAATTTAAAATGTTTATTCAATCTCATTTGAATTATGAAGCAATAAACTGTTAGTTTTCATCTTTGTTTTCTTAATTTCAATTTTTAAACTTAAAAATGCCCCTATTGCTGAAGATGTTGCGCGTGGTGTGGCACTTAGTGATGATGGATGTACCATCAGGTATGAGGCTATTGCCGTCGGAGTTCTCTACGAAACTCAGCGAGACGCCGTTGGGTGTTTTCGAAAAACTGGGTCCTACCTTAGAACGCCCGATCTGGTCGGCCTAGGGCAACAGAACCACAGGAGACCGTTTTTTGACTTTGAGATTTTTGCGACACCGGCACATTACGTGCGTACCGTTCATGCGATTCATCAGCTTCTGTAAGTTCGAGGTGTCCAAATTTCTGAACGCACTGCTCGAAGAAGATTAAGACAGTATGGACTGATGGCTTTTCGCCCCGTAAAAGGACTAGAATTGACCAGAAAGCAGACACGTCTCCTATTTGCTCGAGAACACAGCCATTGGTGTTTGGACAGCCATTGGTCAGCTGTACGTTTTACAGAAGAGTGTAGATTTGCTCTAAGATCTCCAGATGGCCGTGAAAGGGTGTGGAGCAGGCGAAATGAAACGAAGCTTGTAATTTTTCTCAGAGCCAACCTTTTCAAAGTAGTGCCGTGTTGGTCTAGGCGAGAATTTCGATGGAGAGTCGTAAAGATGGTCGATGTTCGTGAAAGGTCTTTGATGGCCACACGCTATGTGGATGCAATTTTGGACCATCATATGTTGACTATCCTCGCTGAAATCAGCGACAATCCTATTCTAATGCACGATAATGCCCTTCCACATGTCGCTCGCATAGTACAAACTTTCAACAGCATAACATCAGGGTCTAAGCGTGGCAATCACGTTCTGAAGACTTGAACACCATCCAACATTTATGGGATAACCTCAAAAGATGAATAAGAGCACGTCCATCACTTCCTGATACCCTCCACGATCTTGAAAGGTCTCTTCGTAAAGATTGGGCTAACCTCCAGCAAAGAAACATTTCTAGACTGGTGGAAAGTATGCCGAGGCGTCTTGGAAATGCAATTAAGGCAATACGCGATATTGAAATGTTTATTAAAAATCTAAAACAAAATTAAAATAAATTTTATGTGTCCTTCTTTTTTTAAATTTTTATTTTATTTTTCGTGTTCCTTTGCAATTTATATTTTTTTAAACTTTTTTAGGCAAGACTGAATTATTAAACGTTAAAAAACGTGAAACTTTGATTAATATATAAAAATATATACAAATGAAATTATAGTACAAGTGGGCGGAATTTTTTGGCTGTCAGTGTATTCAATTCTTTTAGTAAAGAATACACATTCTATGTCAACTTTTTCCCAATTAGTCGTACTAGTAATTTTTTTTTTTTTTAATTAAATTTATTTATTAAAACTGGTCTTATTAGACCAACCATTAATTTTACAATAATATTATACAATAAATAAATGTTACATTCTTATAAACCCATTGGTACAATAAGATTTACATTTCACTATTACTAGTAATAATCATAAAATTAATAATGTTTCTTATTACTATTTACAAAAGATTACGAAGAAAACAATTCTTGCTTGGATACCAATCCGTCGACAGAATTGCAATATTGCAAGGGAGTGATAGTACATACCGGGCACCCGCACCTGTGCGCTTGCAGTGTTTGATGTGATTTATGCGCGAAAAAAGTGTATTTCTTTATATCCTTTTTTATGAATAGCCAGAGAATATGGTTTTTTTTATTGGCCTAAACTTTCTACAACAACAATAGGACGGAGTGCAGCACCCGAACAGCCACCCAGGAAGATCAGTGCGGTTATTTTTTCGAGCGTTGTAAGAGAATGTAGATAGCCACCATTTACAATTTTGAACCTTATGAAAAAGTCCACACCCCCACAATCCTGTACCATACGTACCACTACCATCATACCGAGCCCAGACTTCACCCCTAAATAGAGGAATTGAAAAGGAGAATAATAACCTTAGTGAAAGCAATGAAGTACTGTAAACAGTGAACGTTGAACTGTAAACTGTAGAAGGGAATGAGAATTTTATGCAGACGATTTGCAAACTTAGCTGGTCTACAAAGAAAAGTTTCCGCCTTTGTCTTTTTTGTTCGTGAAAAAAAAAATCAGCAAAAATGACAGACAAAATACCAAATTTAAAAGATATTGTTGATACTAAAAAATAGAATTTAGATAAATTAATTACTGAAATGAAGTCAATGGGTGAAAATGAAAATATAGCCTTACATTGTTGATTCAAATCAAATTATAAATCCAAAAGAAGTGTACGCAAATCAAATTAAAATGTACGGAATTTGGAGAAAGAAATTGAAGTACTATTTAAATGTATTTAAATCAAGTGAGCAGAGAGAAAAGCAACGATATTGATAAGGTTTCTAACTTTCCGATGTAAAATTCAATTGTTAAAATAATCCAAAAGTTAAAAGGAACCACCTTTGAGTTATCGGAAGACTTTTCAACGAAGGGATTTTTCAAATGAGGGAAGTGATAAAATTGATGTACCCTTACTGGAAAGCGGTATTCTATTTTTAACAATAGGCCATGGAGTCTGGAAAATCTGTAAAACGTAAAAAAAAATCATACCTTCGAAAGTGAAAAAGAAGATTCACCGTTCTATTACCGACAATAAGTCGAAGGGGGCGATTCAGAGGAGGATTAAAGAAGGAAAAGTGCGAAAAAAAAAGAAAAAACCAAAGGATCTCCTAAAATCCCGCCGCCTTTTCATCACCGTTATTATCACGAGAATCACCTTCACAACTGTGTCTGTACTAGAAACTTTTATATAAAACAATTCCTACTTCAATAGAATAAATCCAAAGCCCGCGCAGGTGCCCTTTATGCAGAGAAAGGTTGCTCGATGTGTCCCACATGATAGAGGTGTGTCGTGCCTTGGCTCCATACAGAGAGCGTG
Organism: Cimex lectularius; assembly: GCF_000648675.2. Classification (NCBI taxonomy): domain Eukaryota; kingdom Metazoa; phylum Arthropoda; class Insecta; order Hemiptera; family Cimicidae; genus Cimex; species Cimex lectularius. The sequence goes on from NW_019394219.1 coordinate 378,473, forward strand.
TAGGCATGCCGCCGGATTTAAGAAGAGTCCTCGAGCACGGTAGCGAGTTTCAGAGTCCCCTGTTCTTGTATATAGTATGTCTTATGTGTTATGTGTCTATATGTTTTGTCTCTGTGCATGTATTTATTAGCGTGAATGGCGAGGGGTGAGGGTGAATATAACGTCATCATCGCCCCTCGAACGATAAAAGCGAGTGTGTGTTCGGGGTCGATGGCGGAATATTTATAAAAGTACCCCATCGACCCCAATCTAGTTTAGGTTAAGTGTAGGTCGGTGGAGGAATATCAAGTACTCCACCGACCAAACGGAATGAGCGTACTGTATGGATGTATTTAATTGTATGAATGTATTTATTTGTATGATTTGTATGAACGTGTATAGAATATAGACTTAGTGGGGGCTGAAATGACCTAGATGTCGGAAGCCCCAGCAAAAAAAAAAAAAAAAAAATAGAATAAATCCAATTTCACTAATGATAAATGGTGTAAAATACTAAAAAAATGTCACTTCCAAAAAAATTATCTCCACTTTATTACCAAATAAACTGACTGAAAATACTACTATCAAACTTAAGCATATTAATTTTGAAAAATATAAAAAATACGTAATACATACGTACTTTGGCTGAAAATACTCCATATAATAGTAAAAACTACAAAAGAAGATCAAAACACAACCGAAGGATCTCCTGGAAACCCGCCGCCTTTTCATCACCGTTGTACCACGAGAATCATCTTCAAAAGTTGTACTAGTAAATTGTCTATAAAACAATTCTTACTCCAACAACATAAATCTAATTTTACTATTAATTTCTTTATGTAATGTTTTGGTTGAAATGAAAAAGTTAGTGTCACGAGCGGGATTCGAACACACGACTTTCGGCTGAGTGGGTTCGAATCCCGTTCGTGACACTAAAGCCTAGTGTCGATTCATGTTGCGGGGCAGCCCCGACTCTGCTCCGCGACAAAGAACCGTGTCCAGACCAAGATTCAGTTCACATTCATCAGTGCCTGCGAAAATGACGGGGGAACTAGCTCTCAGAAATTTCCCTTGTTCTATTTTGCATTGTACGTAGTGCATCCAATCGGAAGTGCATTAAAAACTGTCATTTTAAATTAAAGTGTGCATTTTTTCAATTTCGGCGACGGAAACACTCAATTTTTAGGTTAAACCGTTCAATGTTCGGCTTTTCAATTCCCGATTTCTGTATTCCATGAATGATACATCCCATAAATACCGATGGGAATGCATGTCTTCAATTAACTGTAAAGTCAACTCGGTACTCCACATCATACCTTTATACAAGACAGTATCAAAATCTTCAAGAAAACATTTACTACAACGTCAACTAAACAAATGAAGCAAGAGCGCTTGTTCCGATTCAAGTCCGCACTGTCAAATGTTGCGCAACATTGAGTTAAAGAATCCCACATCGAATGGTATTCAAAAGAGTCCGAAAATGCTAGCCCGCAATACACCAGATTCTTCGCAACGATGAGTCGGGGCGGCCCGGACGACTCAGGCTGGACGCAGCCGAGACTCTCCGGAGATTCAAAGATTCGACTCAAAGAATCCCAGTGCCTAACTTTTTCATTTCAACCGAAACCTTACATAAAAACTTTAATTATTTGAAATAAGTAATTTGGTCAACAGGCTACTAAATATAATGGATTTACTATTAACACTTTACAATTAATTAAGGTTTTTAGTTGAGATGAAAAAAAGTTAATGTCATGAGCGGGATTCGAACCCACGACCTTCGGCTAGATACGCCGCTGCTCTACCACCTGAGCTATCGTGACCTCGATCCACTCGGACATCAACTCCCCTATCAACACAACAGCGGCGTATCTAGCCGAAGGTCGTGGGTTCGAATCCCTCTCGTGCCATTAACTTTTTTTCATCTCAACTAAAAACCTTAATTAATTGTAACGTATTAATTGGCCAAGCGGACCACGAAATTAGTGAATTTACTATTAATGTAGTGTTGAAAATAAACCTTATATACAAAACAATTATCACCACACTATTACTAAAAAAATGCTACTATCAAACTGAAACATACTAGATTTAAAATATATAAATAATACATAAATACTTTGCCGGGAAAACTCCATACAATTCTGAACCCCAGGTAATTGAAATTTCAACTGTAGCAACAGAACGATTCCACCAAACAATACGTACGACATATATGTTATTTATTTATTTTATTTTTCCACCTGCTGGGTCAATTCAGCCCTCTTAAATTGATGCAGCGGAATATCGACCATCAACCCTCTCTTTCACTCATTCATACAAACCACTCTCACTCACTCCAACCGCATTTACATACAATTAATAAAATAAATGTAATTAAATAACTTATAATACTATAAAATGATCATGATGGAGTGTGTATAATTAAAATGTAGAACCATCTTTTTCAACTATTGTGACGATGTGTGCTTCTGTCTGATTTTTTGGAAGATTTTTTTTTTAAGTTAATTTGTTCTCAGGGGTATGATATCAAGACTAAATGTTATTAATCGCTGCTGCGGGCCTTGATTGCACAAATGTCCAGATTGCTACATATTAATTAAACTAAAAGAATGAAGAAAGTAATAATGTAATCAAATAATAATAAATTTGGAAAATAAGGCTTTCCAAGAGTACAAAAAGGCAGTCACGTTGACACAGCCTTACAGGTTTACGTACAACTCGTCCTGGTCCAGCGTGCAAAGAACTTCCTACTAATGGCAACTCTCTCGCAATTTTAAATTGAATGAAAATAAAACACTTAACTTTGTGAAATAAGTGTGTGGTGATCAGTGAATGTTAGTTAATGATTATTTGGAGATCGTGAGATGCGGTCTGGTTTGACTAGGTTTTAGAAAAACATTTTCTTTATTGTGCCAGCGTTTCAATCATTATTGAGATCATCTTCAGAGCCTAGGATTTATAAACACTGTTTTTTTGTTTTTTTTTTTATTTTTTTTTTTATTATTGGCCTTATGATCTTGCATATTAGCCATAGTACGAATTCTTGTGTTTCAAATTGGGGGTTATCGGGAAAAAAGGGCCAGAGGCGACGGTGGGAATCGAACCCACGACCGCGGCGTGAGAGTCTCTCATGCTAACCACTCGGCTACCGCGGTCCCCTATTAACACTGTATAACGTTTAGAAAATACATGTAAGATGTGGAAAAAAATGAATTTATAAATGCTAGAAATTTTAGACTCAGCGACGAATCAAAGTATTCGTATTCACTCAAAGTCTTTGTTTTCTGTGTAGATATGTCATTATTAGGTGTCGTGTGTGCCGGTATGGGGTCTACCATGGGTACGGCGGGGAGGTGGATGGGATCAAAAATAGGTGTCGTGTGAGTGCCAGTGAAATATTGATGTTTTATGTTTATACGTTGGATTTTGAAGGGGTGGGGAAGGAAGTTGGATCAGAAAATATTTTTTATCTGAGGAGTCAGCTTCTTTAAAGTAAAAGAAGCCTACAATACGAAAAAATGGGTGATGGTTCAACCTGATTATCCGTTCAAGATTATATAGACGGGGATAATTAAGGAAAGGAAAGCCTGATTGTTGAAGAATTAGACTATGTAGAAATGTTTGATTTGTGGAATGTGATGATTTTTTAATTTGTTTTGTGCGATTTGATGATTATATTGATACTGAATTTCATTAATGATATTAGCGTAGCTACGATTGAGTTTTCATGTGTCTGTTCTGTAATTGATGCTGTGCTTATCTCTGTTGATGTAAACCATTTCTAAAAAGTTACGTTTTTCTTCTGTGTGTAACATTTTTCGATTGGTAAAGTCGAAATTGTGTTGGTGTTGAAAATGGTGGGTAGCCATTGCTGTAATATTTTTGTTTCGGTTTTTTGCAATCATATATATGTGTGGTGATTAGTGACCGTTAATCGATAATTATTCAGAAATCGTGAGATGTGGAAAAGTGAATTTATACAATGAAAAATATATTTTTTATATTCAATCAAAGTATTTCTACTCACTAAAAGTCGTCTGTGTAATTGTTCCAAGACAGAAGACAAACACTTTGAGTGAGTAGAAATACTTTGATTCAATATAAAAAATATATTTTGCATTGTATAAATTCACTTTTCCACATCCTAAATGTATTTGTTAAATGTAAACAATGTTTGTAAATCCCAGGCCCTGAAGATGATCTCAATAAAGATCGAAACGTTCGCACGATAAAGAAAATGTTTTTCTGAAACCTACATCACATAGACCGCATCTCACGATTTCTGAATAATTATGTAAACAAAGATGTTTACAAAATTATTTTGTTTTTGTATTTAAATTTAGTGGAGTATTTATGAACATATCAAGATTAATACGGAATGGAAAAATGGCAAAAATGAGGGAAAATTCGAAAAGGTGGGGTTGAGATGGGAAGTTAGTGTCCGAGTGGATCGAGGTCACGATAGCTCAAGTGGTAGAGCAGCGGCGTATCTAGTCGAAGATCGTGGGTTCGAATCCCGCTCGTACCATTGACTTTTTTATCTCAATTAAAAACCTTAATTAATTGTAATATATTAATTGGTCAAGCGGACCACGGAATTAGTGAATTTATTAATAAGGAAATTATATTTGTCTCTGCTTTTAATAGTATGCATGGTAAGTCGTTCAATTAATTTTAATTGCTCATTAATAAAACACAGTGGGGTTTATCATTTTGAAATAATTGAATTAATGCTATTATGAATGAACTATTATTCATTACACCATAACCGGGAAAATTAAGTATTAAAAGCACCACCAAACGCGGCCATACGTTGTTTGACCTTTTCAACGGGGCACCAACCTCAACTGGTAAATTAAGGGCCAGTTTAGAAAATGGCCTTCCGATAAGCACTTATTATTTTCATAATAACTTTAGTGGAGAATGTTGCTCAATTATTAGTGAATTATTTTCACCTTCTGCTTCACAAGTTACCTTTACTGGAGTTTGTTTTCGGCAAAAAAATTAAAATATAAATGGATAAAACTTTACGTTATGCTATAAAATCAGTGTTTTATATTTTATATGGTATTTTTTGAAAAATATGGCGATAATAAATCGTACATTTTAAGAAACAATTAAGGCTGCCAAATGTAAATCACCCGGTTAAATCATACTTTCGCTGACCTGATTTTCATAATATCAGCACCCGTGTTTTCAGGGTGCAAACACGGGGGAGGCGCTTGTCGACGACATGGGAAAATAAAACATTAAACCGCTGACTCGACAACGACTGATTGTTTTAATAACACATTATCAAAGTTGGAGGGTAATTTAAAACAGTGAAAAATGATGTAGGTATCGCTTTTCTAGCTAAATGAGTTTTAGGAGAAATGGCTGGATCCGTGTTATCTCCGGGATGGACGTACTACTTACAAACTTGTATGTTTAATAAAAAATGCATAGCATTTACCTACGAATCAAATCGTATTTTTGTTATTTCAATACTTCAAAATAATTCTAAACTTTCTAAATAAATCCATTAGGTTTCGTGGTCCGATTGACCAAATAAATTATTTCAATTAATTAATCTTTAAGGAATGTATTGGTCGAGAGTAAAAAGTCAGTGTCACGAGCGGGATTAATTAATTTCATGAAGATTAATTAATTAAATGAATTTATTTAGTCAATCGGACTACGAAGCATAATGGATTTAATAAGCAAAATAAAGTATATTTTCACTAAAGCTCTCCGTGGCCAGCTCGCCGAGAATCGAATAGATTACACGACATTTGAAAAATGGCAAAAAGGAGGGAAAATTCAAAAGGTGGGTTGAGGTGGGAAGTTGGTGTCCGAGTGGATCGAAGTCATCATTGAAATAAACAAAAAAGTTAAAAGAATAAAAAAATTCCCTTTCTAAAGTCTTGGTTGTGATAAAAGTCAGTGTCACGAACGGGATTCGAACCCACGACCTTCTGCTCAATACGTCTTGAAGTCACGATAGCTCAAGTGGTAGAGCAGCGGCGTATTTACCCGAAGGTCGTGGATTCGAATCCCGTTCTTGACACTGAGTTTTTTTATCTCAACCAATACCTTACTTAAAGATAAATTAATTTCTAACTAAAGAAAAATTTGCTTCTCACTCTCTGTATTTATGTATTTCATAACAAAGGGCTTATAATTAATCAGATTGAATCAAAGAATGAAATGATGTCGATTTAATAAAGTATATACAGTCTTTTGTATACATCACTTTACTTTCATTTTTAAACTAGGAGTGCATCTGAGGACGTGATGAACATCATGTATCCAGCTGGAGTGAGCTTGATTCGAAACACTTACTTGTGACCTTTACTACGACTCAGTACTTGAAATTCCTCTATCCTTTAATATTTGCTCTTTACCAAAACCCATCAACCGTTGTTGTAATCGAGCCGTTTTCAAGATCGCCATGGCAAATCTGGCCTGCGGTCTGCGGCTTGTTCGCGATAAGATACTTCGTTTTGTTAACCCTGCGGTTAGCGTCCAAAGGAGGGATTTGCATGGCCCTCGAGTTGACTAAGACCCTCTTGCCAACATAAGTCCGGCCTTGAGGCAAAAGACATGGTGGTCTTTTGGTCAGAGGTTCGGCTACGTCTGCCCACTTAAGCCTCCGTGTTTGCGGAGATTACGCCTACTTTTAGATACCCTTTGTGATTACCCCAATTTCAAGAAGAACTTACCAAAATCAAAATACAAGAGCTAATTATTTCATTAAAAACTAATAATAATTGGCTTGATTACTCTACAAAAACTAATAGAATTTAGTTGCCTTTAAATGCCTATTTCTGATTCACCTTGCTGCGTTGAAGTGCACTTTTGTTACTATAATATCCTTGCTGTTTCAATTCTTATCAATGTTGATTACAGACATCCTTATCGAATTTTCATAATTCATACAATTTTTAGTTAATTAATCTTTATGTAAGGTATTGGTTGAGATAAAAAGTCAGTGTCACGAGCGGGATTCGAACCCAGGACCTTCGGCTGCTCTACTACTTGAGCTATCTTAACTTCCATCTACTCGCACACCAACTTCCCATCTCAACCCAACCTTTCGAATTTCCCTCCGTTTTACCATTTATCTCATTTTTTTCTCAACCAATACATTACATTGGTAGTAATTGAAAGATGTTATTCGGTCAATCGGACCACGAAATCTGATGAATTGACAATCCAATTGCTATTCTAATAAAATCATCAGAGTGCGTTTTTTGTTCTGAGGACTGGTGTTTTAAGATATTATCTTATTCATTCATAATTATTGTAAATTATTTTTAAAAACTTTAATTTTCAGCTTCAATGAGAACAACGATAAAGGTCACGAAATGACTATTAATACATCTAAAAGACCTTTTAAGTAAAGATGATGTTGAGTACAGCAAAATTGTCTTTCAGCTATTTTTGTCCACAAGGAATAGCTAAAGGATATAATTTTAAAAAGTTCTGCAGAAATCAATTGAAAATTTGAAATTTTCTTCTTTAGGAACATTTAATGTAATTTGTCTGAATGGAAGCTGAATATATTAGACGTACTTTTCAAATATTTTTTTTCTCGTTCGATTTACATTGAAATCTTGCTCAATTGAGGTAAAAACACGTTGTAATTTTCTAAGCTTCCTTGGCTTTTCACAGAGGAAAGGAAGTGGATTGTGGATTCTTCAATTTGAGATCCTAATTCAAGAATAACGTATGTGTAGAAAAAAGCAATCATTCACGGGATCCAGCTTGTTTCACGGTTGAATCATTAAAGCGTAGTCTTGCTTATTTATTTAAATCAAATAAACAAGTCCAAGAACTCTCATTTTCCTGCTTTGCTCCATTTTAAACTATCAAACAGAAGTGATGGAAATTTATTTACAGGAATAACAATTGATGACTTAATGGATATACAGGGTGACCTTTTTACTGGGCCCCGCTGAATTTCTCTTGAACCAATGATGCTGTCAAAAAAAAAAAAAAAAAAAAATACGTGATTAGTATTTTTTAGCCTAGTTTCAATTTTTTTTCAGGCCCAGTTCAACTTCCAAATTTATATATCCTACCCTTATATATCCTAGCAGAGCATTTTAAAGGATTTTTACGCTGAATACAATGGTGCAATCAGATTTTAAATTGGTAAAAAAATGACAAAGTTATGGCAAAAAGTTTGAAAAAAACGCATTTCGTTTGTTTCATTAATATGATCCTTCACTAAAGTAACCATTAATTGCCCCTATGGTTTATATTGTGTCATTGTTTGTCAAACACGCATTTAGTTTTTGTCAACCTCCCAAATCGACATTTGTGCAAAGAACGTCAGACGCCGTCATAAACAGAGTCCCTGGACAAGATGAAAGCAATACAGCTTAAAATTGTAAGTCCGGAGTACATCACTAACTGTATTTTTTGAAACCTAAAACCCTTTCAACATTCGGGAGAGAGGAATTCGGATTTTTGCGAACATACAGTAAACTTGTCACCCCCTCGTCGAAATTACGCTGCCGGTTTTTGGTGATGGAACATCAACTGATCCGTATCTCCTCATATTTCGAGCAACACAAATAAACGTTTTGTGGTTTGTGTCTGGTGATTACTGACCGTTAATTGATAATTATTCAGAAATCGTGAGATGCGGTCTGGCGTGATGTAGGTTTCAGAAAAATATTTTCTTTATCGTGCCAATGTTTCGATCTTTATTGAGATCATCTTCAGGTTTCAAAGTGTTTGTCTTCTGTGTAATTGCCATTCTTGCGTGTCGTGTTGAGAGTGAACGCAAGAATGGCGCAATTACGCAGAAAACAAACACTTTGAGCCCTGAAGACGATCCCAATAAAGCTCGAAACGTTGGCACGACAAAGAATATGTTTTTCTGAAACTTACATCACACCAGACCGCATTTGACGATTTCTGAATAATCATCGACTAACTGTCACTAATCACCGCACAAAAGTTTTGTGGTTTACTCTGGGGTGATCAGAACATTTTTGGGAGTACAACTCGACTGCCCGACCACCAATATCAATAATGCAGTCGTACATATCAACTCGCTGTTGATAGAAAAATGCGCTCTTCTGTTCATTTCGAATGAAATACTGAATGTAAAGAATAGGTACTATTGTAAAATGTATTTACTTCCAGGAATTAAGATTTTTCTCATAATGCGAGTTTGACGAACAATAACAGAATGTAAACAATAAAAGCAATTAATGTTTACTTTAGTAAAGAAGCAAATGAGTGGAATTAACAACAAAACAAACGAAATGCGTTTCTTCAAATTTTTTGCTATAACTGTGTCATTTTTTGACCAATTTAAAATCTGATTGTACCATTACTGACCGTGTAAAAATCCTTTTAAATGTGCTAGGATGTGTAGGATCGTGTTCGTTTTTTTTTTTTTTTTTTTTTTTTTTTTTTTTTTTTTTTTTTTTTTTTTTTTTTTTTTTTTTTTTTTTTTTTTTGACAGAATCATTGGTTCAAGAGACATTCTGCAGGGCCAAGTAAAAAGGTCACCCTGTATATCCATTAAGTCATCAATTGTTATTCCAGTAAATAAATTTACATCACTTCTGTTTGATAGTTTAAAATGGAGCAAAGCAGGAAAATAAGAGTTCTTGGGGAAAACTTGTTTATTTGATTTAAATAAATAAGCAAGACTACGATTTAATGATTCAACCGAGAAACAAGCTGGATCCCGTGAATGAGGTACAAGGTATAATTTTTTAACAAAAAAGGTTTAAAAAAAAATTTAAATTAGACTAAAAAATATTTGAGGACCGCGGTAGCTGAGTGGTTAGCATGAGAGACTCTCACGCCGCGGTCGTGGGTTCGATTCCCACCGTCGCCTCTGGCCCTTTTTTCATGATAAACCCCCCCCCATTTGAACACACATATAAGAATTGTCACCATGGCTAATATGCATAGATCATAACGCAAAAAAAATATATATATTAAACACTTTTTTTATAGTGTCATTGGTTCAAGAAAAATTCAGCCGGGCCTGTAGGGACACTGTATAGGGTTTAACAAAACTACTTCAACGTTCATTTTCTTAAGATGAAAGTTAATTGAAATACAAAAAAATTAAATTAACATTTAGAAAAGCCAAAATCATACCTTGGTTTCAAGAACTCATATTTCGATATTAATAAGTATAAATTATATGCAAATATGATTTTTCTGGCATTTGTTTCAATGTAGTTGTTTTTCTTCATAGAGGAGCCAGAGACCCAGCCCGCAACGGATGAACTGGGGAGAAGAGGGGTTACCTTCCACATAAAAAATATTACTTAACTAAAACGTTTACGAAGGACATAAAGGAGTTGCAGATAAAAACCATTAACATCGAAATAACTATGGAAAAGTTTGCGTTTTCCAGATCTCCCGAGCTAAAGATGCCAATGAATACGCTTCCCTACTTTGAGCTCTAATACCTTTTTCCTTGATTTTCACCTATTTTGACCTATCCTTGTTTTCATTGTTGCCTTCGTTATCATACACATATTCAACCGCTTTAAGAATGCTAAATAGTTCAGCTGATAAATGCTGCACTCTGAAGGAAGTCTACCCATCCCGTTCTTATTTCTTTGAGGGTCAAACCAGGAGCATCCAACTCAGCCTTTGGATTTTGAGCTGTAAGGGAAAATAAAATAGGAAGTTGGACTTGAAGAGTTGATGTCCCTAAGAAAAACTGAATTCACAACTACTGAGAGAAATTTGGAATAGTCCTGGAGTGGTATAACACACAATTTATTGCTAACTATTATTTAGTTAACATTAAAATTAACCGAAGTAATGAAGGTGGAGTGAGTATTAGATTCACTTGTTGTCATCGTTGGTTCTACTCACAGATTTTAAGAAAAATTTAAAAGTTCTAAAAAATCTATGCGTTGAACCATTATTTACAAAAAGTTAAAATTAACCATCAATTTTATGAGAGGAAGCTTTTCCTTTGGCAAGGATTCTTCTGTCAAGATTTTTATATTTTTAAAAAACATTGTTATATAGTGTACTATTTGTTGACATTAATTTTATAACAAAGTTCAATGCTTTTCAATCCGAGTATGTAGAGGAGGTTGGCAACTTTCTATCTCCAAAACTTTTATTCGAGTGTCGGACAAATAATTCAAACATCTTCTTAAACGTTTATTTCTAAACACTTTATGTTTATTTATGTAGACATTACTCGCACAATAGCGGCTATCAAGGATTTAGTCTGAAAAAGTATCGTGTATATCATACATTAAATTTACCTGGGCATCCGAACCGACATCCCCTTCCGAAAACCCGACTGAGATTCCGGAAGTAATTTATTTCTCTCGACCCACCTCTCCAAACGGTGTTTTATTATTCTTTGGTAAGTTTTTAGAATGCATGATGGACGATATGACATATTCGGCTCTTTATTTGGTTTAGCATCAATTTTATTGGCGATGCCTTCCATGTGGAATAGGACTACACCCCATTTAAATTCTATTAAATAGGGACAGCAGTAACTTTGAAAGGTTGAACAACATCGAATAATGAATAGGATCGACCCCAGGGGCGGCATTATTTGAATTTTCTACGGCATTGTTAAATTCCGCAATGCAAAATTCACGTGATAATAATGGACACTGTTTATTATTTGAGTGCTCCCAGCTTTCAGCTGGGCCCTGGAGACACCAATTTTGAATAAATTGTTCAGTCCGAGGGCTCACAACAATATTTGAACTGGGGTTCGACATATTTGTAACCGATTAATTTTCACCATACTGTTGATAAATCTGAATTGTTGTTTAGAGAAGCACAAATGTGCAACGTGACTTTTTTTGCCGATTGGCGACGAGACTTTTATATTTCATATAGCTCTGCGATGAAGGATAATTTTTAAACCTAACAGGCGCACTCTTTTTCTCATTTAGGTAAATTTCACGATCATTGTTCCACCAGGACTTGCTGGCTTTTTTAACTTACCTGGAAGCTTCACGAATTTGGAAAACGATAAATCACTTGGTAAATAAATAATTTGTTCAAATGTCGCATAGAAAATATTTTTAGAAATTAAATTCCTAGATAGTTCGTGTGAGAATTTCTCAAATCCGCGCCAAACAGGATTTTCTAGGTCATCAATAATCACTAAAATCTGACAATGGTCTCGGACCCCGTAAGATCATCTAATATTATCCAATTACCACATCTTTTTGTTAATACTTAAGATCATGGTAGTCAGATATTTATCCGAATCATACCTCCGTGGTAGAATAGTTCAAATTTTATTCTGCATAATTTTGCATATTTGAAGAATATTGCATAAATTTGCATATTTGTAATATTTTTGATTACTTAAAAAAACTTCACATAAAATAACTTTAAAATGTATCTCATTGTTGATTATAATTAATATCATAAACTTAATTAAACGTAATTATTCATTTTGTATATTATTGTGAATTATGTATAAGATTTTTTGTGTATGAGTTTTATGACCTATTTCCTAAAAAAATTAAATAAGTCTAGGTTAAAAAAAATTAATCGGGTGATGTCTCCTACATTCATTTTAATATTTTTAGTAAAAATTATTGGTACATGTGAGGGTTATTAGTTTTTTTTATTCCATACATCAGAGCTCTCGTTATCACGTTAAAAAAACAAAAAACAAAGGATGATAAAAAGGATTGAATACGTCTTGAAAAAAGCTTACGGTCTTTATTCAGTTACAGCTCCGCGTCTTTTTTTTCGTCTAAATCCTCCAAACAGTCTTCAAAGACAAAAAATCAGATTTATACAAAGTGATTATTTGGACTAAACACCATGTTAAATTAATAATTGTTTCGACTCAGACGTATAATTGCCTTAATTTTATAATAAATTTTGACTTTACCTAATCAAATTGGCATCACCTGAAGTCTTAGAAAAGATTGTCTAATAAAAAATAATAAAAAATAGCAGCATTAACTCCTGAATGCATACAGTCATTGCAAGAAGAGATTTTTTGAAATATTTATTATTCAATAACATTGATATTTTGGGATCAGGGATCTGGTCCAAGAAAAACAAATTATTGCACTACTGCCAAGCTTTCGGCATTTATTATGCCTTCCTCAGGGCTCTGATATATTATTGATAAATAATAATCAATATAAATATATTATAATAATTGGACTTAAAATAGTTCCCATTTTGCATTACTATGCGCTTACTTACGCGCTAGGTCAGTTGTTGAATTTATACATACAGGGTGAATCAACTTCTACCGTCCACCCATTGAATTCGGAAACGGTTAACTTTAACAAAAAATGGTCTTATACAAATCCCAAGTTAGTTTTGGCTAGGAATCGAGTGGTGGTAACAGATTTAACATATCTTTCTCATCTAGCTGGGAAATGCCACTAACTTTCTTATTATAAATGAGAATCCCGTAGTTTTATTGTACAGTTCGATTCTAGAGCTAATTTTATACCATTTTTACTGAAAAATTTTTTTTTACAGAATTGACCATTTCTGAGTTATGCCTGACGGAAGAAGTATGAGGAGAGTATGCTTTTTGCAACTGTGCTAAACGATTAGTATTAATTTAGGATAGGAATCGACTCAGAATAGGGTGCGGATAATATGGTTGCTTTTATACTTGCCTTATATCAATTTTTGAAAAAAAACCTCTTTTTTACAAACAAGGATTTTTTTAGTCTTCAATACAGGAGATGGATCGGCATACACTCGATTCTTCAATGCCTCAAAAAGAAAATAATTCAAGGGGGTCAAATCTGACGATGTGTTTGTCTTCTGTGTAATTGTGCCAAGACAGAAGACAAACACTTTGAGTGAGTAGAAACACTTTGATTGAATATAAAAAAAATATATTTCGCATTGTATAAATTCACTTTTTTCCACATCCTACATGTATTTGTTAAATGTAAAAAATGTTTGTAAATCCCAGGCCCTGAAGATGATCTCAATAAAGATCGAAACGATGGCACGATAAAGAAAATGTTTTTCTGAAACTTACATCACACTAGACCGCATCTCACGATTTCTGAATAATTATCGATTAACGGTCACTAATCACGATACATAAATAAAATTACAAAGTATCATTTCCCACCCAGATAGGAAAGTTATGTTAAATCTGTTACCATCACGCAATTCCTAGCAAAAATTAACTTGAGGTTTGTATAAGACCATTTTTGCTAATCGTTTTCGAAATTAACGGAGAGAGACATCTTGTTGTTACAAAAAGCATACCACCCTCACGCGTCTCTTTCGTCGGGCATAACTCAGGCATAGTCGATCGTATAAAAATTCCTCTCAGTAAAAGTGCCATAAAATAAGCTCTAGAATCGAACTGTACAATAAAAATATGTGACTATCGTTCAGAATAAGAAAGTTAGTGTCATACCCAGCTAGATGAAAAAAATTATGTTAAATCTGTTATCACCACGCGATTTTTAGCCAAAATAAACTTGGGGTTTGTATAAGACTATGTTTTGCTAAAGTTAATCGTTTCCAAATTAAATGGGTGGACAATAGAAGTTGATACACCCTGTGTATATACTTCTTTAGATGTATCCTGCAGATTAACATATATGTATATATATATATATAAGTTATGGTTTCGATGTTTAAAAAATATTCAATATAAACTATAACTTTACACAAGGATTCTATTTTAAAGTGTCTATACTGTTCGGAGTCCCCAGTGGATCTTACGAAGAGGGGTCTTACAATACAGTTTACATTTTATGCTTACAATACATTCTCTGAATTTGTATAGGGGTAGAATCATTTGTTGCTGAATTAGTGGTTTCGTGCAGGCGTAACTCCTCCATCCCCAAATGAAGCTCCCGGGGGCGGCTGATTGGTAAGGTTGCAATGGCCAGAGTTGTCTCCGCGTGCGATACCATGTGAAGATTCCATAAGCCGAGGCTATGACCAATAAACAGTAGACTGGCATGGTCCATATGCTCATAGACGTTGAAATGTAGGAAGTCTTGATGATTGGCGAAACATCGTTGAGTTTCAGCTCCTCTAATCCCAATTTTTTAATGTTAATTGAGAATATTGGCTGTTGATTCCTGCTTAATCCGAGCTTAACGTTACTAATAATTGTCGGATGACCAGAAGTTTTGGAAGAGTGGTACAATCGTCTGTTCTTGTAGACCACTTTACTGCCCTTGATGTTCAGTAGAAATACTCCTTTCGGTCGTTTTACTACAGTCCCATCCTCCCGGCTTATACTAATAGATTCTTCAGTACGAAATACCGCCAAATACTGTTTGAGCTCAGGTATCCAAGTCAGGTGATTTTCGGTTACGACGAGTTCTGTGTATGTACAGTTCGATCAGATCACCAGAAAGAAGTAAGGCCTTGTCGCACAGGTTGTCCTTATGGTTGATTATTTGTATGAACATAGATATTTCAATTTAGTTTGTTTACAATTATTATTTAAACTTATGATATCTATATTATGAATATACATTTTGGGTTTAAGAAAATAGTTAACATTTGGTATAATAGTTATGAATTTAGTTTCATGTTGCCTAGATACCGATAGAAATTTGAAAAAGATAATAATCGTTGTTAGTGGCCAAAGGCAGGCGTAATAAAAATATTATTTGTTCATAATGAACTTCGCAATTAACTTTTAATAAATCTTCAAACTCTAACATATTTTCTAATTTTGGTTCAAACGGTAATCTATTATTATAAAATTTAGCGATTTCTTGAATTTCAGTTAACAATTCTTGAGAACATATAATGCTGGGGTGAAGTTTTTGTAGCTTACAAAATATTATGGAGTTTTCTAAATCTTGTACACCATTCAGCAACATTTGATATGTAAGTTGTAATTGAATAATAGAATCGCTTAGTTTTTCTAGCTCGACAAATCACTTAACTTGTGGTTTATTGCTAAAATTTTAGTTTTTAATTCGATAGAGTTTTCATTTATAATTGACAATGTTTTACTAAATTCGTCTATAATTTTTACATTAAATGAGTAGTGTAATTCTATCTGGTTCTTAATATTTTCTTGGTATTTTCGTAAATGTTCTAACCTTTCACCGTCGAAAGCAACAAGACTACCAGTTAACATCTTTAAAATAGATCCTACACCATTAAATAAACCTCTTTTTATTCTAGAATTATTCTTTTTTTTTTTTTTTACAAAACCTATTTCTAACTTTTCTGCAATTACATGTTTAGTATGTCTAATCTACATTTTTACTATTTAACAAAATATTATTAGAGTATATAATTTTAGATACATGGTAATAAAATTCCTCTAAATAATCTAATTGATTAAACAACTCTCTTAAACTAAAATAATGAATTTTAACTAATTAATATGTAAACTAAAATAATGAATATGTTCTGGAATTTCCAACTTTGCCAAACCAAGGTTTACATGAATTATGCCAATGCCGTTTGTAATACCAACTATGTTTAAGGTAAGACCATTTTTTGCTAAAGGTAAGGTTTTCGAATTAAATGGATGAACTAAAGAAGTTGATACAACCTGTATAGCTGTTTACTGGTATCATAAACAAATACGGTTGGCTCAGGATCAATTATCCATAATTGTATATTGTATTTATGGTATTTATTTATAGACTGTACCTATTTAGAGGACTACTTAAAAAAAGTTTTAACGAATGCCAAAGCAACAATATTTCACAGCGGTTCGATCATCACGCCGAGAAATGAGAAAAATAACATAACGTTTATTCTCTTATAATTTTGATGAAATACTTTAAATAATGAGTAAGTACCATGGTAGAAAATCCTATATTAGTAGACTACACTCCTCATTTAATGTGCTTTCAATTTGATTTTAATAAATGTATACAGACATTGACTTGGCTGACATTGAAATTGCTTTTATTAGTGAATATTTGGATAGAGTCCAGATTTCGGTTGACTTACGAGTGTGAAGAAACTGCACGAGCGGAAGTTAACGATGTAAATAATTGCAAGGTCTAATATTACCTCATGGAATTACGGCGCCATTAATAAAAAACCAAAATAACCCAACGTCAGTCTAAAAGCGCGTCCGTCTCCCAAAGAAGCCAGTATAAATCTCGCGTGAAAGACTGCCAGTTTTTAAGTTGCCGGCTTAGCGGTGAAAACAGGGTCCTTTTTTTGTGTTTAGTTACTGAAATTTCGAATTGGGCTTAGAGGGAACAGTAAGGTAGTCCCGGCCACATCATGCATACATTTCAGCGTGAATGTTTAAGTAAGGCGTAAAACTAAGCCCAGCTTGATTATAAATATCTTACACCCCCTGCCCCATGAATGGCCTAATTTCCTAGTCATACCGTTGTGCCGCATCCTTGGTACGGCCTCTCGGAAATTCACCCATGAGAATGTATCCTCGACGGCGGCCTCGGTTTATTGGACCCCAGGTGGCGATAAAATGAATTACCGCTCACCGAAACATTAAATTTTGATCACACACAGAAAAAAAATGTGCGTGCACGACGCGGTCAGATTAAGCCATAGATCGATCAGTAAATCACTTTAAATGGTACTTCTTGCCAGGAGATACATTTTAGCATGCATCAATATACATCAAGTCCATTGACTTCCAAGGGTCCTTATTTTTAATATATTGTGCTCAGAGGAATAAATAAATTACGCATTTTCAAACTTGGAACTGATGTAGTGATCTAATATTTCCTGATGATCTACATATGAAATTCGTATGTTTCGTATGCGCACCCCAAAAACTACACCAAAACCTTCTCATTTAAAGATTTATGATTTATTTTCGGTGGGATCGCTGAGTCCAATTGTTGCTTTTTTAAAGTTAAATTTTTTTAATAGGTTGGTAGAAAAAAAAATTCGTTGTAAACCAAAAATCTGTGAGTAGAACCATCATGTACAAAAACGGTCTGCTAGTATGGGTGATGACGATTCATAACGGTGTACTCATCGGTGGATTCGAACCAAACGAAATAAACTAAAATACAAATTGCGTGGTAATAAACTTCAGTGGCCAAAATCACATTTTAAATAAGGAAAGATAGCAGATAAAAGAGGATAAAAAAAAGAAGTGTTATTCTGTTTTGCTTTGTTATGTTAGTATTAGTTAGTATTATTGGCCATACAAGCCAATGGGAAATTACTGAGAAAAAATTCGAAATTCTAATTAAAGAACAGGAATAAAATTAATAATTTAAAATGGGCATACATTTGGCCTTCCAAATTAAACATTTTAAAAGGGTAAGTTAAAACTTTCGGTGGCAATAGGATAGATTATGGTGATGATGAAAAGATGGAACAACCCACTCACCATTTATCATTTCTATGAGTTTTGTGTTTCTGGGTTATGTATGAGTGAGTGTATAAATGAGGGAAGGGAAGATGGTGAAATAGCATGCCCATCACCTCCCACCTGGGTCAATGTCCGAGTAGTATTTAAAAAAGGTCGACAAAAAAAATGTATTTATTTGTGTGAATGCGTATTGAGTGTAAGTTGTAATATTTCGTATGCGTTCGGGGCTCAAATGACCAAGCCATCGGATGCCCTTAAAAAAAATCGTATACCGCATTAATATGGATAATAAACAAATAAATACATGTACATTTTTGTCTTTGAGTGTAATTCTGAAAATATGAAAGTCAACGGTTTTTGTTCGATCGATTTTCATTTGGAGGAAACATACGAAGAAATGATGTTTTGTAGATCGACCTGCAGATAATCAATGTAGAGTTCGAATCTTCTTTAAGGTTTTTACTAGGTGAAAGAAAGACAAAAGTGTTGGGATCACCAAGCTTTCGGCAACATTATGTTGCCATCATCAGCGCCTATTTATTAAGAAAAATATTCATAATTAGTATAAATTCAACAATCAATTAAAGCAATGATTGCGATATTTAATTTATATAATAAATATATAGAAAACTTAAAACAAGAGTTAAAGAACACTTGCCTGTCGAACAAATTTTCTAAATTTAATGACCATGTAAATGAAACAACATAATTTCAATTTGAATTAAAATAAACAGTTACACATTTTAAACAAAGGGAGGGAAGTAGATTGGTTTGAGAAATTTGGAATAAAAAATGTAAAAGTAAACATGGAAGAAATGCATAAATAATATAATAGATTTTGATTTGCCACCAACATTTACAAAAAATGAATCTACATACTCATCGCAATTTTATCTTTTATGCTAGCAGACGACTAATGAATGACATAAAAATTGAATCACTTTTAATTTTTCATTCACAATGTAATAACAAAGACATATGTGGATGATGTCATTTTAATAATAAAAAGCTTGAAATATAAAATTAGTTACAGCTTTCAACTCATATCCCCTTTTATTTGACAACAGGAAAATATTCGTTACTATTAAGAAAGCTTTCTTCTTCTATTTGTTTCTTTTATACATTAATGATTTTTTGAAAATTAAATTCTCTGAAAAAAACAGAGACGACATTTGAAAATGGTAAAAAGAGGGAAAATTCGAACGGTTGTAAGTTGAGATGGAGAGTTGGTGTCCGAGAGGATCTAAGTCACGATAGCTCGGTAGAGTAGCGGCGAATTTAGCCGAAGGTCGTGCGTTCGAATCCCGCTCGTGACACTGACCTTTTTATCTCAACTAAAAATTGAATAAGTTAAAATGAAGTACACTTCACGAAAGCTCTCCGTGGCCATTTCATTTGTCGCCGAGAATCAAATAGATTACACGACATTTGAAAAATGGCAAAAAGGAGGGAAAATTGAAAGGTGGGGTTGAGATGGGAGGTTGGTGCCCGAGTGGATCGATGTCAGGATAGCTCAAGTGGTAGAGCAGCGGCGTATCTAGCCGAAGGTCGTGGGTTCGAATCCCGCTCGTGACACTGACTTTTTTATCTCGACTAAAAACTTAATTAATTGAAAGATATAAAAATAATCTTGTAACTACTTACGTCAGTGAATATAACACAACACACAATTCATTGGCTAACACACATTTGTACAATGTAAAACTTACACATTGTACGTTATTATACCTTTTCATTAAATATGGCATTTCGTTTTTTTTTATAATGAGAGGATTATTATTCAAAATTTCAAAAACTAGAAAGAAGGCAAAAAATTTATAATTTCAAAAATTTTACATTGTAATTAAGATATTTTAAATCCAACATTTAATTTGGTTGGGTTTTTTCATGCTACAAGGTTATTCTGAATTATGTTTGTTTATTTGTTTGTTTTTCATTTTGTAAAGATATATTCTGTTTATTTCTCTGATGATCTCCAAAAATTCTAGTACATGCTTTTTGACAGCTGGCAGGGATGTACCAAAATATTAATTTTTGTTATAAATTTATATGTAATGTACATTCTTGCCAATAAGGTTTTATTATTATTATTATTTTAACAAAGCATATGTAAATCATAAGTTCATAATGGTTTAGGTCCAATAGAAAAAGTTTATCCTGATCCTTATTTCCCGTTGTAAACTGAAAGGACTAGTACATTGTGTTATGACCATCCATAACCATCATTAACCAACCTTGTGTTATGACAATAGGATAAATTAAAACATTAACACATTTAAAAATGTGTAGAGATTAGTGACCGTTAATCGATAGTTATTCAGATATCGTAAGTGCGGTCGGGTGTGATGTAGGTTTCAGAAAAACATTTTCTTTATCGTGCCAACGTTTCGATCTTTTATTGAGATCATCTTCAGGCCTCAAAGTGTTTGTCTTCTGTGTTGATCGTGTCGCAAGGATGGCACAATTACACAGAATACAAACACTTTGAGCCCTGAAGATGATCTCAATAAAAGATCGAAACGTTGGCACGATAAAGAAAATGTTTTTCTGAAACCTACATCACACCCGACCGCATCTCACGATATCTGAATAATTAACACATTTACCAATCTTATTTGTTGCAATCCTGTCATTCCGACAAATGGAAAGCATGGAAATAAATTATATGTACATATTTCAAAAGACCGAACACAGCTCACTAGTAATTGGTTTGAAAGGGTGATCCATAAAAAGGATGCTTGTTTTGACGTCTACCTCCCACGATGGTCTCGCATTTTAAAACCGAATCAGGTCATTTCACGATTTACCTCACGATTGGTCTGTTCTTTCCTACTTAGAAACCTTTTGAAGTATCTTTAAAAATATTATGTTTTCTGAATATAATTGCTGTTCGGCATCAGAAGATATGTACACATGAAAAAAATATAATTACGTAATATATACAGTCTTTAAAAGATAAAATAATTGGACCTTCTGGCCGACTTACGGTTTTGTTTTTACCAGAGTTCAACTGGTTACGGAAGATTTTCTTTTACTCGATTTCTAAAAACGTTTCTTATTCTTTTTTAAATTTAATTAGGCCATCATCCCTCTAGATAACAGATCAATTATTAATTATATTTCCTGTGCTTCTGACATCATTAAGGCATAACTTGTCAAATTAATTA
Source organism: Cimex lectularius (assembly GCF_000648675.2). NCBI lineage: Eukaryota > Metazoa > Arthropoda > Insecta > Hemiptera > Cimicidae > Cimex > Cimex lectularius. The sequence goes on from NW_019394219.1 coordinate 399,872, forward strand.
ATTTATTATCTAAAATATGTCACGGTTTAAAATATTTTATTACAGACAAAAATACCTTTAAACTAGTACCCGATCAGCATACTTTTTTATATTCACTAATTGCCATTTTTCATCTCAACTAAAAACCTTAATTAATTTTCATGTATTAATTGGTCAAGCGGACCACGAAAGTAGTGAATTAATGATTTAAAAATTAAGTACACTTCACTAAAGCTCTCCGTCGCCATTTCAATTGTCGTCGAGAATCCAAACCGATTACACGGCATTTGAAAAATGGCAAAAAGGAGGGAAAACTCATAAGGTGGGGTTGAGATAGGAAGTTGATGTCCGAGTGGATCGAGGTCACGATAGCTCAAGTGGTAGAGCAGTGGCGTACCTAGCCGAAGATCGTGGGTTCGAATCCCCCTCGTGCCATTAACTTTTTTTCATCTCAACCAAAAACCTTAATTAATTGTAATACTTTTTTATATTCAACCAGTTGCCTCATGCTTTATAACGAATATATTTACGAATATATATTCGTTTTAATGTTAAAAGTTGGTTGTATGCATTACATTTCGTGGTCCAAATAACTTCTTTCAATTAATTAATGTTTATGTAAAGTATTGGTTGAAATGAAAAAGTTAGTGTCACGAGCGGGATTCGAACCCACGACCTTCGGCTCAATACGCCGCTACTCTAACCACTTGAGCTATCGTAACACCAACTTCCCGAAGAATGGCAAAGAGGAGGGGTATATCTTCTCTAAAGCTCTCTGTGGCCATTTCATTTGTCGCCGAGATCGAATCCTGATTACACGACATTTGTCAAAAAAAAGGGAAAATTCGTGGTGTTGAGATGGGAAGTTGGTGTCCAAGTGGATCGAAAACACGATAGCTCAAGTGGTTAGAGCAGCGGCGTATTTAGCCGAAGGTCGTCCGTTCGAATCCCGTTCGTGACATTTTTTTCATCTCAACCAATACACAACATAAAGATTAATTAATTGAAAGTTGGTTGTACGGTGGTAAACTTGTTAGGTTGTTCTGTTGATGGTAGTTGTGCAGGGTGTCTTTTTTAGATGGCCCGCCTGAATTTCTCTCAAAAAACAAAAAACATGCGGGTTTAATATTTTTTAGTCTAGTTTCAGATTCTTACCTTTTTTGGGGAAAAATTATACAGGGTACCTCAAGTCCAGTTCAACTTCAACATTTCAAATACGACCCTATACATCATTTTGAAGGATTTTAAACGCTGAAAATAAGTGCAATTGGAATTTAAATTGGTTCAAAATGACCGAGATATGCCAAAAAGTTTGAAAACCCCATTTCGTTTGTTTTGATGTTAATTCCAATCATTTCCTTCTTCACCAAAGTAACCATTAATTGCCTTTATTGTTTACATTCTGTATTGTTTGTCAACCTCGAATTATGAGTACAAATCTTAATTCCTGAAAGTAAATAAATTTTACAAATGTACCTAATCGTTACTTTCAGTATTCCTTTCAAAATGAATCGAAGAGGACGTTTTTCCGACCAACAGCAAGTTAATATGTATGACTGCTTTATTAATGGTGGTGGTGTTATTTGCTGGTCGTGCAATCGAGTTGAACTCAAAAAAATTCAGAACAGAAGTCACGATAGCTCAAGTGGTAGAGCAGCGTATTTAGCCGAAGGTCGAGGGTTCGAATCCCGCCCGTAACGCTGACTTTTTTATCAACCAATACCTTACATAAAGATTAATTAATTGAAATATATATATAAAGTAAAATGTCTACATTCCATATATCTAACTCACATTAAGTGGAAGAAAAAGATCTAACTTTACGAGTTTAAATAAAACACTTAACTCTCTCTCTCATTCTCTCTCTCTTTTTCTTTCTCTCACTCCCTCTCTGTCGACGAGAGACGCCTTTCCCTTTAATAAAGTATAGCTTGTTCTAGAGCTGGTGATATCCCCAAAATGTTTTATAAGTTGAAAAATTGACTACTCCTTTGCTGTAACTTCTTCCACTACAAAACCTTTGTTTTTTATCAAGAACCCGTTTTATTCTTATCCATTATTTGTTGCATATTATATTACTCAGTGCATACGAAATTATGTCGAATTCCACATTATTATTAACGAAATTGTTAATTGTCGTTGGGAAATCTCTGATTCGTTCCGTTTCGTGATGGCTCATGTTTTCCCGAAGAGATTTTGGTGAAATAATCGGATTAATTGAGCGTAAAAATTCCCTTATTGCTAGCAGCGTGGTAATTAGGAGCGCATTAAACAGAAGCGGGATTCATTTTATCTGTTCATTCGATCTGCGCACCGTTCTCACCATTCACCAATATTTGTCCTATCCCACTAGACGTTAACAGCCGGCTTCGCCTGCTGTCTCAATTCGCCCCCTTTAAAAGGATTATATTCCCTACGCAACAGCACGTTTTAATCCGGCCTCAACAACTTTGCCGAAAAGTTGGACGGCGGTGTTGCATTTTTCCAACACTTCTACTGAACGGGGGCAAAACCTCGACCGAATGCGAAAGCCGCATGTTCGGTACTAAGTGGAAAACTAACCCGTAGACGGTACTTGAGCGATTTCCGGCTCAAGTTTAATTAACAATAAATTGGACGTCGTAAGAACTTGGTTCATTTGAAGTCTGAGCCCTCTTCCATCTTCCCCTGCTGAAGAATTTTTTACTAGTTCAAATCTTTTTTATCTAACTCAGTAAAACGGGTGCTTACAGGTACACTTAACATACCCTTAAATTATCTCAATGCAATCCATATAAACTTTTAATATTATAATTTTATAATAAAAATTAATAATAAGAGCATTCATCAATATTAATATCAATAATTTAATTTAATTACAAAAATCATAGTTTAGCCATATGTAGATGTAGATGTAATAGTCAGGGTGTAATATACTGCGCCCTTTAAGAGCTTTGTATACCTCGTTCTCTGCCTAAAGAACACCGGTGAGTCCTATTTCATCAAGGAACTTCATTAATAGGCCCAGTTTCAATGGTCGAATCTCTTCGATGGTCACATTCCATGGCCCCAAAGCGCTTCCTCCTGCGGGCAAGTGTAACACCGCACTTTGTTAGTAGGTGTGTTGGTGTCTCCTCTGCCTCTTTTTCTTCTTTAAGTGTCCTCTTAGCTTGCAGTGTCCTGTTAAGAATCCTATTAGGATTCGCAGTTTATTCCTGCTTCCTTTGACACATTCTGTAATTTCTTTTCTTCCGAAATTTGTTTGGATATTCTTGTATTGGTTGTGTCTAATGAGTGAATTCCATTGTTCCTTCATTTTCTTTTTGTCCTTCTGTCTGAGATACTCTGTGATAGGGTGGGTTGCTATTCCACAGAAGGGTTCGGGTCCTATCAGCGGTGTAGCAGTTCCTTTCCTTGCAAAGGTGTCCACTTTCTCGCTGCCTTCTACTCCCATGTGTCCTGGGACCCAGCAGACTATTCCGCGTACCTAATATGTTTAATTTGGTTTTGCAGTTCAGTACCAAATTTGAACTAATGATATTTGAGCTTAGTGCTTTGATGGCTGCTTAGCTATCTGACATAATGTCTACGTTCTTGTTTTTGTACCCTTTAGTCAAGTTGAGATGAGTACATCTCTCGATTGCGTGAATCTCAACTTAGAAGATACCGGTGTATTTTCCCATGGGATCTGATTATTTGGTTCCAGGACCACTCCTGCCAAAATACTCCTCCCCTGCACCTATTTTAACAATATACAATTACATGTTTATTTTTTTACAACTTTTGTAGTAAAATTTAACCAAGTACAGCGATACCACAACCCCCATAAATTTAACGTTATAAAAAACTAAACATATTTTTGAAAATAACACCCCAGTAGCTTATCAAGTAGGTAATTCGAGCAAAATGAGAATTGTCCTTGCAGCGATTTTCTCTCAGCGATACTCCTTTATATGTGATTGTAATCGATGTATTGTTTGATAAAATGTAGAATAGTTTTGTCTAAGTTTCATTTAATACACATACAGAATACGTTCTAACGGTCAATAATTCAAAAGTGAATGGAGTGAATAGTCAAAATGGCCAGTACTGAGTCTGGAAACGTTAAACTTCTTAAGTCAGCTAATCGAGGATTCTCGTATCCAGAACGATTCTGAACGATCAATTTGATTCAAAAATAATTTTATTCCTTACTTAAGGTTTAATTAGAATAGTGGTTCCTTTCGGCGTAATTGCAATTGGTTTTTACCGAGCCAGGCCCACGTAATTGGTTTCCAAATTAGAAAATTAGAAAAAGACAATCCTCCAGGGAATATCTTTAGTTTCTGCTCCTACATAGCTTATGCTGATTATTCTTTTGGTTGCAATTTTATTCTTGCGTGAGATTTTTAAGAAAATTGTATTAAAATTAAATAAACTTTTGTGCGGTGATTAGTGACGGTTAGTCGATGATTATTCAGAAATCGTCAGATGCGGTCTGGTGTGATATAGGTTTTAGAAAAACATTTTCTTTGTCGTGCCAACGTTTCGAACTTTATTGGGATCATCTTCAGGGCTCAAAGTGTGTGTTTTCAGGGCACTCTCAACACGACACGCAAGAATGGCAGAATTACGCGAAAACAAACACTTTGAGCCCTGCAGATGATCTCAATAAAGATCGAAACGTTGGCAAGATAAAGAAAGTGTTTTTCTGAAACCTACATCACACCAGACCGCATCTCACGATTTCTGAATAATCATTAAATAAACTATTTATTTTTCCATCGAAATATAATCAACCTTAATAACTTAGACTAACATTAGTAAGCCGGTTATTACCTAAATGGATTCTTTGTAATAAATACTGGGTGGCCAAAAATCATGGGTCAAAAATTCAAGACCTTATAGGAAATTGAACGCTGAGTAAAAAAGGTCCAATAAACCTCGGTTCGGAAAGCCTTCAGTAGAAAGCTAAGTTTAAAAAACCAAGGTAAAACACGTTTTCTGACCTTATTTGTTAAATAGTAAGGAAACCACTACTACAACCTAAAACAACTCAAAACAACATTCATAGTGCATTTATTTCAGTGTCGAATGAGACTAAAACCGGCCTGATTGGTTGAGAATTAGAATTATTGTGATTTTTCAAAGTTAGGAGGAAGAGGGGCACAAAAAATTTACCATTTCTGACATTTTTATCAGGAAATTCAAAAGATGCACCCCTACTACAAAATGTTCCGAAAAAATCTTGTCGGTGATGGAATTCTCCGTCAAGTTAGGAAAAATGACCACGTAAAAGGTGCACACCACAGCTCGAGGAGGGTACATTGAACCTTGATTAACAATTAATTTTATTATTAACGATTTTTTTTAATTTTTTTAAACTATAAAATGTAATTGTCATTAAAAGATACAGTTTCAAAAATTGTAAGGTTAAAAGTACTTCAGATTTATTGTACATTAATTCAATCAATGTGGAATACCCAGTAGAAAACAGTGATTTACGATATGTGTAAAAAGTAATAAATTTGCCAAAATTGAGATGTTTCATCAATTGGACCAAGATGGGTCTAATTTGATGGATAATTCTATCATTCAGCAGGTTTTTTCGTAACATTTTTTAGTAGGGGGCATGTTTTGAATTTATCGATAAATATGTTAAAAACGATTCATTTTTGTGCCCCATCCTAAATTTGAAAAATTAATATAATTCTCAACAATCTGGCTGGTCAAGTCTCATTCGACGATGAAATAAATGCACTATGAATGTTGTTTCGAGTTGTTTTACGGTAGTAGCAGCAGTTTACTAACTATTTCACAAATGAAGTCAGAAAGTGTGTTTTTTCTCGGTACTGAAACCTTGCCGGACCCAGGTTAATAGGACTTTTTTTACTCAGCGTTCAATTTCCTATAAGATCTTGAATTTTTGACCAATGATTTGGGACCACCCAGTAGTAATAAACTTCTCACTTTCCTAACTCTACTTTCTGAAAAGAAATATTTCTGTACATTATTTATCAGACTTTCAGTGCTGTTTTACTTTAAAACTAAATCTGTTTGAAAAATTTAGCTAAATGTATTTTTGTTGAGTTGACAATTTTGTGCAACTGTCTAGCACATAGTTCATGTGAATATCATACATATAATGTATAAAGTACGATTTAAAAAGTTTCATAACATCAACCGGCTGCGATCCATGTGGGATAATATTCATTGAAGTCAAAACATGCAATTTTTAGCCTCCACTTTATTCAAATCCATCTAGAATTTTTTATGTTTGTAAACATAGCAGCATTTTAAAAACGGCAAATTTTTGTGCCCCTCCCTCTCCTGAATTTGAAAAATATTGGGACACGTAATATTGGAAGGTATGGGACATATAAAGAATGCTGTTTTATTGATCGATGTTTTGATATATTATATTATTATTAGAACTTTCTAATTCATACACGAGTCTTATGATAATATAAAAATGGATGTATTTTTTAGCAGGAATGATAGGTCTATTTTTTTTTAAATTCTTTCCTTCTTAGATCTTAGATTTTTCACGATAGACATTGAGGTGATATAAAGAAGAGATTTGCCGAACCACTTTTTCAAAATAGGATTTCCCACCATCGACATTTTTTATACTCCAATTTAAGAGGAGTCTCAGCCGTTCGGAGGCCGCACCCCGCGCACTTCATGCAGAGCCCAATTTGTCTTGATAGAGGCCGTCAAGTATAATTGTGTGTCAAGTGTTGGAGCGGATTGTCCCGGGTTTGGCCATGAATAAGTCATGGGGGTTCATGACACCGCCTTGTAATGGCCTCTCTTTTTTACAGCCGATCTTACAGCCGGTACGTGCAAATTAGAAAAAGAACCCTCCAGGGACAAAACGGCCCCTCGATCGAGATTCTATACCCGGGAACAGCTGGGGGTCATCATACAGCAAATTTTTTTTGGCAAGGTACTAAAAACTGCCCTAACTGCCTGACTGGTGGTTTGTGAGATACATGGATAAATAGAGATTTTAACGGAGAGTTACATTAAACTGGTTCAACAATTATTAATGTTACAATTTTGTCGCAGAAGTCCTTCACTTATTTTAACAATACTTTCAGAAATGGTCAAACCTTTTATTTTGCTCAATCAGAATGCACAAAAAAAATAAACAAATGGATATTATTTTGAAAATAAATTAACAATAAAAACCGGGGGGGGGGTCGGTGGCCGCAACGGTTTAGGAGTTGACACGGCGTTCAGCAATGTAAGGTGAAGGTCCATGGTTCGAATCCAGCGGCCCTGCATTCGAACCCGTCATACTTACAAATTGATTTTTTTTTCTCAAAAACACCGGCTCTCCGAGGGTTGATATAATCTCTGCTGTTGCGAACCCTCGTAAAAAAAAAAGATTTCTGTACTGGATCGAGATTTTCTATGACACCTCATTTTTGTTACATACAATGGTGAATAAATTCTTTGAATTGATAATAAGGATCTTTTCCGTTAATGTGCCTCTGCCCGACTCGACCGCTAAGATCTCTCTCTCCGGTCACATAAAGACATGCTCCTTTACAGGAAATCATAAATACCGAAACATTTTATTTTAGGTAATTCGTGTAATAATAAGTAAGAGTATAAATTGGTAATGAAAAAAATCATATTTGAGTTCCTGGGTGCCAAAATTTAACTATTTCACTAAGGATGTCTTCGAAAACGTCCACATTTTTTGCCGTACAAGATTGCCGCCATATAAATTCGCATAGATAGGAGCCCAATAAACTTCAGCGGGTACCCCACTGTCAATTGTTCCTCGCCTTTGCTATTCCCCAAACACTTCCAATGGATTGCGTATGTGCACGGGTGATCGGGTATAATTAACGGTTCGATGATAATTTAAATTGTGATACTCATAGATTGATGATGGTCACTGTAGCCTTTTGGCTTGTTGTACTTTCCTAGTTCCTAGTTCAGTCTGTCGATTCAATCCTTTTCATAAGTAGAACTTGGTCATTGACTATCGTTGCTACGTTTCCTTTTCCTGGGTATTCTTTTTATTCTAGTTTATGACTCCATCGAGCAGTTGCTCACGTCCAAAGATGATATGGCTTAAAGTTTCTTCCTTCTCATTGCATAATCTACACATGGGATCATAATTGAATATGCCCATGTTGTATTGAAGTTTCGTCAGATGACAGTGATCGGTAAATTGACCTATCTCTCTTCTAAGTTTAGCCCTCTCTAATTGTAGCTGTGACTTTGCTATTCTTGGAGAGGGTTCTTTTAGCATAAGTTTACTGTGTCCAGCGCCTCAAGAGTTCATCCATATATTTTTTCTTTTTTCTGTTCTCCATTCTGTGAAGGAGGATTCTATATATGTTTTTGTTATCCCAAGTATAGGTTCGAGGCCTCTGTATGGTCTTGCAGATCCTTCTCTGGCCAGTCTGTCTGCTTTCTCATTAACCAAAATTTCCCTGTGCCCTAGCGCCTAAGATATCATTAGGTTGTTTCCCCAGGTTTTGGAGATTTTGGATGCATTCAATGACTAATTTTGATGTGTTTCGTTTACATGCAAATCATTAATGCCTGCTTGGCTATCAGATCTTATAAGGACTTTTCTGCCAGTGTAACCTCTTTTAAGATTTTCCAGGGCACAACATTGATGGCATGTATTTCTGCTTGGAAGATCGAAGTGAAGTTCCCTAATGAGTTTGATTGCTCATGTTTTGGGCTTGTACAGAAAACGCCTGATCCGGTTCCTTCGTTTGTTTTGGAGCCATCTGTATACCATATCATTGTGTCTGATGCTCTCCTGTGTTCTTCCTCTCCTTTATAGTCTGTTGAAAAGTTGTAAAGATCGGAATCATATAGTCAGTCGCCAATTCTAAGAATGGGTGTCTGATTTTGTTAATTATGGTCGTATGCCGGAATTGTTTAGTTCGTATCCAATTTGATTGTTTTTGTAGCCTAAATGAGCTTTTCCTACTTTTCTTAGCCTCTTCTTATGTCCAGTGGAGGTAGGTTTAGCAGAGTTCCTAATCCATTTGTAGGGGTTGTTCTCATTGCCATCATACATAATCGGTGCTATGAAAATAACATGTCATTGAACATGGAAAAATGCTCTATTATCACTTACTCCCGTAAAGTTATACGTGTTTCTTTTCAGTATATGATTAATATACTCACTTAACGAAACTATCCGGCATTAAAAATTTAGGAATCTGTCATGAAACTAAATTAAAATTCAACCTTCACATAGAATCCATTTACAAAAGTGCATAGTCCTTTTTACTAGTAGGTACTTTTACAGATCCTCCTATGATTTCACAAACCGCTCTTCTAATCGATCTTTGCACTAGAATAGTCTGATCAGTCCTAGAGCATGCTAGTTCCTTTTGGTCTCCACACAATTAACAAGCAAAATTCTGAGATTGTCCTGTCTCTCTTCTAAGTTTAGCCCTCTCTAATTGTAGCAGTGCCTTTGCTATTCTTGGTGAGTGTTCTTTTAGCATAAGTGTCCAGCACCTCAAGAGTTCATCCACATATTTTGTCTTTTTTGGATCCATTCTGCGACGGAGATTCTGTTTTGTTTATGTAATCCCAATTATAGATTATCTGTCTGCAGATCCTCCTCTGGCCAGTAGGTCTACATTTTCGTTACCAAAATTTATTTTTGTCCTGGTACCCAAGATATTATCAGGTAACAACCTGATGTTGTCTTTCCCAAGGTTGTGCTTTTTTTACAAGTTTTTGGGTACATTGACTGGCTAATTTTAATCTGATTTTTTACATGCTATTTGCTATTAATAGCTGCTTGGCTTATTACTTAAATTTATTAAAACAAATCTTCTCTCTATATCTACATTAAAAAAATTCATCCCAGCGCCGCGGCAAGACAACACTCAGGTAAACGCCATGACTTCTCGACCAAGTGGTCCCCAAAAACGGCAGCAAATGTTACAAAAGGGAGACTCATGGTAAGGTTGTACTCGTTGAAAAGTGTGAAAAAACCGACCCTACAGCTTCTCGCTATTCTAGCCGTGTGAGTCCAGGCGCCACACCCTGGGTACAACAAACCACGGCGCGTGAATCATTAAAGGCGTGGAGTTCATAAAGTTGCCATGAAGTTTGAAAGCCAGAGTAGCTCCCTTAACTTCAACTCTGCTTGGTTTTTCACTTACCAAACTGAATACGCTTACGCTTTCTGGCAACCTTTTTGTACAAAACAAACATCTCAGTTTACTATATTCAGATGCACCTCTTTATTAATGCACCTTATGCTGAACATAATATATTGGATTACTGTTTCTCAAGCTGAGAAATGTAGATTTTTCATAAAGCCAGACCACATTGTATTATTTATATATTTATATCATAAGCGTGAATTCCATGTCCGAGGCTTTTTGTTCAAAGTTTGCTTAAGTTATAAACGAAACATAAATATTACTCGAAGATATTTGTAGCGGCTTTTTCACACGACTGATGAAACAGAGACCAGTGTGAATAGAAATCCCTGTGAGATCACGGTCGGAACACGGGACGATCACGGTACTCGGTGGTTTAGTTTTGTCCATCCATGGCTTAATTTTAATTTTAAATGTAAAAATGCCTTTTAATTCTAGATGCTTTTAGTTTTTCTTTTTTACATTTTCCTTAGCCATTTACGTAATATTTTCCTTGTTGAAAAAACAAACATAAAGAGCATAAACAGTGTAGAACACAGTATAAACATTAACAAATGAGAAAAATTAAGGGTAGAAATTGTTTATGGTTGAAAAAAATAACTCGGCGGAATTTTTGCATACCATGTATGTCATTATTATTTCCCTTCTCTAATGGTGGACATGTTGCGATACTTAGAGATGTACGAGTAAAGCGACTGATGTCACATCTACAAACAAGGCTTAAACGGCAAGAACTGATGTCCAAAATGACAAACTGAGGTCCAACTTACCAATGCCCATAAAATACTACTTTACAACTCCATATTAAGAGCATACGAACAGAAATCTGGGGTTCAGCCAAGCGATCAAAGCTCCTCCGTATCAAAACTGCTCAATTAAATATTTTTCAAAAAATCCTCGGCACTCCTATTGACTATCAAATGAAACCATGTACAAAGATTTAAATTTCCGTTTTTCCACGAAATAATTTGATCTGTAAATTTCACAAAAAATTTATCCTTCAATCCCATTAATTTAAAACCTCTTCCCTCCATGTTCTTTCTAACCCTTCCCAAAGACTAAGGAGAGTAAAAAGATGGCCTACATAACAGTGTTATTTGTTACCCCGTTAAGGGCTGTGACCCCTTTAAGGTTTTTTCATTCGGCTAAGTAATGGATTGAATTGAAAAAATAATTAATTAAGTCACAAGGTTTTAACAAGACTGCGCCTTTTTGTCAAAGCTTCGAGACCAACACCTCTCATACAAACACGAGTTGGACGCCCTGCAACTCGGCACCGGGTTCGCCTGTATACATGAATTAACTACTCATTTTACAAACAATTAACGTGCCAATTAAAAAAATATACAGTGAAAAATATAACTCAAAATATAGTACAGCAAAGAAAAAGATGTTATTTATAACTAAATCCAACAAAATTTCAGAAATATCTTCATGCACTTTAACGAAAAGGTGCAGTATTGTTAAAACCTTAAATTACGGTAAAAAATCAATTTATAGTTCTATTTCAAAAGAAATTGTGTACAGATACTTGTTCCCGTTTTACCCAACAAGGATTTTGATGTATTGAGAGCACAATTAATCCTTGTAATTACTGACACGGAGATAAGTCCTAAGACCTAGTTTAAAGGATGCTCCTATGAATAACACATAGTCATAATCCAAAGTAATCTTATATCCCCCCGTTTTGCATTAATGTTATCTTCCCTAAAATCCCGCTCGTTGAATTGAACTAGTTTGAATTTTTCGTTTCGCTGCAGTTAAAACAAAAATGTATCACGGAAAACCATAACACAATCGATTAAATCATTTTGTGTTAAATCATTTCCCAGCACCTCGCCTTTTCTCTATATTTTTCCAAGGCTAAAAGAATTGGCTTTCCCGTAGTAGGCCAAGCTATCATTCAATCTTTTTTATGGAACTTCTCGGATGTCTAATCGTACATGTATGTACACGATATCCCCCCACGACCCACCCATACATACTCAACACACACGTTAATGTGTACATTCATTCAAAATACAAAACACTCACAGGAAAATTGTAACCTGTGGGGTACTCTATTTCTGCCACAACACATATTCAACACTCTCTCTAATAAATTATTCATTTCATGTACAAAACGGCCTGTGGAAAAGCATCAATTGCAGCCATATGCATTTATTCGCTTCAAGTATTCGATCAACTTGTTTCTATTATTTTCTTGATTATTAATTTAGGTTTGTATCTTTTATTTATCTTTCTACGGGAAGCGTTCTGTGGGTAAAGTCGTTGGTAAGAAAAATCTTTATAAATCTGGGCAAAAAGGACTGGAGGGAGAAAGAACATTTTTTGGGAGCTGTTCTCATGTACGCACAAGCGTAACTTCTTTCGCCTTTTCAGTCTTCCATGCATTTTTTTTTTTCAAGAAACTTCTACGAATAGCATTCTTCTATCCGCAACAGAGTACGCACAAACGTAACTTCTTTCGCCTTTTCAGTCTTCCATATATAATTTTTCCAAGAAGCTTCTATGAATAGCATTCTTCCATCCGTAACAGAGTACGCACAAACGTAACTTCTTCAGCCTTTCCAGTCTTCCATGCATTTCAAGAAGCTTCTACGAATAGCATTCTTCTATCCGCAACAGAGTATCCAAAAACGTAACTTCTTTCGCCTTTCCAATCTTCCATATATATATAATTTTTTTTCAAGAAGCCTCTACGAATAGCATTCTTCCATCCGCATTAGAGTACGCACAAACGTAACTTCTTTCGCCCTTCCTGTCTTCCATTATATATATATATATATATATATATATTTTTTTTTTTCCAAGAAGCCTCTATGAAAAGCATTCTTTCACCTCTCACATGCACAGACGTCAGTATTCTAGTTACAACGTCAGTATCTCCATTGGTACAAACGAATGCACCATCTTAGCGAGACATTTCTGACCTTATTTATCAGGATTATTTTTAAATTTTCTATATAAGTTCTCTTAAATGCATGGGTAAATAATTTTATTAGCATCTGGCCATGATCCAGTTTTGTTTATTTCTCAATTAATTAAGGTTTGTAGTTGGGATAAAAAAGTCAGTGTCACGAGCGGGATTCGAACCCACGATCTTCGGCTAGATACTCCCTGCTCTCCCACTTGAGCTATCGTGACCTCGATCCACTCGGCCATTAACTTCCCATCTCAACCCCACCTTTCGAATTTTCCCTCCTTTTTGCCATTTTTCAACCCCGCTCATGACACTGACTTTTTTATCTCAACTAAAAACCTTAATTAATTGAAATATATTAATTGGTCAAGCGGACCACTAAAACTAGTGAATTTGTTTATTTCTTTCATTATGTTTATTTAGGGTTTTATTATTTTTCAAGTTTATTTTTTCTCCTTTGTTCATATTCATTGTTTATTACTATAATAGATATACAATTTGGCTTCAGCGTCAACAAATTTAAAGTGAACATTTATGAACAAGTTCATAAAAAAACGTGACTTTTCTTTATCTTTCCCACAGCTGATTTTGAGTCAAACATCCTATTTTGAATCGATCTTGAGATATAGCCTCTTTTATTGAATTAATGAGGCACATAAAATCATACAAGATTTTAAAACAGAAACAGTTGTGTGCTATCAATATTACATGCATATTACATCTGGTTTCGTGGTCCGATTGACCAAATAAATTCTTTTCAATTAATTAACAATTACATGCAAAGTTATGTTCAATTGAGCATCTGAGGTTCAGATTGAACCATCCCATTTTATTCGCGAAATCTTATTTTATAATTTTACAATTAATTTTTTTAAGATGATACTTTTCTTCAATTAAACGTATGAACCTGGATGCAAAAATATAAAAATATAATATACAAAACCTCTGAGACAGCTAAAAATTTATTTTAAAAAAACGAATGTTTCGACAGTAACCGCTTAATAACCGTTTTCGTACCCATAAACTGGTTTTATACTACTCAAATTAGAAATAAAAATCAAATAAAAAATCAATAAATAAAAATAAATTATTTAATGAAAAAACTTCCCTTAATTTTTAATTATTATTAGTTAGAGGAATCACACATTTCTTTATTATACAGGGTATTCGGCTACTCTTGTTCCAAACTTTGCCAGCATTCAAAATGGAACCAAAAAGTTGTTTTTTCTTTAATGATTTCACGACAACAATGATAACTCCAAACATCCAAGGTTTTGGGCAAATCCGTTGAAACCATTGAAAACTACGTGAAATTTTCAATAAAATGTAATCAATACTAAACTTGTAAACGTTCGTGAAATAAGTATTTTAGTAGCGAGAACTTTCAAAAATATTTTTTATATATAGAGACAAGCAAATTTCAGAAAACGTACTCCATTTAATATCCTTTTTAGTGGTGTAATTTTTTAATTAATTACTTTTATTTATTTATTATTATTATTTTATTATTTTAATTACTTTTTTTTAAAGATGAAGAAATTGATGGAGGAAAGGAAAAAACTGTGGCTGACCTATTGGTAAGGTGGAAAATTTAAAAAAAATTAAGAAAATTTTGAATGAATTTATTAAACTTTTTTTAAATTTGGGTTCGGAACCACTCACTGATTTACGAAAAGGACTGCAATTTTGATTAAAGGATTATTGTATTATTATTCTTCGAAATAAAAGAGTTTTAAGATTCAAAAGTTTTTAATTATCTATATCTTGCTAACACTGTTAGCACACTATGCTAACCCTACTTTTTCTAATGAAGAATACGCTGATAAACATCTTATGTACAGGTTTTGCGCGTCGAAAATACATTTCGGAGGGCCGAGAGCATTTCGAATCGAAATTAAAAAACGTTTAATAAATTTCCTTAAGTTTTTATTTTTTATTATTATTAATCATTCCACCTAACCAATCCTTCTACCACGGTTTTTTCCTTTTCTTCATCAATTTCTTCAACTTTGAAAAAAGTAATTACAATGAAATTACACCACTGAAGTAGGATATAAATGGAGTACGTTTTCTGAAATTTGCTGGTTTCTACGTTTGGAAATTGTAGATTAAAATCACCGTAGTAAGTTTTTTAATTTTGAAAAAAAAAATTTTCAAAATTCTGCCTACTAAAACGCTTATCTCACATGTTTACAAGTTTATTGTTGATCAGATCTTATTGAAAATTTAACGTAATTTTCATTGGTCACAACGGATTTGTCCAACACCTTTGAGTTTTGGAGTTATCCTTTTTATTTGAAGCAATGTCGTGAAATCTTAAAAATCAGAGGTGGAATAACTACGAAACTGCTGAGATTCGGATCATAGTTAATATTAATTAGGACTTGGTGGTTCAAATTTGAACCTAGAATCTACTGATAATTACTTACTATTGGAATATTTCTGTTATCTTAACGGCAAACTATGGCAGACGGCATTAGCCATTACTCTATTTTTTGGCGTGTATTAAAGTTATAATGCAATTTTTGTTATTATGTATTATTGTTATTTGACTTACTTTTTAATTAATTATTATTGCTATTATCTATGGTAATTACACATTTTGCAACTTTTTGTTTCGTCACTTTTTTTTCCGAGGGTTCGCAACAGCAGAGGTTATATCTTAATAGCAGAGGTTGTTTCTTTAATTTTAATAATTCCTTAGTATTGAACACATAGTTATTATTAATATTTTCTCTTAACGAATAATTTTTTTTATTTTTTAATGGCAAACTCTGGCAGAGGGCGTTAGCCATGCCATTATATTTTGCGTGCCATGCAACATTTAATTTGAATTGTTTTCTTTTTAAAATAAGAAATATTTTAATCGTTTAGAAATATTTTAATTAAGAAAAAATCAATGTAATTTTCTTTAGCAAAATTAATTTTGACAATAATTACTGATTAGAAAATGGTCGTGCAGTTTTACTGAAATCATCATCATTATTTTAATATCAGCTGTTTTTATAAATAAAAATACCGCCGTCAGAAAGGGGGTTAAATGCATCCACTTCTTTAAAAAAAGTCTAAAAGAACTTCTTTGTTGAGGGGGTGACGCATATGAAAAACTTCTAAATTTACTGCACTTCCGCTGCCCAGTCATATTTCAGTATAAAGACGTCAAAGGTTTGAACAAGGTAACCATGCCACCGCCATTTTTCAAAGAAACGGATAGGAAAAGTTAAAAATAACTCGAACAGGGTTTACCGTCATTTGATAAACTTCTGGCCCACCCGATCTCGCTGTTCGTTGGGATAAAAGTAGTTGGCTACTACCGTTGTTAGAAAGTCAACGCGTTGAACACAGGCCGTCGGTTTATCGAACCGGCTTTGTGGTGGGTAGTCATGGGAATGTCATTCAATGGAAGTTTGAGATATAACGAAGTCTTTCTTTGTACATAACCTATGAAATTACCACTGTTTTTCTGGTGACAATCATGTCTGTGTCAGGCAAAGAACTTATCCCACAACGCCGATCGTGACCAAACACGAACTCTGATAATGTAAATAAATTGTTCCTTTATTTAAATTTAAAGAAAGATTATTCTAATTAAAAGAGTAGTACGTTAAAAATTCAATCTTTATAGGTAAGCAATTTTACGTTGTAATTATATTTAAGTGGCTCGTTACATACACAATTACAGTAATTTAAAAAATGTATAACTGGATGTAATGCCCATTTGTTATTGTGGGCAAAGATATTTTTTAGCAATACTTTCAACAGGGGCGTCGGTGGTCGCAACGGTTTAGGCGTTGACACGGCGCTCATGACTGTAAGGTAAAGGTCCCGGGTTCGAATCCATCGGCCCTGTATTCGAACCCGACCTACTTACAAATGGGCTTTTTTTTCAAAAACACAGGTACCCCGAGGGTTGATATAACTCTGCTGTTGCAAACCCTTGTAAAAAAAAAAATAATAATAATTTCACTAATTTCATGGTCCGCTTGACCAATTAATACTTTACAATTAATTAAGGCTTTTAGTTGAGATGAAAAAAAAGTCAATGGCATGAGAGGGATTCGAACCCACGACCTTCGGTTAGATACGCCGCTGCTCTACCACCTGAGCTATCGTGACCTCGACCCACTCAGACATCAACTTCTCATTGAAAAATGGCAAAAGTAGGGAAAAATCATAAGGTGGGGTTAAGATGGGGAGTTGATGTCCGAGTGGATCGAGGTCACGATAGCTCAGGTGGTAGAGCAACGGCGTATCTAGCCGAAGGTCGTGGGTTCGAATCCCTCTCGTGCCAGTGACTTTTTTTCATCTCAACTAAAAACCGTAATTAATTGTAAAGTATTAATTGGTCCAGCGGAGCACGAAATTAGTGAATTTAATGAATTAAAATGAAGTACACTTCACTAAAGCTCTCCGTCGCCATTTCAATTGTCGTCGAGAATCCAATCCGATTACACGACATTTGAAAAATGGCAAAAGGAGGGAAAACTCATAAGGTGGGGTTAAGATGGGGAGTTGATGTCCGAGGGGATCGAGGTCACGATAGCTCAGGTGGTAGAGCAGCGGCGTATCTAGCCGAAGGTCGTGGGTTCGAATCCCTCTCGTGCCATAGACTTTTTTTTCATCTCAACTAAAAACCTCAATTGATTGAAAAATAATAATAATAATTTCAGTGTGACCCATATTTCAAGGGACAGACGATATTAAGAAGACATCTATACGGTTTAGAGCCCAATAATCGTGATTGACAGGCCAGAAATAAAGGACAATTTTGTCCATGAATAATGCAAATATTTAAAAAGAAAAGACTGATTGAATTTCACGGGACAATGTCACAACGGTAAAGTTTTATAAACGTCTGCCAACTTTTTGAGAATTGGGGAAATATTAAATTTGAAATTCTTAAAAATATAATTATTTTTAATTTAGTAAATAAACAAAAATGCTCATCCAGCTTTGCTAGGGCGGAATATAGACGAAATAAAAATTGAAAAGGTATTAAATTGGATCTTATGTGACTAGAAGTAGGTACAAGAGGTAAAAGTAATGATGAACAAAGGGCATAGTCAGCCAACTGTGGAAAGGCCATTCGATGTTAAGAATTGGCGCGCCAGTGCAGAACGTCGTGTGTAATACTAAAAGGATTTACAGCCTTTGATCTCCACAGCTTTCAAAATTAGTCTAAACTGTCTTTAAAATTTCATGATGAGAACAAAGGAAACTTAATCAAAATAAAAGAAAGGAATAAATTAATACGGAAGGTACTGTATCTCGACGTTCTCATTCTTCCGGAGTGTCGCTAGAGGGATAGTGGGTAAATAATAGAGCTGAAGAAAAGGGGATCGGAAATTCGTTCAATTCGTTACTTCAATCGGTTAAGAAACAAATATAACACGTACACACACATAAGAATCGATCCCTCTTATTCCATTTTTTCTAATTAATTTTCAAATCAGTTATCTTTAGACCTCTTATTGGACTGCCGAATGAGCAAAGGATTAAATTGGGAGGGTGTATTATGAACAAGATACAGTCCATTTTCATCAGTTTTTCTCTGCGATATCTTACCGAACTGATAATTTTTCTTCTCTAAATGAAGCAGTTCCCTTTTTATTTCAACCTCGAGAAAATTACCTCCCGAGAGGTGCTGTCTATGTTTCAAAGCCAAGGTGCCCAAGGTATTTTTCTCATCATCGCCCGGCGGAAAACTCTAAGGCCTTGGAGAGGACCGACGAGCGTAATCCTGCAGGAGCGAATTGAAAAGGTGAGTGAAGCATTTATCCTCTCGGGATGTAATTTTCTCATTTACCTCCCATTTTTCGCACTTTGTTGTTATTTATTTTAACAAGTTAATTTTTTAATTTCACAGTTTTATTTTAGTTTAGGTTTTTTAATGTAATTTATAAGCGATTTGTCTGCTTCTTTATTCTTCTTTCTGGAAAGCAAACAAGAGAAGGCGAGAGAAAGAAAGAAAGAGAGAGAGAGAGACTGTGAGAGAACGTAAGAGGAAGAGAGAAAGTTGCTCATTTGTTTGTGTGTAGATTAATGTTTGATAACATAATAAAATTATTTCTATATTAGGCCAAAGGAAAAACTAGAAACCTGGACCATCAACTTAACTTCGCCAGACCGAAACCCGCTGAAATGTCAAAAACAATTTCGCACGACGTAACACTCGGGATAAAACATCAAAATTTTACGTTTTGACGCGCACTTGTAAGATATGTCATATGCGAACGGTCTGTGAAGAAGTGAACAGGAGAGTACAATAAGAGAGAGACAGAGATTGAGAGAGAGAGAGAGAGAGATAGAGAAAGAGAGAGAGTGAGAAAGAGAGAGAGAGAGAGAGAGAGAGAGAGAGGGAGGGAGAGAGACTGTAAGAGAAAGAAAGAGGAAGAGGTTGCTAATTTGTTTTGGTGTGTAGGTTAATGTTTGTTAACATAATAAAATTATTTCTCTGAATATTTGACAAGTTAAAGTAAGTGTAAAATTTATCGCAGAAATAATCTGTATTTTATGATATGACGAGGTTGACTGTGGCGGGATTCGATTTTTTTAGTTCATAAGAGAAATATTTTTTAGTAACAGGATCACGTTACTTTGTGCACAAAAGGAACATTTAGTTTTTGTGAGTAGCTTCGTTAGATATAGTGTATGTATTATTATATATAGCGTTATATGTAATATGTGTAACGTTGAGGGTTTTTGTGAGAATTTTGGATTGGCCGCTTGTATACGAAGGAGGTTTAGACGTTTGACTGAATCATGATCATTAGGAAAACATAAGCAATAATAAAGCATAAATTGTGTTATAATTCAATGTTTATGAATTTTGTGAATACCTTGGTTAATAAAAACTCGAACACTGGTTAATATATGTTATATTGTTCATTATAATACGCAGGAAAATTTAGACAATTTTATGTTTTATCGATAAAAGTTGCACCTAAGCTTGGATTAGACGTTTGACTGAATCATGGTCAATAGGATAAATGTCTTTAGAGAACATAAATTATGTTGTAATTCATTGTTTATGTATTTTGTAAATAAGTTGTTTTAATAAAGTCAACTAGTTAATATATGCTATATTACAATTAATTAAGGTTTTTAATTGAGATAAAAAAGTCAATGGCACGAGCGGGATTCGAACCCACGATCTTCGGCTAGATTCGCCGCTGCTCGACCACTTGAGCTATCGTGACCTCGATCCACTCGGACACTAACTTCCCCCATCTTAACCTCACCTTTTGAAGTTTCCCTCCTTTGTGCCATTTTTCAAGGTTTCGAGGTCACGATTGCTCAAGTGGCAGAGCAGCGTATCTAGCCGAAGATCGTGGGTTCGAATCCCGCTCGTGCCATTGACTTTTTTATCTCAACTAAAAACCTTAATTAATTGTAATATATTAATTGGTCAAGCGGACCACGAAATTAGTGAATATGTTATATTGTTCATTAGAGCAGTAAAATGTAAACCAATTTATGTTTTGACGATAAAAGTTGCACCTAAGCTTGGCTTAGACGTTTGACCGAATTATTATTAGTTGAGGAATCACACATTTCTTTATTATACAGGGTATTCGAGGGTGTTCGCGCCAAAAATCGCGAATTATTTGTTTATTTTGTTTCCGAAATGCCGCTAATCTAGAATTTATCCTAGCTCTGTTCCCTCCCCACAATCCTGTCCTGTTGCTGTCTAGTCCTGGTCTGTTCCTGTTCGCTTCCGTCTCGCTTCCATACAGTCCACTATTAATTAGCCTCCAAGAGTGATTTTCTTTTAGTTTTCTTTCAGTTTTTCTCTTATTTTCAAGAAGCTTTTTTTTCGTTTTGTTAATTATCACGTTCAAAATAACGCGAGTGTCTCCTCCCGCATCCTTAATGCGACACATCATACAGAGTTCGGACGGAGCCCCGAAGGTAATTAATAGACTAGGATTCTGTTTTATCTTTGGCCAGAGTTATTGCAGGTTCTAGCTATTAAACGGCTCTCCTCACTGGTTGTCGAGAAAATCAAGCCACAGTTAACAAGTTAGTATTTTATTTTATTTTGTATTTCATTTTATTTTGTATTTTTTTTTTTTTTATTGCGACCGACCAGCGCGTGCACAGAGGGTATTCGGCTACTCTTGTTACAAACTTTGCCAGTTGATTCAACATTCAAAATGGAACCAAAAAGGTGTTTTTTCTCTTTTTTTTTTAAGATTTCACGACCTTTCTTCAAATAAACAATGATAACTCCAAAACTCCAAGGTTTTGGACAAATCCGTTGAAACCACTGAAAACTCCGTGAAATTTTCAATAAAATGTAATCAGTACTAAACTTCTAAACGTTCGTGAAATAAGTGTTTTAGTAGCGAGAACTTTGAAAAATATTTGTTTTTTCAAAGTTGAAAACTTACTTTGGCGATTCTAAACTACTTTTTACTTTTTCCGAATGTAGAGACAAGCAAATTTCAGAAAACGTACTCCATTTAATATCCTTTTTAGTGGTGTAATTTCTTAATTCTTTGACTTAATCATGGTCATTAGGATAAATGTCTTTAGAGAAAATAAATTATGTTATAATTCATTTTTTACGTATTTTGTAAATAAGTTATTTTAATAAAGACTACTAGTTAATATATTTTATATTGTTCATTACGATCAGGAAAATCTAGACAAGTTTAGTTTTATCGATAAAAATTGCACTTAAGCTTGACTTGAACAACTTTGACTTGAAAAATTTCATTTGTACACCAAACGAACTTAGATGCTTCTGTCATTTGTTACCCTCTAGTTCTCCAGGGGAGTTGTCATTTATCAGAACCCACATCGGCAATCGTTTATCGAGCCCAAATAAGAACTGATGACCCTTTTAAATCTTAAATTTTCCGTTTGATAATGATGCCATTTCGTCGTGCCTTAGCTTTACCATTTGCACAATGGATAGATCAAATCATAAGGATTAGAAATTTGTAATATTCATTGGCGGAATTTCGTTTTTGCGGAAGTTTGAAAATATTAAATATAAGCAGAATAGTAATAAAGTACCTGACATAAAGCTACAGAACCATAACTTGTGCAGATCTACAATTTTTTTAAAATGTTCTCCCCAGTATTTTTTATTCGACACTCGAGATGATTTCTATTCTGTTTCGATTCGTTTGTTTTTGGTCCCGGACTGAATGGAGCCGTCGAACCGTGAGTTAGCCCCTGGCACAGCTCCATTCTGGGTTATTGTATTTCTGATGGTATTCGCCCTAAGATCGACATCGTACAGTTTTCATCAGAAACACATGAGAAGAGAGAAAGCATGTTATTTAAATGTTTTAATTCAGAACACACATTTTGAAATTTCTATGCCAAATATTTATTTAAACGTTTTCTATAAATTTATGAAAAAATGAAACATGTTAAATAATGTTTGGTCGTTGTAGGAGCTCCGGCCGTTTTCAATACAAATTGAAATAAAATGAAAACAAAAATAAAACACTTTAAGGAAGCTTAGTCGATAATTTCCCAGATTTTATCGATCAAAGTTGATTAATTGCTATATTTGGCCAAAGGAAAAACTGGAAACCTAGATCATCAAATTATCTTCTCAGTTACGCCGTCCGAACCCGCTGAAATGTTAAAAACAATTATGCACGACGTATCACTCAGGATAGAACATCAAAGTTTTGACGCGCACGTGTAAGATAATAAAATGTTTCTTCACTGAAAATAAAGAAACTTAACAACAAAAACTGTTCGATTTCTCGGTTATCAAGTGCGAACGGTACGTGAAGAAGTGAAAAGGAGAGTATAACAAGAGGACAGTAGGAGCCAAAGAGTGAGAGTGAAAGAGAGGGAAAGAGAGAGAGAGAGAGAGAGAGAGAGAGAGAGAGAGAGAGATGAAAACGAGACAAGATCAGCTGGAATAAGTATTAGAGATTAGTGGGACTTTGGAAAGATATTATAATAATTATACTAAGCTTCATTTGTTGCAAACAGTCATTAATCACGATTCGTTACCTGTCTACTTTCCCGGATGAGTTAAACGGAGTCCACGGAAAATAAACTTAAACTTAAGGGATTAATTCGAAAGGAAATAATTCTAAAATTTATTTTTTATAAAACATTTCTCGAAAATTAAATATATCGACACAACCAGAAATATTGATGCAAAGCTATCGATTATTTCCGCAAACAATACGATTTTTTACATCTTCAAACGATAGTCGCTAAAAATGAAAAATTTATATAGTATGTTTATACATTGGTATATAATAGAGACTTTTTTTGACAGGGGCATCCGACTGCTTGGTCATTTCAGCCCCAAAGCACTAGCGAAATACCGCTACACACTCGACACAATCACATCAATAAATACATTCATACCTATGTACATTGATCGCACTCATACTGTTTGGTAGATGGAGTACTCTATATTCCTCCATCTACCTGTTCACTACAATAAACTACTCTAATTTGGGGTCGATGGGGTACTTTAAAAGTTTCCGCCGTAGACCCGAGTCTTACACACAACCTGAGGGGGGATGGATAGGCTACTTCGCCATCTCCTCCTCCACATTCACACCAATAAATACATTCACTCATACAAGACACAGAAACACAAAGCACATATTTTGAAGGCTATATACAATTGAAAAAAAATCCCAATTCCCCTAAAAAGAGAAACAGGGACTTCGCTACCGTGTTCGAGAACTCTTCTTAAATCCGACGGCATGCTTACACGCTCTCTGCATGGAGCCAAGGCATGACACTCCTCTATTATGTGGGACACATCGACCAACATTTTTCTGCATAAGGGGCACTTGCGTGGGCTTTGGCCCAAGAGCAGGTACCCGTGTGTCAACCACGTATGGCCAATCCTCAGTCGGGTGATGACGATACCTCGTCTTCTGCTCAGGTTCTCTGCGGACCATCTTCCGGTCGTGCTCTTGATTCGCACGAGCCTCTCCGACGACCGCGCCTACTGACGCTGCCATTTCTTTTCCCATACTTTTTACTGCGTGTTTAGCGTCAGGGGGTCTGATCGCGATTGTCCGATCCGGACTGTACAGATCCCGGCTTTCGCCGCCTCGTCCGCACGTTCGTTGCGGGATGTAATTGATCGAGTTCATAAAATTTTATTTTTCTTTACTTAACATTATAAACCAGTGTTTCCCAACGTGGGGCCAATTTAAGTTTTAGAAAATAACTCGTTTAGAATTTTAGTCAACTATGTGCCGATTCTCATTCGCCATATAGTTCAAAAATCATCGAGTATAGTAACTTCTGTTCTCCATGAAATAGCTGAATTTATTTGTTGGAATTCGGGTTATTCCGATCCTCAAGCATTTCGTGCCATTTTTTTAATTTCCCATAATAATTATTGTCGGTATCTTATTTTCACTGCGTTTCAAGTAAAGCGTCTCGTCATCGCTACTGTAATTTAAATTATTGTTCATTAAAATCTTTGTAAATTCTCGCTTTATCATAATCGAGTATGTTTTATTAAAGTGTCAAACAAATTACATGTATATTAAATTGACCAGTTATAATTTAGGAAGCAAACCTATTTAATCGCGCAAAACATGATAATCGAGATTGCAAGTGATGATTTTCCTACTGAACAAAACATTGCATTATTTCACGTGAAATAATTATTAGAATTTTGCGATTGCGGATTATTATAACGGATTTATCAGGTGAAGGAGAATAAATGATACACATCCCGAGAAACAAATTACTTACTTTCTAAAATTATAATTTACATGAGGAAAACTACATTTTATCAGATATGTTGTCAAAATTGTCAATGAATGATTTTTCTCTTTTCCAGAAAATAAGATGTTATCATATCGACTATTTCACTGAAATTGACTATTTTTTAATATTAATTAAGGTCCAGCAAATATTTTTCAACGAAGTATTGTTTGGATCTACCAGAAGCCTTTTTTAAAATTGCTTTGGACTTGAATCTCAGGAACGTGGTCCAACAAACATTCCTCCAACGTCGCCTACTTGAAAAAAAGTATAAGATTGATTCTTTCGAACCACGTTTGATCGCAGTCTATTGATACGTTAAAGGATTTTATTGTAAACATTTAAAACAACAGTGAAAAAAAATTGAAAAATACGAGATAAGTTCCAGATCAAATAATTTATTAACTCCCATATTTGTTGCCCTAGACGTAAAACATGGTTTTCTGGGTTTTTAAAAAAATTTACTTACTGTGTTGTATCAATTATTCTATAGTGATTTTACCAATAATTTTTTACCTTTATTCAGTGAGTATTTTAATATTATAGATTATATATATTGAGATTGAGGGGTGGGGCAGAAGGGATTTTAAAAAGTCTAAGTGGGACATGATGAACAAATTTGCAATATTTTACGGAGTTTCACAACACCTTATATAAAACTAATATTTTTCTGCCGTATTGAAAACAAAATCGTGAAAACTTGTTTGTTTTTTTATTCAATAGTGGTAGCAAAACGATAAACGCCGTTTTTTCCCCGAATGGGAGCAATTTTCTTCACAGCAGTACACAAACCATTCGTGGCCCCAAATTGCGATGGTTTTAATCCACCTGCCGGACGTGTTTACTGCAAATTGATACCGCGGACAGCCGTCAGATCGGATAAGCAATAACAAGCCCTCAACGTTAAAATTGATCACATCAAGCTATAATTTTGTATTTTACTCTTCAAAGACGACAACGTTATAGGTTCCAATTCGAAATCGATTGCGAAAGATGATTATTGTTGCAAGAAATCGATTCTTATTCGTCGCATGTTTTATATAAGGCGAACCTCTTTAGCCGCTGCTTTCTAATCTCCTCTCTTTGGCCGTCGTGTGAAGTGCTAAAACACACGGATACGAGTAAAAACTTTTTAATATACGTGAAAGTCCACAAAAAGAACGAAAACTCGCTGAAGGCTGGCGAAGACCTCAACTGTTTGTCGGCCCATAAACCTCCCACTTTAGATATAAATGATTAATAAATAAAAATCTTCTTTCTTGTGAATTATTATTCAACAAATAAGTCTAAAATATTGAACAATGGAATAGTTGTGTTAATTAAGAATATGTATGTTTCCCACTGGGGTCGCAATGTGTTATCATTGAGGTTCTTTAGCGTGCGCACCTGGCACATAGGCCTTATCATAAGTTTAGATTCTCATGTTTGGAACGACTCACCTCCGCGCACGAAAATTTGCTTATTCCGTGAGGTTTGGTGTAGAAGCTTGCAAATCCAAACAGACATGCAGACTGCTCCCACTTGCCCCTTCCGAGGGGGTTGGTTAACATCGAGCACTCAACCGTGTGCCGCGCATAAAGGGATACCCAAAAAGTAGACGAAATGCATAGGCCATGTCTCCCACGCACTCCCTAGTTAGAGACGACATCTGTATCTCCCTAGGTGTAGGGGCTCCGCCAGCGTCGAAACCTCCAGATGCCCTCCGGCTGCTGTTTCAATTTTGGTGGAATCTCTAACCACCACCTAGAGGATACTTTGCCTTCGGTAAAGTCAGCCCAGACGGCCACCACCGAAAAACATCCGCCCCCGTCCACCATTCCTCACGCATTCCATGGACTCCGTCAGAGTAGCCATTGCTCATCGATGGCCGTACGCTTCGGTATTCCGTTCCCTCCGATTCCCGCGAGGTCGGGAGGTAATTCGGAGGTCATACGCAAGTACTACGGTCTACGGCCACGAATTAAACACAACCTCTTCTTTAGGTACCCGCTAGAGGTCTCATCACTATGCCACTGCGAATCCTTACCCATGCAGCTGGGCTTGAACTTGTAACGAAAATACGCTGCCCCGCTGTTCGGATGGTTATGCACCCTCCCCCGTCCGTATGTATAAATATATATAGACAGGATCTGGCACCCTCACCGCGTGTGCCTCCGATGCAGCACCCGCCGTTCTCAAGCCAGCAACTCCCTTAACGCATCTCGAGGGACCAGTCCTTTTATCGAAGGTATTGGTTGAGATGAAAAAGCTAGTATCGCTAGCGGGATACGAACCCATGACCTTCGGAAAATGACCCGCTGCAACGGTAATTCTTGTACGGTTGGGTTCAAAGGCAAACAGTAGTAGGATTTTTAAATATAGGGATCCAACATGCAGAGAAATTCACGTTGTCCAATATAACGAACGCCTTCGTAACCTTAGAGTTCTTGGCCATTTGGAAAGTGCTCATATATACGGAACAAAACATTTGGGTGGAGTTAAGGGTCATAGTACGAACCACTTCAATGTCAGCGTGGATCGATTGACAAAGGATTCACTACCTGGTATATGATATTCCTAGGAAGCTAATGATACCAACCGATATATAAAATACATGGCCTAAGAGAATATTTTACCTCGATCATTAAACTGCGCTTCAACCACAATATCCTCTCGTACAACTTTTCCGTTTGAACCTTATACCTTCCCCCGATTGCTGCTGCAATGATAACGCAATAAACGATCCGGACCACGTACTGTTGGAATGTCCAAGGAAAACCAACAGGAACTGTTTCTGAGGCTGGTCGTCCGTGGATCGACTCTTCCCATTAACACTCAGACTAGAGTATGCAATAGAAAAATCGTGAAGGCATTAAAAGTACTATATAATTACATGAAAATTAACGAAATTCAAATATAAATGTGCACTTATGAGAACCACAAAAACCAGTGACAAATGTGGTAAAAAATGGTTTAATATATAAGTAATTTGTAATTTAGTTCAGTTTATCATAAATTAATTTCATTTTAGTTAATAAAACCAACAGTAATAACAAGGAGCAAAGATTAATTGCGCGACAAAAACGGAAGGCAGGGAGGTCGTGCGTGTTGGTATACCCAGGGCGCCGTCCAAACTCGGTTGTTTTTTAAGCACCTTTTTTCACATTTAAAAATAACTTTTTTATTTGTTAATTTATCATACTTTTTTTCAGGCAGTATTTTAGCTGTGTAACAAAATATTAATTACTTGTGTAAAGATTATTGTATGAACCGTACTGAACAATTAGAAAGAGTACATGTAAAAGTCGAAGCATCACATTTCGTGTCTTCTTTGGAAACTCGTGTATCCGCTCCAAAGAAAAGCTCAAGAAATGCAAAATGATAAAGCCAGAAGATAGAAGCTGTCCCGGGAAAGAAATCCACACGTAGGTGACGAATGGTTCAAAAGTTCCGTGTTAACAAATATGTAGTCACATCCTACCAGTCGGTGGTTGACATGGAGTATCAGTTGAGTTGAGCTGACCCATGACATTGGTGACGAGTTCAAGTTTAGAGTTTGTCACTAGTCAGTGCCCATCGTAGAGTTTGAACTTGGATTTTGAATGCCATCGTTGTTGGTGCCAAAATTTAGACAAGTGGGTTAGACCAGTCAGGTTTTTATGGTGGAAGCTACCTTTCTAGTAGAAGTGCCTGGCTTTGGCTTAGACTACTCTTTAGTGAATTTTAGAAGTTAATAAACGATTATCTGAAATTTAAATATCTGGATTACTTTCGTCCCAATGTCGGATTCGGAAGAAAAGCCAATACCCATTTTTTCTCCACGATATCCAATTTTCTGCACCTTCAGTCACACATGACAGTGGGTTGGAGGTTGTCGTAACTAGAGGCAGTTTTCTAGTAAGTTGTAAGTCTACCCTACGCTGAAAAGATCTCAGGACTGAGATTTGCCGCTTGAAACACTAGGTAGAACGTACAGTAAATTAAAGGCCGAATAGACATACTGTAATGGTCGCGGACGATGCTGTCACTATAGCCGATAGCCTAGAAAACCTTGAAATACTCTTAAATCTCAGTGGTGAAACAACCAGCTTAAAAACTTCAATATTAGTAAAATCAAATAAATGTCCATGCAAAGATGCAATATGTATTAAATTTAACATCTGATGCCCAATGCAAGAAGTACCCAACGTTAACTACGTTGGCACAGTGATGAATAATACATCGGACCCTCTAATAAAGATCAAAGCGTGAATTAAGGCAAAACTTCAAATTGTAAATTAAAGAACCCAACGCAGTATGTATTGCCTCAACTTAAAACCTCACTTAAAAGTTTCTTGTATGAAGGCCATAAATAATCTCATAAACTACCGGTATGCTTCAAAAAAGGACTCTAATTTTAAGTAAAATGCAAAACAAATTAAACACCGGGTCTTCAAGCTATCAACTCAAATTCAAACTCTCAAACCGAATAACATGTGAATTTAAAAAATTTAGTTAAGTCTCTTTGCGTTCGTCAGGTATGAATATTTAGTATCTGATCTGAGCCTCGCTAAATTATTAGTTAAACAATACAACAACAAACAGATAAACAGCTAAAATACGAGGGGCAGAGATGATGATTAATTTGGATCGAACAATACATTCTTTTAATTACACTAATTCACATTCTGTTGAATTATTCCGTTTATGTGCAATGTCCTTTGTGATTATAAAATTCATGAAGAGAGCATTCAGTGACCATGATTAATAAAAGCAAATATTATTCTCTTTTACAAAGCAAAATCAAAGGAGAAACGGGACAACGGGGGACACTCTTCTGATGGACAATGGCCGGGAGGAGAGTGCGACCGCACCCGGCCACTTGGAAAGGCTGTGGGCAGCAGATATCTTTGTCGACGGACCTCTCCCCCGGGGAACTCAGTATCTTCAACAGGCAGCAATCCGTCAACCCATTACAACGTGAAACTGTTAACATAACGTTTTCAATAAATATACATTTGGCCAAATTTTACGCTGAAATAAAATTCCTCTTGACGATATTTATATTATTTGTATATATCTTTTAAATGTTAAAAATAGAAAAAATGTATTTAACAAATTCAAAATTTACAATAATTCTATTTATGTAATGCCTTGGTTGAGGTAAAAAAGTCAGTGTCAGTTGGTGTCCGAGAGGATCGAATCACGATAGCTCAAGTAGTAGAGCAGCGGCGTATCCGTGGGTTCGAATCCCGCTCATGACACTGACTTTTTTATCTCAACCAAGACCTTACATAAAAAGAATAATTCATTGAAATAAGTAACTTGGACAATTGACCACTAAAACATAAATGGATTAATATTTAATAAGTAAAAGAAGTATCACTTCATAAGTCGCTGAGAATCGAATCCTGATTACACGACATTTGAAAATGGCAAAAGAGAGAAAACTCGAACGGTTGTAGGTTGAGATGGAGAGTTGTGTCCGAGAGGATCGACCAAAACCATACATAAAAAGATTAATTAACTGAAAAATTTACAAGTAATTTGGTCAATAGAGCACTAAATATAATGGATTTATTAAACAGTGTTTTAACAAAGGTTTAGTGAACAAAGATTGAATGAAAATGAACCGTTCCTTTAATTAATAAAGAAGTACTTATTTTTTGTTAACGTTAATAATTATTATAGCTTAGGATCGATTGAATTAGATTTCGAACCGAAGAAGAGATATGCGTTTCCAGTCCATTATCCTTTTCCCTTTCGTAAATAACTGACTTCCTTTCGATGCCTTTCGGGGTGAATAGTTTATTAAAGTTGCCCTAATAGCGCGTCAAAAGGTCTTTTGACTGTGTACGGCGAGTCAACAACCTTTGTTGAATTCCACCTCCCGCTGTTCATAGCTATCCAATTACCACCAGAATTTCACAACAGTGTTTCTCCAGGATTTACAAGTACATTCTGCTGGGCCCTTGACCCTGGAGTAACCGACCCATTGAAAACACGCAATCTTATTTCACGACATAACAGTTATTATATTTTACAAACGGCTTCTTTGTCCAAGAGGTAATAAAGTAAACCGAGAATAGAGATTTTTGTGGAGATCCAAAATGCAGATAAAACAATGTTAAAGTCCAAGGAAGGAAAATAAACTTTTAATATGCCCTCCTCCACTGATTGGACTTTCGTTGACATAAATTTGTACCTTCAATCAAGGCTTTTTGTCTTAACAACGTACTATTAAACTTCGGTTAGTTTAAAATCTTTTATGTTTATGACACCAAAAACCTCTGAGACATATCTAAAGGTAACGGTAAGGTCTAAGCGGTCAACGGCTACTAAACTAATTCCCATTATGTGAAGTTTAGCGAATCTTACTTACTCTTAACGCCGTCACACTGATGGATTGTGGTGGCCTAGTGGTTAGGGCGTCCGACTCGTATTGCCAGGCTAGCGGTCCCGGGTTCGAATCCATAGCAGAGCCAATAATTTGGAGAAAGTTTTGTAAAGTAGATTGACCTCTCATCCGCGACATTCAACGTCGAGTGTGACGTTAATCCCTCCTTTAGAACAGGAATTACTTTACTTTTGCATAAAGATAAGAATCGTCGTTGTTATACAAATAAATTCCATTATCGATCAATCCGACTAGATACAAATGTACTGTATTTATAAGTGTGTGGTGTTTAGTGACCGTTAGTCAATGATTATTCAGAGATCGTGAGATGCGGTCTGGTGTGACTTAGGTTTTAGAAAAACATTTTCTTTATCGTGCCAACGTTTCGATCTTTATTGAGATCATCTTCACAGCCTGGGATTTATAAACATTGTTCGAATTTTACAAATATGTAGGATGTGGAAAAAAATGAATTAAACCTTTAAAATCCTAGAAAATTTTAAATAAAAAAAATAAATTTATACAATACTAGAAAATTTTAGGTTTAAAAAAATGAATTTGTACAATGATAGAAAATTTAAGATTCAATCAAATATTCAATTTGGTAATTAGGGAAAGGAAAAGAAAAAAAAGGATAATTATCCCCGTCTATATAATCCTGAAAGAATAATCAGGCCGAACCATTACCCATTCTTTCCCATTGTCGTCTCCTCAAAGAAGCCGATTCCTTATATAAAAATGTCTTTCTATCCCGATTTCCTTCCCCATTCCTTCAAAATCCAACGTACGTATATACATAAAGGAGCAATATCTCACTGGCACTTTCAATACAACTCACAAGAATGACAAATCTACACAAAAAACGAAAACTTTAAGTGAGTATGAATACTTTGATTGAATCTAAAATTTTCTAGCATTGTATCAATTTTTTTTTCATCTAAAATTTTCTATCGTCGTATAAATTCATTCTTTTTTTTTAATCTAAATTATCTAGCATTGTATAAATTCTTTTTTTTAATCTAAAATTTTCTAGCCTGTACATATTCATATTTTTTCATATCCTACATGTATTTGTAAAATTCAAACAATGTTTATAAATCTCTGGCCTGGAAGATGATCTCAATAAAGATCGAAACGTTGGCACGATAAAGAAAATATTTTTCTAAACCTATGTCACACCAGACCGCATCTCACGATCTCCAAATAATCAATGATTAACGGTCACTAAACACCACACATATCCAAATAAATGTTTGAATCAGTAATGAATTTGTTTTGTTTTTTAAACCTTTTTTATGGTTTATCGTGAAATACGTTTTTCTACAATGTGAAAATTATAAAATGATGTACGTATGTTAGAGATATTTTCATGTCAACCATATATTATGTAACATGATGGTCATTGAATGAGCTCGAATAATCTAATAATTTTTTCCCTATTTATGGAAGAAAATATACACAGAATTTTATCAGTCCATTACGAACTTTACTAAGTTATACAGTGTTAAAATAATTTCAAAAGGTCTTTGAAGTCATGTTTCTAAAAGATTTTTTTGAAATTGATTGATTGATGAATGATGAATGAATAAATAGCTGTGAATAAATCGGAATTGTCTGTATTTGATGTAGTTAGTAATAGTAGATGGTGTTAGTGTGGAGTTGTAATTGTTGATTATTCTGATGATTATGTGGTTAGGGTAGTCATTGTTATGAAGGATATGTTTGTATCTCTTTACGCTTTTGTTTCAGCGTTTTGTAATCATCAATGATGGTTTTCTGATAAACTCCGTCTCTTTTAAACGTTCGTGAAACGAAAAAGAAGTATGTCGGATAGTAGTCGCTTTATTTTTTTTTTTTTTTTTTTAATGTTTTGAATGTGGGCAATTATGTGTGCCAGGGGTTGTTGACTTGTTTGTCATACGTTCTTGTGTTGAACTATTTATTTTCTGTATTTCTAGGTGATAATTTGCAGTACTTAGTTGTACAAAATTATTAGCTTATTAGAAAATGTTGTGTGTTTCGTTCCAGCAAAGAGGCCCAATTTGTCAGAGTATGGACGGCATCCTTCTTGTGTTCATGTGCTCGTTAGATTTCCTTTTCAAGTCTGTTTCAATCGTCATACTGAATAATTAATATTTATATTGATCATCCTCAAGGATTCGTTCATTGCTAAC
The DNA here is from genome assembly GCF_000648675.2 of Cimex lectularius. Taxonomy (NCBI): domain Eukaryota; kingdom Metazoa; phylum Arthropoda; class Insecta; order Hemiptera; family Cimicidae; genus Cimex; species Cimex lectularius. Next base: position 433,151 of record NW_019394219.1, read on the forward strand.
GTCAGTCTTAACAGCAATTCGTATGTTTACGAAACAACCTTGCTGTGATCTTCTTTATGTAATCTCAACATCAATTACATAGCAATTAATTAAGGTTTTTAGTTGAGATGAAAAAAGTTAATGGCACGAGCGGGATTCGAACCCACGATCTTCGGCTAGATACGCCGCTGGTATACCACTTGAGGCTATCGTGACCTCGATCCACTCGGACATCAACTTCCTATCTCAACCCCACCTTATGAGTTTCCCTCCTTTTTGCCATTTTTCAAATGGCTTTTTTTCATCTCAACTAAAAACCTTAATTAATTATAATGATTTAATTGGTCAAGCGGACCACGAAATTAGTGAATTTAAATTATTATATAGTAAATCCATTATATTTAGAGATCTGATTGACCAAATTACTTCTTTCATTTAATTAATCGTTTTATGAAAGGATTTGGTCTTTTGTGCCCGAGGTGATAGAAGTCAGATAGCTCAAGTGGTTAAAGCAGCGTCGTATTGAGCCGAAGGTCATGGGTTCGAATCACGCTCGTGGCACTAACTTTTTCATTTCGACCAAAATTTTACATAAAACGATTATTACATAGTTCAGCCAAAGCTGTATGACCTCGGGGGTGAGTGCAAAGGGCACCAGCCTCTTAGTCACAATCACGATGTACTAGGTTCGATTTCCACTGATTGCCCCTGGAATTATCTGATCATCCCTTCCCTTCAATTATTGATAAAAACCGGAGAGTTCGCCTTTTTTCAAGAACCTCATTGCAATACTACGTCAAAACGTCAAAAAACTTGCCTTTAGTAATAAAATGTTTATCACTTTAACATAGGTTGTTCTGTAATATGGTCCTTTCATTTAATGTGCAAAACAAAAAATAGTATTATCTCAATTAAAAGTGTTTTGTAAAAATTAAACTGAAAAAATTAAACAAAGCAAAAGTTTTTCCAATATTCCAGCCTCCGGTTCACGGAGATCGATTCGATTTGGCTTTGTTATGTGTTTGATGCCACTGCGAGATTCAAATCCAACGAAGCTGTTATCTCTAAACTTTATGCCAAATCGCTGAATAGAGTTTGTAAAGTTTTAAAAGTGATGCCCTTCCTTAATTAAACAAAAATCGAACACTGCCCTCTTCTCGCCACTCGTTTATATCGAGCTTGGGCAAAATAAGAGTAAGTGGGTTTCAAGATTTACAAAAGCCTCAGTAAAAAAATTAAACATAACAAATGCATCTAATTTTGCTCGAGATAGAGTGCAATCAGTTTCTAAAATTCGATTTCTTCTATTGTGCATATTCTTACGTTGCATAACGTGGTCAATAATCAACAAAAATGCAGTCTACATCTTACTTCTTTCAGGTGTAGCACTTATTTGCATTTTTCCCATGTAGTTTCAACAATTGAAATACTGATAATTTTTTTTTTCATTATCTTCTTCAGAATAATCTCATTCTTTGTTTGTCTTCCACATTTATTCAAAATATTGTCTTCCTCATCGTATCAGACTTACTCTCTAATAGATCGTCATTTCCAAATAGCATATCTTCACTGCATCGTTCTGGAAAACTCTTCGCCTATGTTATATATTTCCTCTAATCACTTGGACTCTCTTGATTGTTTCGACATTTTTCTGGGTTAGCGGTAACACTAATAATGGTTGGATTCGTGAGGAACGGTAAAAAATGAGGTACATCTTTTTCATTTTTTTGCCGACGTTTCAACCTTTATTCGAGTCATCTTCAGGGCCTGGTGAATTACAGAACATATTGTTGATTGGAATAATACAATCAAGATGTAAATATAAACTTCGAAACCAAGTAAGTCATACTCACATAAAGTGTGGTGCTATTCTTGTGGTGACATATGGTGTTGTGGGAAATGGGAATTTGTATTTTGCTGGTTTTATATGATTGTGACAGGGTGCGAGACGCGGCAAATCTGGGAAATTTTCTTCATAGGCTGTTTTATTTAATTCAAAGGCGGGATTTTATGGATTGGATTTGTGACTCGGGGTAATTAAATATTCCAAAGGAAGTTAATTGTTTAGGACGATAACAAAGAAAAAGAAAATGTAGAAATAAAGTTAAAAAGTTTATTTCCTTGATGATGTTGGCCTACCTACGGCGGAGTTAGGATGTTTGTTTTTTTTCAGTGTTCAGTATTTGTATTTTGTAGCAATCAAAATTGTATTGTTTTTCAAAATGGTGTGTGGCCAGTGCTATGAGATTGGTTTCTGGTGATTTAGTCATATATCTGTTTTGATTTTTTCTTTTTTTCCAGATATTGCGATGTAATTTCAATGTAATCAGCTGGAGAGTTCATACAATTCATTTTATAAATTACATCGGATATGTAGGCTTTGGTGTTGTGTCTTTGGAAAGAAATGTGTGTACAGTTTTATGGTTTTTGAAAGCTATTTAACATGCACTGAGTAGAGAAATTTAGTTCATTTGTATGACAATGCGTAGACAAATGGAATGGACATAATAGTTTGTGTTGGTGTGATTGGTTTAATGATGTGTTGTGAAATGTGGAAGATGTTGCTTTGTGTAGTGCTGGCTCATAATTTTTAATATTTAATTAATAATTATAAAAATAAAATATAATAAAATTATTATAAATATTTATAATTTAAATATATATATTTTTTTTTCTTTCTTTCTTTCTTTTTTAAATGGGATACAAAAATACAAGTATTCAGGCGACTAATTTTGAAAAATAAAATAAGTCTATTGGGTGCAGAATGCAGGGCCTCTGGATTCAAACCCGGGACCTTTACCTTACAGAGATGAGTACCGTGTCAACGTTTAAACCGAGGGGTTCCCTTCAGTGACCTCTGCTGTCACTTTAGCCGGCTCGTCTTGGAGGCATGGAAGTATGAATGTGGTGCCTGCACTGGAATTGTTGTGAGTTTCATTACATCTTTCTTTATTGTAATGAGTTCGTAAAACGTTAATTTTCCGCAATGTTGCGCGAGGCGACTGGCAGAACCAAAAATAAAGCTATGACAGTCCTTGAAGTCTTGTTGTTGTTTGTTATGGCTTTCTTTTGTGTTAAATTGTAAAATGCCAGAAGTTGATAAAAAATAAAATTAATCAACTCTTTCATTCAAAATGCATATCTATGCACTCGAAAAGTATTTACAAATGACATGCTTCAATTCTTGTCGACATACCTAACCTATATCCTAAGGTCTAACAGCCTGCAACGTTAGAGCATAGGGGAATTATGAATGAGAGTATAAGAACTGGTCAGAAATTAACAAAAGAAATGTATTGGCCTGATTTAAAAGGAAAAATACGTGTAAACAAAAAACAGCTGTTAAATTCATGGCTACCATGTTGGTTACCTACGCCCTAACGGATAGAAATGTGACTAAATTTTCGACCTAACATTTAACATTGGCTCTGGCCTGTTAGATCGAGCAATGTTAACTAGCCGATTCTTACAAGTCTACGTCATCATTTTTCTCGATCTAACAGGTTAGTTAAATCTAACAGCGAGTTAATAGGGTTAATACAAAGAGCGTGAATACCACTAATGTCTTCCCTTTGAAATACATCTAACAACAAACTAGAAGCGAGGCCAGGCACCGTTTCGCCTCTTTTGACATAAAACCGCTCCTTTCTCATTGTACAAACAATTAGTTTTTTATGCTAAAAGTTCAGGTCGAGTTAAAAGAATTAAAAGTTATTACCATTAATTTGTAGATCAAAGAAAGGAAAATCTGCCCAATTCACCGGATCAAATGGATTTCAAAGGAGCGAAGTGGCTCGCGTCGAATTAAATGACCATTCAATTTCCTTTGGGGCGTCGTACAACCTCATCCGTGTCGGCCAATCGATAGCACTTGATGATGAATCCTTCATTAACCCACTTTCTACGTCGATATCTTCCCCACTCCTTCGTGCCTCCGCAATTTTGAAGTAGGATTACTTGAAGGGTCCATGGACTTTCCAGAGAAATAACGTTGACTTAACAGCACAAAAACACCCTCTCTGTAGGAGGCTATTAAATTTTGTTCTGCATCTTTCTTTGTTTCAACTCCAAAATAACATTTTTCCTTAATCCCCTTCTGAATGAAGGAACATTCTGCAACAGCAATCCTTTCGAAATAACAGGACAAAAATGTGCTGAAAATCATCAAATCCTTTAACTTTTTGTCAAAGTTAAGCGAAAAATAGTCATCGTTACATATTCAGTTACCAACATACACCACTGTCACACATTCCAAAACAACGCTACATTGCTAGAAAATAAACTAATAAGAATGGTTAGGGTTACTCAGCAGGCGGTTAAGCGATCGGTCAAAAAATCTCATAACTTGTATAATAACTGTATGAATGTGTGGTGTTTAGTGACCGTTAGTCAATAATTGGAGATCGTGAGATGCGGTCCGGTGTGACGTAGGTTTTAGAAAAACATTTTCTTTATCGTGCCAACATTTCGATCTTTATTGAGATCATCTTCAAGGCCTGGGATTTATAAACATTGTTTAAATTTTACAAATACATGCAGGATGTGAAAAAAATGAATTTATACAATGCTAGAAAATTTTAGATTAAAAAAATAAATTTGTACAATGCTAGAAAATTTTAGATTCAATCTAAGTATTCGTATTCACCGAAAATGTTTGTTTTCCGTGCAGATGTGTCATTCTTGTGTATCGTGTTGAGAGTGCTAGTGAGAAATTAATGTTTTATGTTTATATATGTTGGATTTTGAAGATATAATATTGAAGATAAGGATAGAAAGATATTTTTATATGAGGAGTCGGCTTCTTTGAGGTAAAAGGAAGAGTAAAGCAACATATCTATGATTGCTAAGCACCCAAGCAAAATCCTACAACATTGGCTACCCACCACTTTGAACACCAAAACAGTTTTGCCTTCAGCAATTCAAAAATATTACGAGCAGAACAAAACAAACACAAACGTAACTTTTTAGAAAGGGTTCATCAACAGAGATAAACACAACATCAATTACCTGACACATGTAAACTCAGTCGCAGCTACGCTAATATCATTAATCAAATTCAATATCAATAATATACATATATCACACAATCATATAATACAACATATAAAAAAATCGTTACCCACATCAAATATTTCTACATAATCTAATTCTTCAACAATTTGGCTTTCCTTTCCCTAATTATCCCCGTCTATATAATCCTGAAAAGGTAATCAGGCTGAACCATTCAACATTTTTCCTTTCAAAATGGCACTCTCAACACGACACACAAGAATAACTCATCTACACAGAAAACAAACACTGAGTGAGTACAAATATTTCGGTTGAATCTAAAATTTTTAAATATATAAAAAAAATATTTTTCATTATATAAATTCACTTTTTTTCACATCCTACAAATATTTGTAAAATTTATACTATGTTTATAAATCCCAGACTCTGATGATGATCTCAATAAAGATCGAAACGTTGGCACGATAAAGACAATGTTTTTCTAAAATCTACGTCACATCAGACCGCATCTCATGACCTCCAAATAATCAATAACTGTAAGGTTTTAAAAAAGTTTTAATATTATTAATCAGAAAAAGGATCTTAGAGTTATAAACTAAGATTCTGTAAAAAACCGGAAGGGCGCAAGATCATAGCTAAAAGCGTACCAATGTCATTTTAATATCCTTGCTTCTTGGGTACAACGGTCTTTTTTGACAAAAGCGTCAAGAGAGCAATATTCCGTTTACTCGCCTTTAAGGCACACAACTTAAGTTCATTTATGGATTTAAAAATAATGTGAGGTGTTTAGTGACCGTTAGCCAATGATTATTTGGAGATCGTGAGTTGGTGTGACGTAGGTTTTAGAAAAACAATTTCTTTATTGTTCCAACGTTTCGATCTTTATTGAGATCATCTTCAGGGCTGGAAGTGTTTTCCGTGTAGATATGTCATTCTTTTGTGTCATGTTGAGAGTGTCCAAATTAAATAAACATGCATAAATAATTGAACAAAATCATCCAATCGTTAACTGTCTTTAAAAGTATCGACAAATAAAACGCAAGTTCATTCCTTTATTTAATTTAATAAATTTATTATTTATAATTTTTGTTCTGTAAATGGTGAAATAAGCAAGTAAGCAGGTTGAACTTGTCACCTGTTTTGATCGATACGGTTTCCTGGACCGCATAATCTTCCGTGGGTTGATACATTCAAACTCAATTTAATAGGAAACATGAGATTTAAAAAAAAATTCCGCTTTGATTGGTAATAGTACTATTTACTTGAATGAGATTGTAAACGATGTCGTACCTATTTTCATGTGTTTGACGTTTTATGCTCTCTTGGTTTTTCATTCTTAACGACATAAGGAAGATTAACGAATTTTGACTATTTGATGGGGTTTTTTTCTGATTCTCGATGTTTGTTTACAAATTGTATACAAGGAAAGTATTATTAACATTGACACAAATAACAATATTTTGGAGGCGTCATTAGCTGCAATGGTTAGAGCGTTGACGTGGTCCTAACCACTGGAGGGACGTTCCTCAACTGCCCGAATTCGACTCCAAAGTACTTCCAATTTTTTCAAAACAATATATATATATCTGGTTATTACATGCGTCTAACGTTCCTTGCGCAAATGTCGATTTGTGAGGCTGTTCTTCCATACATCCATGAACTGATGAGTACACCGTCGGAATTTTCGAACGAGGCCCGAGGAAAAACCGAGAATTTCGTACTCCCATCATCAGGTGGTTCACAGTATCCACGTTTGGTTAGGACTTCTCGGAAATAAATTAATTGAGCTTTATTTCTATGAAAATAATTGAAATGGTCCTCAGTTCCTTCATTTTTTGAGGGAGGTTTTACCAACACTATTAGATGATGTTCCTCTGCAACAATAACAAAGAATTATTCTTCACCTTGATAGATGCCCTGCACCCAATCTTTGCAGGTGAGACGTTATTTGAATCCTGACTTCCGGGGTAGGTGGAATCTCATGGCCCGACTGTTGGCTTCCTCGGTCACCCGATTTAACTCTCCTTGGCTATTTTCTATGGGGTCATTTAAAAAACAGTATCTACGCCAATTCAGTTGAAGAACAGTCTGTCCACCGATAAAGAGTGGTTATGAAGAGCAAATCTTTGTACCTTTACGCAAAGCAGTTTCGAACATGAAATATGATTAATAAACAGCAAACTAAATGACTATTTTTTTCTTTTTCCCCGTAACGATGTCATTTTTTGACCAATTTAAAATCCGATTGCACCATTGTCTTCAGCGTAAAAATGATGTGGCACGAGGTCCTATTTGACATTTTGGACGATCAAACAGTTTTAAGTTGAACCCTGTATAATTTTTTCCCAAAAAAGCTAAAAATTTGAAACTAAACTAAAAACTATTAAAACATAATTTTGTTAGCGCAATTCAGCCGGGCCACGTAAAAAGAACACCCTGTATTATATACAAGTTAACCAATACATTATGTTTATTTTATTTATTTATGTGGTGATTAGTGACCGTTAATCGATAATTATTCAGAAATCGTGAGATGCGGTTTGGTGTGATAGGTTTCAGAAAAACATTTTCTTTATCGTGCCAAAGTTTCGATCTTTATTGAGATCATCTTCAGGGCTCAAAGTGTTTGTCTTCTGTGTAATTGTGCCATTCTTGCTTGTCGTGTTGAGAGTGCCAGTGAGATATTGATGTTTTATTTTTATATACTTTGGATTTTAAAGGAGTGGGGAAGGAAGTCGGGACAGAAAGACATTTTTATATAAGGAGTCGGCTTCTTTGAGGCGAAAGGAGCCGACAATGGGAAAAACGTGGCTAATGGTTCGGCCTGATTATCCTTTCAGGATTGTATAGACGGGGATAATTATGGAAAGGAAAGCTAAATTGTTGAAGAACAATGTAGAAATGTTTGATGTGTCGAATGTGATGATCGTTTTATATGTTTTGTATGATGTGATGATGATGTATGTGATCGATATTGAATGTGATTAATGATATTAGCGTAGCTGAGTTTACATGTGTGGGCACTCTCAACACGACACGCAAGAATGGCACAATTACACAGAAGACAAACACTTTGAGCTCTGAAGATGATCTCAATAAAGATCGAAACGTTGGCACGATAAAGAAAATGTTTTTCTGAAACCTATCACACCAGACCGCATCTCACGATTTCTGAATAATTATTTATTTATTTATACGCTTTTAATACATTTTAAATATTTTATTTATAAATAAAATCAGTAAAGTAATAAGTACAGTAGTAAAGTAAAGGGAAAATGAAATATAAATAAATAATAATGAAGACAAAAAAGGAAAGAAAGAAAAAAATTATATGGATATATATTTAAAATTTATTAAAAGATTAAAAGCCTATAAATAAATAATATAAATATAATGTATTGATTCACTTGTGACGACGAATAAAGATCAATTTGAAATATCATAATCTATGTTGTGAATTGTAACCCTTAGTGTTCCATAAAATTAGGCATGTAAGTTTGAACTTTAATTGTCAACAAATTGTTTTTAATATTTGTTGTGTTTTTTGTTTAGTTTTAAGTTATAACAGCTTAAGAGGGGGGCACCGCAAAATCTTGTAAATAAAAAATATTTTTATGGAAGTGAGTTCTTGTTTATGTGGAATAGTGTGGGTTAGGTTAAAAATTAAATATGCATATAAACATATTGAATTTCAACTTTTCAGGTTGCCTTGCATTTTTTACCGTAAGGCCAAACTGCAATACAATTTCTTATTGAAACAATAGTAATAATAATAAGGAAGTGTTTCAATAAAAACATTTTTTTAATAAAATGATAACAGATTATGTCTTGGCTTGAATCAACAATAATTAAAAGTAGTACTGTAATGGACAGCACTATTTATGACATTGCGATATGTATAAATTCAAAATCTCATTCACTTTCTCTATTTTCTTCTATCCTTCCCTTTTTCTCCGTTGTCTCTCTTTTGAAAGCAAACATCAGTCAGTTTTCATCCTGTACTTCCAGAAAAGCAATAAGATTCAAAGTGCTTCCATTTTCTGTCTCTGATATTACCAGGAGCAATTATTGTCCCGCTCGGTTTCTCGTCAGATGAAAAGTGGGCTCGTTGAGCGTATTAGGCGACAGAGCAGTTTCAAATATGTCGAAAACCCACGAAAAAGACGACCTGGGAAATAAATTACAATTGCAAACTCGGGTCCACCAGTTAACCGGGACGGAGGCAATTCCTTGTTTCCATTAAGATCGAGCCCGGTGGGAGGCAAAGAGAGGCCCGACAGATTTGTTTACCCCTGACAGGTTGGATTTTAATTGCTTTTCCTCTACCAAAATGCCTTCAAAACAAATTCAATTTCATCAACAGAACGACTTTAAAATTACCCTCATTTCCATTATTTACTAATAATTATATAGTAACTGTACAAAATTACAATTTCCGATAACACAATTGTGTAGATCATTTACTCCTTCTTTTTATCGTTTTCTGTGTTTTTAGTTAATCGCATAAGGTGCGATCTAACAATTCAACTTTTGTTGTTTAACTTTAGTTAAAGGAAAATTGTCGTGAGAACCTTCGTTTCTCAAAAAGGGAATCATATTTAGTTGATCGACGATTGTTTGAACCAGTTTAACTAAAAACATTTGTCGTTCAGGTCGACACTTACGATCAACTCATGAGTTATTACTTTCAAGTTCAAAACTAAATTGAATCATGTGAACATTCGAGTGGACCGTTTCCTGTTCAACTTTTTACATTGGTTGTTTTGATTTTTGTTTCTAAAATAGGGGAAAAACAAAAATGTACCTGAAGTTGACTGGAAAAGTGATGCTAAAATTTTAGAATTTTATCTTATGCTTTACTGCCTTTGGAAGGCCCGGATTTAAAATTGCAAAAACCTTTGCGTTTGGTTCCAGATTACCAGGCAATGCTAGTATTAGAATTATTTTGATGATTTTTGCACACTCACCTTACAAATATAAAAATTATTTAACAAGCATAAACCAAACCACGATCAAACTGCAGTATTACATCTCTCTTTCTCCTCCTCACTCTCTCACTCTCTCTCTCTCTCTCCCTCCCTCTATCTATCTATCTATCTATCTATCTCCCTCCCACTCACTCCCTCTTTATCTCTCTGTCTTTCTTTCTCCCTCTCACTCTCTCTCCCTCTCTATCTATCTATCCCTCTCTCTCTCACACTCCCTCTCTCTCTATCTCTCTCTCACTCCCTCTTTGTCACTCCCTCTCAGTATCTCTTTCTCTTTCTCTTTCTGTCTCTGTCTCTCTGTCTTTCTTTCTCCCTCTCACTCTCTCTCCCTCTCTCTTTCTCTCTCTCTCTCTCCCTCTCTCACTCCGTCTCTCTCCATCTATCTCTCTCTCTCTCTCTCTGTCTCTGTGTCTTTCTTTCTCCCTCCCTCTCTCTCTCCCTCTCTCTCTCTCTCTATCTATATCTCTCTCTATCACTCTCTCTCTCCCTCTCCCACTCCGTCTCTCTCCATCTCTCTCTCTCTCTCTCTTTCTCTCTCTCTCCCTCTCTCACTCCGTCTCTCTCCATCTATCTCTCTCTCTCTCTCTCTGTCTCTGTCTCTCTGTCTTTCTTTCTCCCTCCCTCTCTCACTACCTCTCTCTCCCTTCCCTCTCTCTCTATTTCTCTACCCCCTCTTTTCCTCTCTCTCTCTATCACTCTCTCTCCCTCTCACTCTCTTTCTCTCTCTCTCTCTCTCTCTCTCTCTCTCTCTCTCTCTTTCTCTCCCCCCTCCTCTCTCTCTCTCTCTATCTACTTCTATCTCTCTTGGGATTTTGTTATATTTTGTTTCACGACTGAAAAAATGTTGCATACAATTTCAAATACGTTTAGTCCTGAAGAAACTATGTTTTACAAAGTTTAAGTCAATCCATTTAGTTTTGTAATTACACAATATACCGAAAACGACCAGTACTGATTTAACTGAATTTAACCCCCTCGCCGACTGAAGAGACGTTGGCCACGATATCGGTCTGTTACAGTGACACTGAAAGTGATAATGACGCAAGTATTAATTAAACAGTCAATATTTTAGCATTATTGGAGAACATGGGTTGTAAGTACACCAATGGGTATTTTCGAGGCTCTTGGCTTTAATTTTATATATATTTACTATATCATTGTTACATGTTACCGAATGGGAGTTTTAATGTTCTGCAAATTAGGAAAAAACAATTGTGAGTACTATGGTATTATTGTATATTATGGTATTACTAAATAATACATAATTTTTTATCTCGTTATTTTAGTTTCATTTTTTTTATTTTAATAACATTCTTAATTAGAATTTTGCTTTTTCATCATTTGTTACCAATGTTGTATTTTAACTTTTACATTATTTTACAGTTTCAACGATTTTTTAATGTTTTAATTACATTGTTTTATATCAATAAAACATTTATTTCAATTCACTAGTTTTCGTGGTCCGCTTGACCAATCAATATCTTTCAATTAATTAAGGTTTTTAGTTGAGATGAAAAAGTTAGTGTCACGACCGGGATTCGAACCCACAACCTTCGGCTAAATACGAGCCGCTGCTCTACCACTTGAGCTGTTGTGACCTCGATCCACTCGGACACTAACTTCCCATCTCAACCCCACTTTTGAATTTTCCCTCCTTTTTGCCATTTATCTCAACTAAAAACCTTAATTAATTGAAAGATATTCATTGGTCAAGTGGACCACGGAAACTAGTAAATTTAATAATTTAAAATGAAGTATACCTTCACTAAAGCTCTCCGTGGCCATTTCATTTGTCGCCGAAAGTCAAATAGATTACACGACATTTAAAAAATGGCAAAAAGGAGAGAAAATTCAAAAGGTGGGGTTGAGATGGGAAGTTGATAACATTCTTAATTATAATATTGTTTTTTCATAATTTTTTACCAATGTTGTCTTTTAACTTTTACATTATTTTATAGTTTCAACGATTTTTTAATGTTTTAATTACATTTTTTTAAATCAATAAAACATTTATTTCAAGGTCCGAGTGGATCGAGGTGACGACACTCAAGTGGTGGAGCACGGCGTATATAGCGTGGGTTCGAATCCCGCTCGTGTCACTGACTTTTTTTAAATTTATTTCAATAATGAAGTTTGTATTTTAAACAACTAATTTGCCGTGACTCAAGGAAGACAGCACATTTGAGTAAAAAATAATCTTAGTAAAACTTACTACACGGATATTTATGTCTGTTTATTAGGTTATTATCTTCTGTTGCCTGTCACTATCACTATTAAAATATTAATATTCTTACAGTCATTCCATGACCACCATTATCATTAGAGCAACAAACTAACTTTTATTACTGAGAGCCAGCATATGCAAGAAAAGTGTCACAACCCCATAAACGGTATTTTATTAGGGGTAGCACAGCTGGATTTTTAAAGTTTTGTTTTCGTTTAAGTCTCGGAGAACCGAAAGACAAAATTGATGGATCAGGCCATTTTTTATTGCCAACAATTGTAATGACATGTACTTAATAAATAACTTTAAAAAAATAAACTTTCATTTGTCTATACTGAAAAATCGCCTTTTGTTGAGTTATGCCACTTTTCTTGTGGGTGTGCGATATTTATTACGGATTTGAGTTCGTAAAGCTCTAACCAGTTTGCAAAGGGCAAAACGCATAAATCGGCCCTTTTGTCGTCCACAGTGCGATTGGAAACTTCTGAGTATGAAATCTCTCTATCTTCAAAAATGGTTAGGGATCATAATTAGAGTTCGGGGTCGATGTTGGGTGGGTAAATTGATTTATTAAATTCCAAGATATAATCATTTCAGGGCCTATTCCCTTCTTAACTAATGAAAGGGATGGAACTCCCCCCCCCATAGGGTCTGGTTTTAGTCTCATTGTACGGCATTAGGGCAAAGGCGACCATTGTGTCAAGGAAAATCCTTCTAAGTAAAAAAAAATAATATAAAAGACAATTTAGAGAGGATAACATTTAGAGGGCACAGGAATGCCACCCCAAAAACTCTATTTAAAAATTGTGCTTGAGCATGGCAGCGAGTATTTGGGTCCCCTGTTCCGATTCTTAGATAGACATTGTATACAGTAATAATAGTTGTGTGTACCTAGTTTGCGTTGAGAGTGAATGTATTTATTAGCGTGAATGTGTGATGTGGGACGGTCGATGGCGGAATATCGAGTACCTCATCGACCTTCAATTAGTCTAGTTGTATAATATAAGTAAAGTTTCTGTTGAGAGTGAATGTATGTATTAGAGTGAATGTGTGACGTGAGAGAGACGATGGCGGAATATCGAAAGCCGATCGACCTTCAATTAGGTTAGTTGTATAATATGGGTGAAGGGTGATGGAGGATTATGCAGTAGTACATCACCTTAATTGAATGAATGGTTTGTAATACGAGTGAATTTATTTTAAGAATGAACGTGAATGATGAATGGGTTTCGTTGGTTTGGATGCGATGTGTGCTGAATTGACCTGGCTGTTGATAGCGCCTGGAGCCTAACCTTGTTGGCTCGATGGATAAGACTAACGTCTACCCCCGGACTGTGAACATAGGGATGTGTGATTCTCGAGTCTGCCGGCATTGTTCTATTGTATATCGCAATAATAGTTGTATATACCTAGTTTGCGTTGAGAGTGAATGTATTTATTAGCGTGAATGTACGATTTGGGATAGCCGATGGTGGAATGTCGAGTCGAGTAGGTCGACCCTCAATTAACCTTGTACGACGTCGAGTACCTTATCGACTCTCAACTGTAAATAGCAAAAGCTGGAATACCGGTGGAATACGAGAAGCCATTTGGCGCAACTCGACAGATGTTTGTATTTATGTGCGGATTTGAGCCCGTACATATCCAAATCCAAATCCATTCCAAATAACATTTAACTAAGCAAATAAGACATTCTAAAATAAACAATGAAACATCTCTATAATGGATAATGTGAAATCTTCGAAGTAATATCAGCTTTAGCTAGACAAACAAACAGCTTTTCACTCCATGAATATCTTTTCTGGGTTTTCTTCAAATATCTCCACGGTGACTGATTTATTCGAATGTACCCGTTAATCCCTTACGCATAATGTATTAACGTGTAGGTAATTGTAAATTGAAACATAAATCAAAGCTAATTTTTTGTTAAATTTTAGTGTCCATTGTCTTGAAATTCAAAATTTCAGGTCGGTTTTAATATGTCGCTTTTTTTGGATCGCATCATTTTATATTTGTTATCTGAATGGCGAAGTCATTTCAGTTTCGAACGTATATGAAACTTACTTTTTTCAATTCTTTTAAGTTTCGTTTTTTATTGTTTCATCATTCTTGTATCGTTGTAATTATCCCAGCGAAAGTCTCTGCAATTTCGCGTCGGAAAAACAAGTGAAGTGTGAAACCTGCTTTTGAAACCTTTGGTGTAACTCGAAAAATCGTTCAACGGAAGTTCGTAATTGAAAAATACTGTCGAATGGTTTGTCACTTATCGAAAAAGTGAAAGAATTCTTCGGAAAGATCGATGCTCGTCATTTTGCAAAACGGCACGGCAGGTCTATCATTAACTCGTCAGGTTCACACCGGTGAATAATGGGATTTTTGGTATACCTCAATGGAAGAAAACAATTGTATAAAGCTGTCATTCCCACGCGTTTCCATGAAGAATTCCCGTGGGATATCATTTAGTTTCTTAAGTAGCCGAACAAAAATCTTAAAAGTAATTTACTCATTATTTTAATCTCCGACATCCTTAGCCTCACAGGATATATCAGGGGTATTCACGATCTGTGCGTTAACCCTGTTAACTCTGTTAGGTAGTGTTAGAACGGTAAAAATGATGAAGTAGACTTGTAAGAATCGGCTAATTAACATTACTCGATCTAACAGGCCAGGCCCAATGTTAGATCTTAAGTCGAAGATGTAGTCACATTGCTAGCCGTTAGGGCGTAGGTAACCAACATGGCAGCCATGAATTTAACAGCTGATTTTAGTTTTATTCTTAAATACGAACCAATACAATTCTTTTGTTAATTTCTGACCTATCCTTATACTTCTTATTCATAGTAGATACACCCCCTATCCTATAAAGTTGTAGACTGTTAGACGTTAGGATACAAGTTAGGTATGTCGGCACGAATTGAAGCGTGTCTTTTGTACTTTTCAAGTGCATAGATAGCATTTTGGATGAAAACGTTGAATAATTTTCCTTTTTTTAACTTCCGGCATCTTACAAGTTAAAACAAAACAAACAAGAACAACCCTTCAAGGACTATTTTTGGTTCTACCAGTCGTCATGCGCAGCATTGCGGAAAAATTAACGATTAACATGCTAAGAAAAGAAGGAGGCATTCACCAAAAATAAATCCATAACAGTGATTTATTTTTGGTTCTACCAATCGCCACGCGAAACATTGCGGAAAAATTAACTTTTGAATGAATAAACATTCATTAAAAAGTACTTGTACATTATGTTAAATAACGTTTCATTTAGCAAGGGAAGTGGCGGGGCACTTTTTCGTCCTATTTTAAAGCTTTTTCCTATCAACTCACCTAATCCTAGTTTATTATTATTTTTAATTAATCAAGCAAGTAAATAGTGCGAAAAAATTTCTTAAAAAACCCACTAGGTATTAAATAGGATAATAATTAACAAATGAATTAACAAAATGTATTAATAAAAATATTTAAAATAAATAAATGAGATTAACAATGCAACACTAGTAATTGAATTATCACAACAATTATCACAAATTGCCTTACAGTATCACAACTCTGGTTGAGGAAACAGTAAATATATCACAGATACTGGATTTATGTGTAGGGCCTAATACTTCTATGTTTCCATGAAAGTTAACATCACATCCCTACAAGTAGTGTTCTTGCTGGTGGAGAGACCCATAAAAAATTTCCTGGTCTGACGCTTTAATTCGGACTTAATATACTCCTCCCTCACTTCTCTCATGGAACAGGCCAATTCTGGTGTATCGAGGTAGTGAGGTTATAAATCTTAGAAATTTATTTTGGACCACTTGCAGTTTTTGGATGTTCGATTCGCGCGTGTAACTCCATGCTGGGCAAGCATACAGCAGGATTTGTTTAATAATTACTTTATAAAAAATTAGTTTATTTTCATCCACTCTCACGGGCCATCAGCGGAAATAAGGCTTTCACGGCCATTTTACTTTTCGTAACTATATCATCGAAAGAAAAGTAGTCTAATGGATGAATGAAATTCTGTACATACTGTATGAATGTATTCATTAGCAAGAATGGAAGGAAGTCGGTAGGATTATGACTATCCTACCGACTTTTTATTTAGTTGTGGGGGCAGAACCTCAGTCGCGCACCTGTTCTCTGAGCCCTGCCAACTGTAGATTAGGTAATAATTTTCTTAGCGTGAGTGGGTATTGTTAGTGAGTCTGTTAATATTGAAGTATTTTTAACAAACCACAAAATTAAAAGGAGAGATATAGAGATAGAGATAAAGTTGAAATGAAACGAAGAAAAATGCAAGAAGCTTATTTATATACGTGAGCAGCCGGCAATGTCCCTAGTAGTTAGCCAGCAGAAAGAAAAAAAATATCATTTATATGACTAGAGAAGTTAAGTTTTCGGACCAGAATTAAACCCAAGTACTTTACCCCTTCAACCACTCGATTTTGTGTCCGTGAATGGAAATGGTTTCCTTGAATATTAGTCGTCGTTTTGTGAAAAGAACGGCCTCAGTTTTGGGGACATTAATCCTGAGTTTTTGGCGATGACAAAACCTGCAAATCCTGGTGAGCTATCATTTAGACTTTTCACAATTGTCTTAGGCCTCCAGGATGAACAACGGACAGCTATGTCATCCGAATAAAGCGCAATCTTGCAATTTCTCAGTGAGGGGAGTGGATTTATAAAAAGGAGAAACAAGCATGGCCCTAGGATTGAACCTTGTGGAACTCCGGCGGCATTACACGGAAACAACGGGTTTTTTAAGTAGGCCATGACAACTTTTACAAGGTATCTTAAGAAATTCATTTCAGTGAGCCTGTATACTCTACTGTCCTGCCAGACCGAATCAAAGGCATTGTCCATGTCTAGGAGGACCTCCCAATGTGTTTCTTGTTGTTGAACATGTTAGTCACATGATCTACTGCGCGAGTGAGTCGGGTGGCCGTAGAGAGGTTTGGTCTAAAGGTGGCCATTGTCGATCGCTCCAAATGGAACCGCGCCGAGCCGTATAGTACCATTTGGAGTGGCTGAAATTTGAGGGGGCATTCACGACCGCTCCACTGCCAGTCGCTCCGATCGTCATCTAGTGAATTACTTCCTCAAAATGGATGACGATCTCTTGTGCTACGCTGTTGTTTGTTTATACATAAAAAGCAAAAAAACCGAAGAGGAAATTGTGTAAGAAGGGCTCCTGAACAGAAGCCGTAATAACCACATCAATTTGATGAAAGATCTTTCCCTTGAACCAGCTAATTGGAGGAACTATTTAAGTATGGATTAAACGTCTTATTTATATTTACTCAAGCTTGTACCCCCTTGATTAGAAAATAAAAGACAGTCATGAGAGAAATCATCACTCCACATGAAACGTTGGCAGCCATATTACGATTTCTCGCTACAGGGATGAACTTCGAAGAACTTAAGTTCTCACTATGATTTCTGCTCAGCTTAGGAGTTATAGATATCTTATCAGTCGTTGCATTTGTATCCTTTGTTTTGAAAAGGTCGCACAACTGGTCGAGGGCCGAATTTCTTTTATTTCTATTTCCATAAACATGTTCATTCAATTCAATCACCTCAACAATAAAATCTCGATTGACAACAAAGAATAAACGTTTTTTACTTTTTGAGAATGTACGACGAAGATGTTGGCTCAGTGACAGAGACTGTGCCAAAAAAAACGAAAAAAAACGCGGGTTTTCCTATTCACGACCAAGTCAGCACGCCAATATTGCCAATTATTCAGAAATCTGAGATGCGGTCTGGTGTGATGTAGGTTTCAGCAAAATTTTCTTTATCGTGCCAACGTTTCGATCTTTATTTTCATCATCTTCAGGGCATATTGGCACTCTCACCATGACACGCAAGAATGGCACAATTACACAGAAGACAAACACTTTGAGCCCTGAAGATGATCTCAATAAGACCGAAACGTTGGCACGATAAAGAAATTATTTTCTGAAACCTACATCACACCAGACCGCATCTCACGATTTCTGAATAATTATCGAATAACGGTCACTAATCACCACACAATATTGCCAATATTCCACCGTTCACGCCAGATTTGACCATTCACGAACGCACCTTGCCATCGTCGCGCCCCGGCGCATGTCGGCTCGCCTGTTCAGTTTTCCCATTGACGTGGCTTTTGGAACGTCGTTCCGTTTGGACTGCTAGGAGAGATCGTGAATGGCCACCTTAAAGCCGTGCTGCTCACCTATGATGATGCTGTTATAGCTGACTGTGATAGCTTTATTTTTGCGACCAATCGTCTCGCGCAACATTGCGAAAAATTTAACGTTTAACATGCTAAGAAAAGATACGATCTTACTGAACATTTCTCTATTCGAGTTACCACGAGTAACATATAACGAACATCGTGAACAACCCTATTGTGTGACTAACAAACATTGTCTGATCTGTCTAAATATCATTAAAAGATTAATTTTACGTTTTAAAAAATGCTTCGAATTATTTTGCTGAAAAGTTTTAACGTCATTCGATGGAACTTGATAATTTAAGAATAAATTCAAGTAAATTAAACAGTAAAATATGTAAATTTATGTTTTTGTACTTAGACTTCGTGTTAATGATGGGGTGGGTCATTACTAACATGAGCTAGTAAACATACCGAGTGATGGCCTACACAAAAATGCTTTCCGGTGGGGAAAAGCCCCTTTGCTGAAATATCTGTTTACCGGTGGATGCGGATTTATAACTCCGATTCTAATTGAGTTGAGTAATGGTGCCATTAAGGCATCTGGCGATGAAGCGAGCTTAGTCCAAACTCTTGTAATGAGAAGTATCTCACCCATTTAACTGGATGGTGATGTTTCAGACATCTCTGATCCTAATGCTCGGAAACTAACTTTGCCTCTCCTTACATCTTAATAAATATCAAACCAGTGCCGGATTAACTAAATCAAGATAAGCCCGTTTTGTTATTTATCGACTGCGTTGTGAACATCCTTACGTAGCTCTAATGGAATTAGTATGAAAACTACCGGCAAATATGCCTGTGAAAAACCCATTTGTCAAAATGTCTGAACTGTGTCAATTATACAGAGTACTCAAGAATGATCGGATAAATTAGTAATCTTACGAAACCGAGAAGGAAAGATTTTGAAGGAAGACAGATAATAAAATGATATTCGATTCACGATCACTCGGCGAATTTATAGATTCAGTGATTTTTCCCGTTCGCAAAAGGAATTTGGGGATATTATTTGTGATAGAATAATATTTCAGTAATACAAAGACTCAATCAATCTTTTTCAATTTCGTTTTGTCAAGTTTACGACGCCTTAAAACGTTTACAGAGATCAATACTGACAACCATGCAAAACGGGCTTCTATTTATTTTATAAAGGAAATATGTTAATATTACTTTTGTTTTGCCGACAAATCTCTTTTTAGATGGTATGATTTAGGGGCCTTTGTTCTGTTTGCGATTGATCCAAATTCAACTGTTATTCCCCCGATTAACGTTGTATTTAATCCATTTACGTTTTAGTGGTCAATTGAACAAGTTACTTCTTACAATTAATTGTTCTTTTTATGTAAGGTCTTGGTTGAAATAAAAAAGTCAGTGTCACGAGCGGGATTCGAACCCACTACCTTCGGCTAAATACGCCGCTTCTCTATCACTTGAGGTATCGTGACTTCGTATATTGAGATGGAGAGTTGGTTTTCGAGAGGATCGAAGTCACGGTAGCTCAAGTATATTTGGCGTATTTAGGAGAACGTCGTGGGTTCCAATCCCGCTCGTGTCACTGACATTTTTATCTCAACTAAAACCATACATAAAAGACGTAACTTGGTCAATTGCCCACTAAAACATAAATGGTTCAATATTTAATAAGTAAAAGTAGTATCACTTCACTAACCTCGTGGCCCCTTCATAAGTCGCTGAGAATCGAATCCTGATTACAAGACATTTTAAAATGGCAAAAAATTCGATAGGTTGTAGGTTGAGATGGAGAGTTGGTGTCCGAGTGGAGGGAAGTCACGATAGCTCAATTGGTTAGAGTAGCGGCGAATTTAGCCGAAGGTCGTGGGTTCGAATCCCGCTCGTGACACTGGCTATTCCCTTCTTAACTAATGAAATGGATGGCACCTCCCCCCCACAGAGGGTCTGTTTTGGTCTCATTATTTGGCGTTAGGGCAAGTACGGACATTGTGACCAGGAAAATCCTTCTAAGTAAAAAAATAATATAAAAGACAATTTAGAGAGGATAACATTTGGAGGGCACAGGAATGCCACCCTATTTAAAAATTATGCTTGAGCACGGCAGCGAGTATTTGGGTCCCCTGTTCCGATTCTTAGAGGAAACAGGATTGTTCCATTGTATACAGTAACAATAGTTGTGTATACCTAGTTTGCGTTGAGATTGAATGTATTTATTAGCGTGAATGTGTGATGTGGGAGCGTCGATGTGGCGGAATATCGAGTACCTCATCGACCCTCAATTAGTCTAGTTGTATATTTTTAGCAAAGTTTGTGTTGAGAGTGAATGTGTGACATGAGAGAGACGATGGCGGAATATCGAGAGCCCATCGACCTTCAATTAGGTTAGTTGTATAATATGTGTGAAGGGTGATGGAGGATTATGCAGTAGTCCATCACCCTAATTGAATGAATGGTATGTAATACGAGTGAATTTATTTTAAGAATGAACGTGAGTATGAATGGGTTTCGTTGGTTTGGATGCGATGTGTGCTGAATTGACCTGGCTGTTGATAGCACCTGGAGCCCTAACCTCGTTGGCTGGACGGATAAGACAAGCGTCTTCCCCCGGACTGCCAACACAGGTATGTGTGATTCTCGAGACTGCCGGCATTGTTCTATTTTATATCGTAATAATAGTTGTATATACCTAGTTTGCGTTGAGAGTGAATGTATTTATTAGCGTGAATGTGTGATGTGGAAGAGCCTACAAAAGCCTACGAGAAGTCGTGGGTTCAAATCCCGCTCGAGAAACTGGCTTGAAATGATTATCTCTATCAAGTCCTTACATAGAAAGAATAATTAATTGACAGTCGTATTTAAGCTTCATCATTTTTGCAGAATTTTTTTGTTATTGATATTAATTCTAGTCGATACATAATTCTCAAAAGGTCCCGTTAGTAAGTGTTTTAAATTTTGTAAAAAGACACATATGTGATATAAAGAAAATCATCAAACCCAAAATGATTCAATTCTACATAATAACATAAATATTGAACTTTTCAAAAAGAAACAGCCTTTTTTTCATTTCAAAAATTAGTTATTTCCATTTTTATTTCATATTAATTATCTATCAATTGTACTATGTGGTTATGTGGTGCACTTTTGACACAATATAGAAAAACAATGAATCCCTGCTTAAATTCGCTCTGATGAAAATACGTTCTAATTAAAACGAATTTATTAGTAAACACAGTTTCATTCTAATTTTCCATTAGATACCTGTTAATAAATTAAACCAGTCCAAAAAAATTCATTCTGTATTTAAATAAATAAAGATAGAAAATCGAGAAGATCCACTGAAAAAAATGAAATTCGATGGGGTAATTTTCCTAAATTGAAAATATAGTAAAAAGCATTTCTCAAGTTTAGAAAAAAAGTTGAAACTGTAATGACGAATGAAGTCGTATGAGATTTTCGAAATTCAACCGCAGCGCATTATCCCAATATTTTTGTACTTTCTTCTTACCACCACAACATGTATAGACAGAATGCTACAATGTATTGAAACCGGTGGGATTGGTGTAAATTCTACAGTTGACATGGTTTCACAGAAAGAAGTCTAGAGGCACTGGGACTGGGGAACGAGTTGACAATTTGAAGGGTGTTCCATGAGTGTCACTAATTTGACTCGAAACACGTTCCTCGCGTAATTTGGTGCTGGTCTATTATTATGTGCTGGTCTATTATTTCTGCTCGTGTTGAAAATAAGCATTTTGAATATTTTCATTGACATCAAATATTCTCGAGAAATACCTTTTTCCAGTATAAGAGAACGATATCGTCTAGCGTTTTCATTCAGTTTTGCTAATAAATGCGTTTTATTAACAAATTTGGCGGCAGTTTGAACAAATACGCGTAATAGGTCAAAAAAGAAGAAACACACACACACACACACACACACACACACACACACACATTGTGCCTTGAAGCTATGAGATTTATTTACTTCTTCAGGGCCTGGGATTTATAAACATTGTTTGAAATTTACAAATACATGTAGGATGTGGATAAAAAATTATGAATTGATACAATGCTAGCAAATTTTAGATTAAATTTTTTTAATGTATACAATGATAGAAAATTTTAGATTAAAAAAAGAATTTATACAATGCTAGAAAATTTTAGATTCAATCAAAGTTTGTAGTAGTATTTTTTTCACATTCTACATGTGTTTGTAAATTTCAAACAATGTTTATATATCCAAGGCCCTGAAGATGATCTCAATAAAGATCGGAACGTCGGCACGATAAAGAAAATGTTTTTCTAAAATCTTCATGTGTTTTTTTTTTCAATTACCCCTTTATATAATAAACTGTTTACGTTTCATGGATTATTCTTTTTTACGAGTGTCAACACTTTTTAATCCTCTCCTAAACAAAAATGTTTGTTTACTTCAGTAACATTTCGTTACTAGGAAATACTTCAGTATTTACAAAGATGTAATAAATGCGTGATATTCGCGTAATTTCGTTTTACGAGTTTAAACTCGGTCGTGACGGTGTCCAAACGGTCAGAAACATTAATGAAGCCTGGGGCGATGGCAGTATGTGTGAGAGCATCAGAAGTGGTTCAGAGATGGTTTAAAAAATTTCGAGTGGGAAGCCTTGAAAACAAACAAGGTTGTGGAAGTATTTCTTCCCTAGGTGATATTGTTCTGCGAGCTTTGATCCAAGAAAATTCCAGAACAACTGTTCGAGAATTTGCAGAGAACCTTTCAGTTTGCATATAGATTGCGGATAACCTTAAAACGATTGGAAAGGTTAAAAAGCTCGAAAGTTATGTTCCTCATGCATTTAACGACCGTCAAAAAATTATCTTTATGACGTTTGCGAAACACTTCTTTGCCATGACAGAAACAAACCTTTTCTGGATAGAATTATTACTTTTGATGAAAAATGATTCTCAACAATAAAATCAGACGTTCTGTACAGTGACTCGACAAAGGAGAAGCAACACCACATTTTCCAAAGCTCCCAACTCATCAAAAAAAGGTGATAGTGACTCTTTGGTGAATTTCATGTGAGTTGATTTAGTACAGCTTCTTGAAACCTGGCGAAACGATCAGTGCCGAAATGCATTGCTCTCAAATTGAAGGAATACACCAGAAATTGGCATTATTGACGCCATCTTTAGTCAACCGGAAATTGCTGTCGGTTAAACGACTAGGTTGGGTCCCACGTCTCACATGCGACAACACGAAAAAAGTTGGACCTTGATTATTGGGTTCTGCCTCACCCTCACCATTCTCCAGCCCTCTCGCCTACGGACCACCATTGTTTCACACATCTGGACAACATTTTACAACATAAAAAATTTATTGATCAAAAGTCGTCAGAAAATGCGTTTACAGAATTAGTTAATAATAAAAGTTCAAAATTCGATTCAGAGGGTACATAGAAAATACCATAACGTTGGGAGAGTAAAGGAGGGTATTTTAATTAATAAAAAAAATTAAATTAAATCATTTATTCAATTGTTTTTATTTTACACACACNTATATATATAGGTATTTTATATCTAATTTTTTAGGAAAAAATTGAATGGATTTTAAAGGGTAGATTGCCTATATAACTGGAATGTTTTCTTTATTTAGAAAATTGCAATTGCTTGTGATTTTGGCATGTACGTAGGTTGTTTTTTTTCCTCCAGTGGTGTAATATATGACAAAGAACAATGACACATTTACATGGAAAACAAACACTTTGAGCCCTGAAGATGATCTAAATAAAGATCGGAACGTTGGATGAGAAAGAAAATGTTTTTCTAAAACCCACTTGACACCGGGCCGCACCTCACGATCTCCAAATAATCATATGACAAATATGTTGCCAATTAATGCGTGGTGAATAAAGGTATTGACCTGGGGTCCTAGGGGATGGGGATAGGGATAAGAGAGGCGGCCACAAGGCCTACTGCACCTCGACCTAAGTAGATCTTTTGTGCTCCTTTATTAATTATAACTCACTGCCTAGCTTCAACCTATTAACCAGCCTCTACAGCTTTGCCAGCGGTTTCTTGGTATAGTTACTTTACTTACTTACTTACTTTTGGTTTTTCTTGTCCTAGTTGGAGAACTTGCACATACACACCGCAATACCTTCGCAGAAACATAAAATGTGTTCTGCAGTTTCCTCCTATTCCTGGCAGTATCTGCACAGTGTTTCTTCTGTCTGTACTCCTATCTGGTGCATGTGCTTTCTTAAGTGGTAGTGCCCCGTCAGGAGTCCAACTAGAATCCTGGTTCGGTAGCCTTTCAACAGTTCTTTTGTAAGTTTTGCGGATGGTTCTTCTATGAATCTCTTCGGGTGCGTCATACCTGTGGTGTTTTTCCATCAGGTTTTGGACTAATTAAGGATCCATTTTAAGATGTATCCTCTTGTGTGGCAGTTTGCTAGGCCGCAGTAGGGTTCTGGGCCCATACAGTCCATGTTGGCTCCCTTTTCGGCCAACGTGTCAACTTTTTCGTTGCCTCTATGCCCCGAATGTCCAGGGACCCATGCAAGGGGTAGGCCTCCATGCATTTCCAAATTCTTTTTGCCTTCGCCTCGCATGAGCTGCCTTGCTGTCAGAGAAAATGGCTATCTTCCGGGAATTTATTCCTAGCCTTTTTATTTCTCTGGCACATTGTTCAATCGCTATGATTTCAGACTGGAAAAGTGTAGCATACTTGGCTACGTTTACCGTCAGTTCGGTCTTGGGGTTCATCCCAAAGACCCCAGCTCACGTACCCTTGTCGGTTTTGGTGCCGTCAGTGTACCAGTAGGAATTTGCTTTAGTGGTGTTCCCTTGGCCCATTCTTCCCGTTCTGGTATCGGGGTCCTGGGGTAAATTACCATAAATAAAAATTTTTAAGAAAGTAAATCACAAAATTATTGAGATTATTCAACTCGACAACGAATTTCTTTCTTCGGCTTTGTGTGTGGAGTAAATATGTCCGGGCCGTACGTTGTCTGTGTTCCTTAAATGCTAAACAACGTCGATCCAACGGCGGATAGCCAGAGCGCGGGGCGATTAAAAGTTTTAATGTGGCGGAAAATAGCGGGTAAATTTTCCACAATGAACCGCCTTATGTCAATTCGGTCAAACCCGACTGGAATTATGGGTTTCGTCGATTTACCGGTGTTGGCTTACTGGCTTTTTAAGACCGGCAATAAACCATCCGAAACGATCCATTTACACTTCGGTTTTTATTTCCCCATGTCAGGATGCGAAATCTGAAGCCGTCTTATCACCGGAACCCTTTTAATCTTGCTATTAAAGTTATGACCTTTTTAATGCTGCCGGCATACTAATCTTACACGTCTAGATTACAGTGGACTCCGGTATAACTCCTATAGTTTCACAGCTTTCTCACAAATCGTCTTCAAAGCGTTCGAATCAAGTCTATATAACTCTCTGAATTTGAAGTTAATGCTAGCGTACCTCAGGGATCACACTTGAGTCAATGACTCCTTTACCAATGACCTTCCTTCTATTCTTCATTCTGTACTATCATTGCTATTTGCAAATGATCTAAAATTATTTTCTTCGTCTCTAATACAGAAGATTGTCTTACTCTTCAGCATCATTAGACAACTTATATAATCGGTATGGTATGGTAATAAGGTTACAAGGAAGCAGGGTCTCCCCAGGCACTGCAGCCTTCAGGCTTATTGTACCTTCCTAGTTCCTTAGTTCGGTGCAATAGATTCAATCCTTTTTCTTAGAAGTATCACGTCATTGACTGTCGCTGCTACAATTTCATTCCCTAAGTTTTTTTCGTATGTTTGGCTAAATCTCCATTGAGCTGGTGTTTCGCATTCGAAGATGATATGGGTGGCTGTTTCCTCCTCCTCATTACATAATCTGCACGTGGGATCATCGTTGTATATGCGCATGTTGTGTAGATGTTTTCTCAGATGCCAGTGACCGGTTAGTAGTCCTACCACTTTTCTGAGTTGCAGTTGCAGCAGTGATTTTGCCAGTCTTAGTGATGGTTGTTTCATCAAAAGTTTACTATGTCTAGCGCCGCTAGAGTTTATCATCTACTCCTTTTGTTTTGTTTGGATCCATTCTGCGTTGGAGGATTCTATATTTGTTATCCCAAGTATAGGTTCGGGGCTTTTGTATGGTCTTGCAGATCCTCCTCTGGCCAGTCTGTCTGCTTTCTCGTTACCCAAAATTCCCCTGTGCCCTGGCACCCAAGAAATCATCAGGTTGTTGGGTTTTCCCTGGTTTTGGAGATTTTGCATGCATTCAGCTACTAATTTTGATGTGATTCTCTTACATGATAATGCTTTAATGGCTGCTTGGCTATCAGATCTTACAAGGACTTTTTGGCCAGTGTAAACTCTTTTAAGATGTTCCAGGACACAAGCATTGTATTTTTGCTAGAAAGACCGAATAAACTTTCCTGAGTTTGATTGCTCATTTTTTGGGCTTGAACAAAAAACGCCCGATCCGGTTCCTTCGTTTGTTCTGGAGCTATCTGTATACCATATACTCTATCTGATGCTCCTGTGTTCTTCCTCTTCTTTATAGTCCGTTGAAACTTTATAGGATGTTGTAAAGAATGTTTTCGGGATCATATAGCCAGTCCCCATTTCGAAGAATGGATGTCTGATTTTGTTAATTATGGTTATAAGCCCGAATTATTTAGTTCCTATCCAATTTCATTGGCATGGGGCCTAAATGAGCTTTTTCTAGCCTCTCCTTGAATAAATATATCCAGTGGAGGTGTCAATCAATATTCAAATTAACTCTCAAATTAGAGATCAATGTAAAACCAAGATATCTAACACTGTAAGCGTAAGGGGTAGGCAAGCAAGAACACATTATTATCATCACAAGTATGAAAAGTAAATTTTAAATTATTAGTATTAATTAAGTACTAATAATTATGTGCGTAAAGCTTACATGTATTATTGTTATTCGTGCTTAATTCAAGATTTTAAACCAATATTATCGAGCACTGTTAGATAATAATTTATTGGCTTATTGGTAATTAATAAAAAGGCCAACAAAAATCTCCTTTCTGAAGGTTTTATTGTATTTATTAGAAATAACTTTCAATAAGCTTTCTTATTTTAGTCAATAAAGTAGAACATATTGTGTTGGTCAAATAGAGCACATCTTGGCAAGTAATGACCATTTGTTTGATCGTGTCTATGCTATATTTTTTTTTTACAATTATTTTGTTAATAAACCCAAGTTACACATTTTTTAAAAATAGTTATTTAATTTTTTAAGAAAATGTTTTTAACATTTGTAAAAGGAAACAGGAAGTCAAGAATGAGTCTTTTTAAAAGCAAGCCCAGATCAAAAAAGCTGTTAAAATCCTTAGATTGTAGCTAGTTCTTTCTGAGCCTTAATAAAAAAATCCGTTAAATTTCAATTCGACAGATAAAAATGAATATGAAGATATGTGAACATATTCTAATACCTAAGCACAGGACAGGAAAAACATTGGAACTGCATTTCGTACCCGGTGGGCACTCGGAGCAGGTCGGCATACCAGTCCTGAAGAGGTACGTGTCCACTTTTAAGATAGCTGGTACGAAGTTACAGACGATGTGGAGGTTGCGTTGTCCGCTTTGAGAGTGGATATTAAACAGCGCGCTGCAGCCGACTTCCTTTGTTTCGTGCAGCATGACCTGGTTGAAATATTCGCTATCGGTTACCCTGGAAATATCGGATTTGCATTTCTGACGTCAAACACTTACGATGTGGATCTTACCAGAAGTAGCGACGTCCAGATCCTCGAATCAACTGTCTGTTCGACAGATAAAACCAAGACTTTATCGTTGATAAGATTTCGTTGCTTGGATCCAGGGAAACGCTGAGTTTCCTTTGAACCAGTTGGCCGACTAGAGAATCCACTGACCCAAAAAGATTAAACGTAAGATATTACATCCAATATGACACTACTTCAAAACAATCGTCTCATTTTACGTTGGCCTTAGCTAATTCGATTTACTGAACAAGCTAAATATTTATACTTCAAGTAGATAACACGATGAATAATTAATTAGTATTAATTATTAATGAGATAACATGATTGTAGACTACAACAGACGAACTAATTGAATAATTGTGTCAATAACGCTATAATCGAATTCTCCGAGGGACCTTAATTTACTAGCATTAATTTCAATTGGTATGACTTCTTAAAATTAATAATATTAGAGGATTGTATTATTATTAAGTCATGAAGGATACGTGATAGGTTCTGTTTCTAATTTCTCAACTTAACCGAACTTAACTGCGCACTTACAAAGCAAAGCAACTTCAAATACATATACGAAATTATTTAATCAGTTGTGTCAACAGCGTTGTGCCTAAGTTTTCAAAGTTATTTTTTAATATTTAGATCCGTTTCTTTAAATTTAGATGGCTCTTTGAAGATAAGAAGATAATTTTTTTTTACGAGGGTTCGCAACAGCAAAGGTTATATCAACCCTCGAGGTGCCGGTGTTTCTGATAAAAGCCCACTTGTAAGTATGTCGGGTCCGAATCCAGGGCTGCTGGATTCGAACCCGGGACCGTACAGTGATGGCGCCGTGTCAACGCCTAAATCGGGAAACACACTTAACCGATGCAACGCTATGCGACCCTACACGACCCGACCAAAACGTTACGTTTTAGTAGGGTGTGCACATCTATGAGACGTCAAGCGCACGCCACGTACTGTCACACAGCGTGTATCACAAATCAGTATCACAATCGCAACGCCTCTTTTGTTCTTAATGCATTATTTTGAGCAAAACCATGTAATAAATTGTTAGTTTAATTTAATTGTTTAAACTAATGTTATTCCGGTGTTTTGATAAATTTTCTTACTATCCATCATATATAAATAATTTTTATAAAATCTCATCAATTTTGATCTCGTTTAATTTGGTTTATATTAAAATAAGAATGTTGTAATTAATATAACGACAAAATTATATATACTTAGCTTGAAATAAACTACAAAAATATGAGTGTCCTGCTCTGACGCTAGTTGACGAAAATAGTGTAATTTTATGATCAAAACCATGAAATAAATTGTTAGTTAAATTCATTATATCAAAAAATGGTATTCCGGTGTTTTGATCAATTTTCTACCAAACCATTAAAAAAATTTTTGAAAATAAAAACTAACGAATTTTGGATCTCGGTTAATTTGGTTTATATTAAAATAAGTATGTTGTAATTAATATAACTTACATATACATACTTGCAATTAATATACATAGTTTGAAATAAACTACAAAAAATATGAGTGTCCTGTTCTAACGCTACTCGACGAAAATGGTGTAATTGTACGATCAAACCAGGAAATAAATTGTTTGTCAAATTTTATGAGCAAAACCGTATAATAAATTGTTAGTTAATTTCATTATATCAAATGGTATTCCGGTGTTTTGATCAACTTTCTACCAAACCATTTAAAAAAAATTGGAAAATAAAAACTTACGAATTTTGGATCCCGCTTATTTTGATTTATAATAAAATAAGTTTGTTGTAATTAATATATCGACAATAATATATGTAGTTTGAATAAAAATATGAGTGTCCGGTTCTTTTGTCTTCGACTGTACTCGATGCTACGCGATGAAAATCTGGACAGTGGGGATCGCAAAGCGTAGAGTAGGGTAGCGTCGCGTGGCAACTGGGCAGCAAGGGGGTAATACAATCTTATGGAAAATTGGACTTTGGTTTTGCGTCGGGTAGGATCGGGTAGCGCCGCATAGTGTTGCATCAGGCGTGTCCCGGCTTAAACCGTTGCGGCCACCAACGTCCCCAAGAAGAATCACAAATGATTAAAATTTACAAGTGTAAAATGTTGCATTGTTCATGTCTCCTCTTTCATAAAACATCTACTAAATTTATTTGGTTGTAAGAAGATTATTCTCCAGAGAATACAGATAGAATAAAATTTGGCTATCTGAGAAGATTCAAGGATAACGTATTAAATTACATCCAATCGAGGTGTCGAAGAAAAGAATCAAGAAATTTCCATAAGTCATAAATTCCGTGACATATTTGTGCTTAAGAGACAACACGACAATGCAGATAACTTGTTGATTTCAGTACAATGAGTGTGACACAAACTATTGGGTTGTCCGGAAAATAATGCAGGATTTTAAGTTTTCATTTAAAAAAATCTATATAAAATATTCTGTTTACGTTTACAGGATTACTCATTTGTATGAATGTCAACACTTATTAATCCTCTTCCAAATGATATTGTTTGTTTACCTCTGTAGCATTCCGCTACTTGGAAATAATTCAGTCATCCTTATAATGTCAAAGCGAGAATTTCGTACGATTTTCTTTTACGAGTTTAAACTCGGCCGAAGCGGAGCCCAAACGGCTAGAAACATTAACCAAGTCTGGGGCGAGGGTTGTGTTAATGAGTGCACTGTGCAAAGGTGGTTTAAAAAATTTCGGGAGGGAGATTTCAGCCTTGAAGATGAAGAAGGTCGTGGAAGGCCTTCCTCTCTTAATGATGATGTTCTGCGATCAGTGGTGGAAGAAAACCCCAAAACAACTGTTCGAGAACTTGCAGAGCAACTCAAAGTCAGTAAAACGACCGTCGCTGACCACCTCAAGGCGATTGGAAAAGTGAAAAAACTCGAAAATTGGGTTCCACACTCATTAAACGATCGCCAAAAAAATCAGCGCTTTGATGTTTAGAAGCTCCAATACATTTTCCAAAGCCCCCAACTCATCAAAAAAAGGTAATGGTTACGGTATGGTGGGCTTCATTTGGTTTAATACACTACAGCTTCTTAAATCCTGGCGAAACCATCAATGCTGAATCATACTGTAACCAAATTAATACCATGCATCAGAAATTGGCAGTAATGAAGCCCTCTTTGGTCAATCGGAAAGGGCCCATTTTGTTGCATGACAACGCTCGACCACATGTGTCACGTGTAACGTCACAAAAATTATTGGAGCTTGGCTATGAAACTTTGCCTCACCCACCCTACTCTCCGGACCTCTCGCCTACTGACTACCATTTTTTTAGACACCTGGACCACTACTTAGAACACATAATATTCAAAAATCAAACGGAACTGGAAAATGCATTTATTGACTTTATCAATTCTAAAAATTCTGAATTCTACTCAGACGGAATTAATAAGTTACCAACACGTTGGGAGAAATGTATTGAGAGTATGGGAAATTATTTTGATTAAAGAACATTGCTTTAAAGTAACTAGTTTCTTTTTTTTTGTTTAATACCAAAATCCTGCATTATTTTCCGGACAACCCAATACTCATTCGGAGTTGAGTATAAAAAACATAAAACGTATTTTGTGTTCTTATGTATTCATGTATGCAGGTCTGTAAATACCATTTAAGCAAAGTGCACATTTCATGGACAACATGACGAATCAAATAGCTAATCGGGAGCTTTTTTGTGCGGCAGATATTCATTCAATCGCCTATCGTATGGCTAATCTTTTTTATTTTTGAAAGGAATAGAGTGGAAAAGATCCAAGTTCTGTTAAGAAATCAGGGTTTGTTATTTAATTTTGTTTAAAAAAATTACCTCGGTCTCTACACAAATCTCGTTCTGGTATGCATTGCGCTGCCCATCGATTTGCTAAGTTCTGCAACTCATGATTCCATTTCTGGAAAAATAATCAGATTTAGAGCAGTCTATTGACTATCAGTCAGATCCGGCTGATACCGACAACGTAGTGGAGTGCGGTTGCTTTCAACTTGCGGCCTAGATCGTTTCTCTTGAAGTTCAGCGTGTGAACGATCTTTTTCATCAGAGAGTTATCGATTT
The DNA here is from genome assembly GCF_000648675.2 of Cimex lectularius. Lineage (NCBI taxonomy): Eukaryota > Metazoa > Arthropoda > Insecta > Hemiptera > Cimicidae > Cimex > Cimex lectularius. The sequence continues at coordinate 465,343 of NW_019394219.1, forward strand.
GGATCAGAGTGGGCCTTATGCACCTTTCGCCGTACTTCAGCTCCTGCGGGAAAAAGGAAACGAGGCGACTGGTGGAAAATGGTCAGACCTTGACACCTCACCTTGAACCTGCACATGGTATGGTTGTCCCCGCACTTCGTGCAGCACGGGTCTCCTATGGACCATTTCGTTTCCGCGCCGTGAATGAACAAATAAATTACGAAGCTACAACACACAAAAGCAAAGAACTTTTTCTCGACGTCATTCATACTCGTAAACGGAAAAAATCATATGGTTTTCATTTTAAAAGAAAAAATATATATTCTTTTACTTCGACAGTTTGACTACAAAATTTTTATTTTTTTCTTACATTTATTTAATATTTGCAACTACAAATATTGTATTAAGAAAATATGTTCATATACTAAATATAGGAGAACTTGTCCAGTAGCAACACTCCTTCACACTAAAATCTCTCAAACTTCGCTTAATGAAAAGATCTCAGGGCAACCTTTCGCTTCAATAATCTTGAAGGTTTGTCGTGTAGGGTTAACGTGACTTTTAGGTAGGTCTACTCTAAATTAGCCTTGGATCGTGAAAAGGGCAGAAAGGACCGCTTTTTGGCAGAACGAAGGCTGAGACGAATGCCATCGGGATTCGTCGAAGCGTGTGTGACTATATACAGCGTAAGCCCCGACGAGACAATAAAGCTGGGAACACACTTACCCGATGCAACGCTATGCGACGCTACCCGATGCTACCCGACGTAAATCCAAAGTCCAATTTTCCATAAGATTGTATTATCCCCGTACATATCAGCCCGACGCTATGATTCTATGATTTTCGTCGGGTAGCATCAAGTACAGTCGAAGACAAAAGAACCGGACACTCATACTTTTATTCAAACTATATGTATTATTGTCGTTATATTAATTACAACATACTTATTTTAATATAAACCAAATTAACCGAGATCAATAAGGCATTAATTTTTTTTTTTAAATAAATTTTATTGGTTAGGTAGAAAATTGATCAGAACACCGGAATACCATTTTTTGATATAATGAATTTAACTAACAATTTATTACATGGTTTTGCTCATGAAATTACACTATTTTTGTCGAGTAGCTCACAACAGGACACAAATTAATTTTAATGGTTTGTATAAAATTGATTAAAACACCGGAATACCATTTTTTGATATAATGAAATTAACTAATAATTTATTACTTATACAATTTAACTAACAATTTAGTTCATGGTTTTGCTCATAAAATTACACCATTTTACAATTTACACTCATATTTTTTGTACTTATTCCAAACTAAGTATATGTAATTTTGTCGTTATATTAATTAAAACATTTTATTGTAAACTAAGTTAAACAAGATCAAAAATTCGCAACTGTTTATAACAATTATTTGATTATGATGGTTAGGACCAAAACAGGACCAAAATTTACCAAAACACCGGAATAACTGTATTTAAAACAATTAAGTTTAAAAAAACAATTTATTACATAATTGTGCTCATGAAATTTAACTTACAATTTATTTCATGGTTTTGCTCATAAGATTACACACAGAACAGGGCACTCACATTTTATGTAGTTTATTTCAAAGTAAGAATATGTAATTTTGTCGTTCTATTAATTACAGCATTCCTATTTTAATGTAAACCAATAAATTTTATGAACAATTTATTAAATTATTACGTTGCTTTTCTCATGATTATTTGGAGATCGTGAGATGCGGTCTGGTGGGACGTAGGTTTTAGAAAAACATTTTCTTTATCGTGCCAACGTTTCGATCTTTATTGAGAACATCTTCAGGGCTCAAAGTGTTTGTTTTCCGTGTAGATGTGTCAATCTTGTCTGTCGTGTTGAGAGTGCCGCACTTTGAGCCCTGAAGATGTTCTCAATAAAGATCGAAACGTTGGCACGATAAAGAAAATGTAATTTTTATTCACATCCTACATGGATTTGTATAATTTAAACAATATTTATAAATCCCAGGCCCTGAAGATGATTTCAATAAAGATCGAAACGTTGGTACGATAAAAAAAAATGTGTTTCTAAAACCAACGTCACACCAGACCGCATCTCACGACCTCCAAGTAACTATCAAGTAACGGTCACCACCATTTCTGATAACTAAATTGAAAAGATGTATTGTCTTGTCCTATCTAAATTAGCTTTTTACATGTTATTTCATATTGTTTACATAACGTAATGTTTTATTGTTAACAATGCTTTTGAAATGCAACTTCTGCTTGATTTTTATCAATCATTTGCTTTAATTTATTTTCAATATGTTTTATATCTGTATTATGCTGCAAGAGCCTTTAGTTTTGCCGTTTCCTATCCTTGTCTTAAGTCATTATTGGTTTGGCATGTCAGGCTCGTTTTGGCATAAAGCCGATTCCAATGGTGAATTTTTTTGGACGGGACAAGACAGCGAGGATACAGGAAGGATTTAGTGACTGTTAGTCAATGATTTTTTGGAGATTGTGAGTTGCGGTCTGGAGTGACGTAGGTTTTAGAAAAACATTTTCTTTATCATGCCAACGTTCGATCTTTATTGAGATCATCTTCAGAGCTCAAAGAGTTTGTTTTCCGTGTAGTTGTGTCATTCTTGTGTCTTGTTGAGAGTGGCAGTGGTATTACGGGTTTATAGAGAAAGCTACCCGTTGGCAGCCGCTCTGGATTAATAAAGTGATATTAATCATTTAAGAGTTCTCTTATCCGTAATCTTTTCAGCCTCTTACGAGGTAATTGTGGGTAATGGAGTAATCGTGTTTGTGGGTTAGTCTGACTTCCTAATTTTCTATAAAAACGTCTGTAATATTTTTAGATTTAGATATAGATAATAAAAATAGATTTATGAAAAAACTGTTAGCGTGTGAAGATCTCTGTGAAGTGTGTTATTTATTTTTTTTTAATTTATTTTTATTTATTTTTTTTTTTGACTGGGGCTTCCGACATCTAGGTCATTTTAGCCCCCAACTATGTCTATATTCTATTTACCCTTTCAAACACTACATTCATCCAAATAAATACATTCATACACATAAATACTTTGCTAATACCACCCTTCCGATCTTCACTCGGCCACTCTCATGATCCAAAAAGACCTAAACTCCATCAACGAATGGGCCCATAAAAATTCCCTAGTCATCAATCCGTCCAAATCCCTGCCATAATTATCGGGTCCAAGCATCTCCTCAATTCCCTCCCCAGTATCCCACCTCTCATACTAAATAACCATTCCATCCCCTTCTGCTCCTCGGTTAAAAACCTAGGAGTAGTCTTTGACCCAAACCTTTCCTCACCCTGTTTCGTCGGTCCTGGCTTCTCTTACCTTTCTCCACCCGCAAACTCCTTGTATCTTCCCTTAAACTTCCCTTCTTCGATTATAGCTGTGTGGCATACGGTGGTCTCTCGGAGGGGGGAACGCGCGGTTGAAGCGTATTATGAATTGTTGCGTAAGATTTGTGTACGGCACCCCACGGGGATCCCGGGTGTCGGGGTTGTGTTCCCAACTTTCCTGGCTATTCTCCTCCTTCCGTGCACAGTATTTCCTAGGTTGCTTTCTTTTGCAGTCCATCCACACTCGTCGTCCTCCTTACATCATCCAATCGCTCCAATTCAACTCCTCACATCTCACTCGTAAGACCCGCTCATCCCCAATCGATCTTATCCTTCTGTAACATACAACCCATACCTTCGAAAGATCCTTTCTGATCCGAGCCCCTAAACTCTGGAACTCCCTTCCCCTTTCTATTCATCACGCTGCCTCATTTTCCTCCTTTAAATCCCACCTGTATAATCACCTCTCCTCCAAGCAGAGACCTCACGTTAACATTTGTTATTTTTGTTAAATATTCTCGTAATTTTTTCTTCTGTCCTGCCTTATTGGTATACATTGTGACAAGATTTCTATCTTTTTTTACTTTTAACTTCATAGAAGGAACTTCCTTTATTTATTTCATGTAAATTATTCTTAGGGGACACCAGTCCCAGAATAAAGTTATTTTTCTTCTTCTTAAATACATCCATATAGTACACTCATTCCGTTTGGTCGGTGGAGTACTTGATATTCCTCCACCGATCCTATACTCAAACTAATCTAGATTGGGGTCGATGGAGTACTTTTATAAATATTCTGCCATCGACTCCGAACACACACTTACGCTCTCATCGTTCTAGGGGTGATGATGACGTTATATTTCACCCTCACCCCTCACCATTCACGCTAATAAATACATGCACTCAGACAAAACATATAGACACAAAACCCGTAAGACATACTATATACAATTAAAAAAACCCAATTTCCTCTAAAAAGCGGAACAGGGGACCCTGAAACTCGCTGCAGTGCTCGAGAACTATTCTTAAGTCCGGCGGCATGCCTACACGATCTCTGTATAGCGCAAAAGCATGACACGCCTATATTATGTGGGACACATCGAGCAACCAGTTGATTAGGTAATAAATCATTATAGATCGTTTTTTGAATGTATATTTTTTAATCTTTTGTATTCCAAGTTAGTCTTCAATCATACGTAAGTCCTAAATAGTTAACTTTATCGGATTGAGAAACAGGTTCATTGTATACGTATATGGTAGGACAAATTTCACGGCGAAGTGTAAAGGTGATATGTTGTGATTTTGAAGGGGTTAACCTTTATTTTCCAAAGATTGTTCTTGGCCAGTGAGCAATGAGAAGTCTAGAACTTTTTTCTTTTCTTATGAGTTCTGCACCTTCTCTTCACTCACCTGTGTCCTGTGTGAGCAAAAATGGTCCTGATGTTTATTCCTCATTCAGAAACTGGCCACGAGTTAAATGATAAAAATAAAAGAATTGTGTTGCTCTTGAAAGTAGGATGGAAGGAGGTTGGCCACAATATATATCACTACGCTGATAGGGACTTTTTTGGGAGGAAGTCTGGTACTTTTAACTTTTCTTTTGATGTCCTCAGGTTATGTAATAAAAAAACAATGTACTTGGCTATAGTGTAGATATCATTGCATTGATAGACTAATTTTTTGGAGGGGGTCTGGAACTGGCCCTTTTTTTTCAATGTTAGGATTTTGTTGGGACATTCTTATCAGGTACGAGATCTTTGAAATTTCATTAAGCAGCAAATCTGAAATTTCAAATAATTATAAAAAAAATCCAATGTGCTGATAAAAACTTTTATAATCATCTCAATTCTTAAAGAGAAAAGGTTACAGTACATTTTCCAATAAATTACGATTGTTTTGCGGTGACCAGTTATGAAGCCAGTTATTTTAAGAAAGTTGCTTTCGGCGGCAGTCGTTGTTAAGGCAAAACTAAACTATGGCCTCACCGAAACATAAAGTCAGAGAAAAATCGCCTTTAGAAAATTGGAAAAGCGTTGCACATGAAGGCTTCCCATCGGTGGGTCTATGCGGTCGTCGAGAGTGCGACCGTCATCGGCGAAACTTCTCCGATAAAGTACAAAAGCTAAGTTGACGAACATGGCACTTCGAAGGCAGATTGAAACTTGCTGTTTGCCGAAATCTCTTTGAACCGCTTCCTATGTTGTGGCTGACGTTTCCGACCTGTTACCTCATTTGACGTTGATTCGAAACTATTTTCACCGTTTCGCTTTTGAAAGGAAAATGCTTCTTTAAAAACGTAAATGTCAACCCTAAATAATATTTGGAAAAAAATAATTGTAAAGGTAGATTATCAACGAGAGGATGATTGGCGTACTTGTACCATACAACCTGATTTACATTACATGTAATGACCAAATATTTACCGGATAAATTTGAATGAATGATAATGTAACATCCTCTTTTTAGACTATTTTTCTTGTGACTTACTAAAAAAAAATTGTTCAGCTGTAGAAAAATAGCTTTGCCTTGTCTCGATGTTAGTGCTCCTATTAGTTGAGAAGTCTCTTATTAATTTGTCTTGATACCATGATTGAAAGGTCTAACGATGACAAAAAGAAGACTTTTGTTTATTATTGCTGTTGCACTCGTTCAGTAACAAATTTGGACAATTTTATCAACAAATGAATTAGGGTGGTATGATTTTTTGTTTGGGAGGCTAATGAAAGTTATACGGTTGATTTAAGAACGGCGAAATGAGCCAAACAGGGAAAGTACGATGGAACGTGGCGAAACGCTTCAGCCCTCGAAGGCCAAAAATTATTGTGTTTTCGTAAAGCGACCCAGCGTAAATATTTGCTCTCCTCCGGCCAGGACGGGCAAAAACTTCCTTGATCCGTGGCATGATCGATTGAATACACGAGGTTGACAGGTGTTGCCGGCGTGGAGACATTCAATATTTAATATTTATCGAGGCTTAGCCTGTAATGAAAGAGTATGTGGTTGAACTCAGCCGCGATTTTTTTTCTTTCCACGTTTCCGAAACTTTAGGATGGCTTAATTTTTCTTTCGGGGCGAGTTTTCCATGATCACTTGTCGGACGTGAGGATTTTAATCTAACGTATAAGTATTAACAAATTTTTGTATTACTAGCGCAAACCCGTTTGGTTTTAGGCGCTCCTGTTTTATTAAAGCAAAATCCTTTTGTGAGAATTAAAGACGGTACGGAGCGCACTTCGATTCAATCGGTGGCACCAACTTGTTAAGAGGTCAAAAGAAAACTTTTCCAATTTTCCTCTTTCGCCTTTAACCTCGTGCTTTCTTTTTATTTTCGTCGATTCTGTTAATTTTTAATGCACAGCGTCCGGTCCATTTATTTTTACTGTAAGAGAGATGTTTGAATTTTTCATTAGAATTCTAAAATTTTGAGACTTCTAATAAATTTTGACGTTTCCTTTTATGATTGAGTTTAAATTCCTTTTAAGGCTAAAAATTTATTTGACAGTTGCTAGCAAACACCCCATAATATAAAATTATATCCATATGAATGAAAAGGCGGAGTTAAATACGATAATAACCCTTTTGTTATTTGTTTTACAGAATTGCTTTTATTGGATGATTCTATTGGTTTGTAACGCTTACTATCGATATCTAAAAAGAGTTGGGGAGAAACAAGAATAATACATCACGTAAAAACGCATTACAAAATGTTTGTTTTAACCCTGTTATGTCTGTTAGGTCCTGTTAGATCGAGAAAAATGATGACGTAGACTTGTAAGAATCGGCTAGTGAACATTATTAACAGACCAGGTTAGGTGTTAGGTAGAAAATGTAGTCACATTGCTATCCGTTAGGGCGTAGGTAACCAACATGGCAACCATGAATTTAACAGCTGTTTTTTGTTTACATGTATTTTTATCCTTAAGTACGCGTTAATTAAATCAAACCAATACATTTCTTTTGTTAATTTCTGACCTGTTTTTATACTCTCATTCTTAATAGATACATCCCCTATCCTATAAAGTTGTAGGCTGTTATACGTTAGGATACAGGTTAGGTATGTCGGCTCGAACGTGTCATTTGTTAGTTCTTTTCGAGTGCATTGATTGCATTTTGAATGAAAGAGTTGATTAATTTTCCTGTATTGTAAGTTAAAATAGTTTTTGTGGTGTTTTTTAGGTGAACGTGGGTAATTGACCTCGAAACCACGAAAGCAAACGTAATTTAGTCGATGAAATAATTCTTCCAAATCGTTAATCACTTTTGTCTAAAAGGATTATACATTAATATTAATTCAAAGTAAACTTGCAAAACAACATTGTGAGTAAAAGTATATCTAAATTAGGTAAGCATTCGCATTTTTCATCAAAACATGACTAGCTACCAAACCTCCAGGTCACTTTTCGCTTCATTTGTTTTATTTGAATAAATTACACGTCAGAGTAGATGTAAGTCGTTCGTGTAAGATATATCTCTTTATTTCCGGGAAATATTTCCATTTAGACAGTATGTATACATTACAAACCTCAAAATAGAGGCATTTACAAATTACTGAATATATACATGATTTCCTTCAGTGGTTTAAAATTGGCAAGAATTCTTTTATATAACAGTTTGGTGACTGGTAAAATATATCTAGTTGGTCGTTTGCACATTTTAGTATTTTATAAGCTCTTTCCAGGGGAGCATATTTCATATAATTGTTTTTATGGTATGTTGTATACAACAATTCTGTTTGTCTATTTCTATAGGTAGGTACATGAAATTTTAGCTCTTGTATAAGAGAGGGGCATTTAATTATATTGTTAATTATTTTGAGCAGTATTAGAGCATCATTTATTGATCTACTAGAATCTAGTGAATTTATACCTAATTAGGATCTGATTTGAATGGTTTGGCCATCAGGTTCTAGACGTATTGTAGTTTCAGTCGACAGAATCTTAAAAATTTGTTTTGCATTTTTCTAATGTATATACATGATTACTGTAGTAGGGTGACAAAACAGGTGAGTTATAATATAAGTGGGACCTGAAAATTTACTTTGTGAGTGTGACGTACACACACCCAGAGAACTCTTACGAAGGAGGAATATTACAAACAATTTTTTAAATTATAGTTTCTAGCATAATAACACTAATGTTATTTTGTCTGTTTGGGGCCAAGTTAAATTTCTTACTTTTTCTTGTGAAAATGATGGCAATGTGCACAACTCACTATAGTCTATTTGCCTCAACTTATCTGTTCACTACTTCATTTTTAATTTATCGTAGTGTTGGTATTGCAGTCTGGTTTTTGAACATTTGCACTTGTAAAAAATAATTTGAAAACGTTTGCCGAAATTCTGATTTGTGGATTTATTTTTTAAATATTTTTGCACTTTTTGTCTTCTGTGCTCGTGGTATCAACGGTATGAATAAACTAGAACTGTGTTAGAGACAATTGATCGTTTGTTGTATCTGAATCCAGGATATGTAATATCAACATGTTAGACTTGAATTTTCTTCTAAGCTTTACGATTCTAAGCTTTACATAAAAACGTTAAATAGAAGGCTTCTAAAGATCAAAATTCAGGTTTCCTTCACGTCTGTAGGAAAAGGAAAATATGAGTGATATGGAGAGGTTGTGTGGTTGAAATCGTATGTAAAATGAAGTAGTCTTCCCACTATTTTAAAAATTTAAATTGCAGTAAGACCAGTTAAGGGGGCTTATTTTTAAAATATGTATAGTACTATATATAAATATATATAGTATATTAGCATCAGTTTACAAAAACCATATTGGATCGCATTTTATACGGGTGAGTTGGTGCAAAATTGAGCAATTTTTTTTTTTTTTTAAAGGAGGATTCAGACTGTGAAATGTGAAATCTATAGAAGGTAGAACATCTACATATACTATTATGTTATTTCATTTTAATATTCAATTTGCTTTTGGTATTACAGAGACAAAAAGGACCAGTTTTTTAAAAAAATTCCTTTTTTTATGGAACTCCGCAACATCTGAGGTCATATGCAGGTGTTGTGAAGAAAAGCCCATTGATAAGTTGGAAGTCATAACCCGGGATCCTTACACTAATGTATCGTGTCAACGCCTTAACCGTTGCGGCCACCGATGCCCCTTATGTCGTACGAAATCTGGGTGGTATTTTGGACGAGGTTGAATCTTTTTCCCGCGTTTTATATTTTTTCTTCACTATTTTTTAACAGTCGATTATATGCCCGACACAAATCGTACCTTTTTTGTCCGTGCCAGGGTCACATCGGTGGAGCCACTAATTTATGCGACAGGTTTTGTCGATCCGAGTCCCATCAGCATTAAAATCCACTCGCAATATATATGTAGATCGCCTTACAAACGACATGAGTATGCCGAAGTGATATTTAATACAACCCTTCCAGTTTTGATATTTCAGCATATAATTTCCACAAAAACTGATAATTTTTTAAGTTAAAACTATTGTATAACTAAAAATAACTAACAACTTAAGCTTCCCAGATCAAAAAATCCTTCATATCTAATCGATAAAGTTCCTAAATTCTCGAAAATTGCTTGAAGTTCTGTTTATATGAACTGAATAGTTCCATGAAGTAGAAAACATAATTTTACAAAAATAAAAATAAATATAAAATGGTGGCGTTTAAATAACTGAAATGTCGCATAAATGCATAGCATTGTATTGATAGAGGCGTCGGTGGCCGCAATGGTTTAGGCGTTCATCACTGTAAGGTAAAGGTCCCGGGTTCGAATCCAGTGGCCCTGCAGTCGAATCAGATAAACTTACAAATATTGATATAACCTCTGCTGTTGCAAACCCTCGTAAAACAATTGTACTGGCAATGTTCACAATTAAACTATTTACTCCTTGCAAATAGTAATTGAGCTGGGAGTTTTTTTCAATATTTTTCTTTAAACGTGCACTAGCATAGAGGGTTTTTTAACTAAAAAAAGATGCATTTTATTTTCGACAAAATTAACCCAGTACGGTAAATGATGTGAAATTTTGGTCTTCTTTGCTCTACGACATACTTTTGTATTTACTATTGTTGTATTGTATGCAGAATAGATAATAGCTAGTAATTTCAACAACAATAGTTTTAAATTATTTTTGCTAGCCTAGGTATTCTAGAATTTTTCCTTTCAAACGTCATTTTGTGTCACGCGGTAAAAGATTCTGTTTAGTTCATCTTTTGTCTGATATGTTTGTCCCACACAAGATTTGAACGTTTTGGTCATAAATATGTCGAGGTATTTTACCGAAGTTGCTTGTTTCGCCATTCCTGTTTGAAGCTTCGGTGATTTCGGTTCAAGATAGTAACCTCAATCTTGCTAAATCTGTCTCATTACCACCTAACACCACGACATCATCAATGCGCCAGTTTTATTAGAGCTGAGAGTTGATAATCCGCGGTAATAAACATAAAATAATCTACTCCACCGACTCCCTTGAACAGGTCCAGCTTGAAAGCACTTTTTAGGCGAATTAAGTTGTTCGTATTATACAGATTTTTGAAATGGCTTATTAGCCAAAAGCATAACAAGAAAAGACCTTTAGATGGGCGAGACCTTTTCTGCTTTGGGTGTTTACTATGTTCATTGAATCGTTTTTTATGTGTTTTGTTTGATTTTCTATGTTGGAAATTCCTTCCATACTGTGCTTTTTTTATTAGGTTAAATTTGGATTTTACTAATTTTGTATTGTTCTTTTGTCTGTGTATTGTGTTGATTTTGTCCAATTTGTCTACTTTGGTTGTTTGCTATGTTTATTGACTATTTCTTAAGTGTTTTGTTTGATTTTTTATGTTGCAATTTTCTTCCTTACTGTGCTTTTTTATTAGATTATATTTGGATTTTACTAATTTTGTATTGTTCTTTTTTCTGTGTATTGTGTATATTTTGTCCAATTTTTCTAGTTTACTTGTTTGCTATGTTTATTGACTATTTCTTAAGTGTTTTTTTAATTTTTTATGTTGCAATTTTCTTCCTTACTGTGCTTTTTTATTAGGTTAAATTTGGATTTTACTAATTTTGTATTATTCTTTTTTCTATGTATTGTGTAGATTTTTCCAATTTGTCTGCTTTGGTTGTTTGCTATGTTTACTGACACTTTTTTTAGTGTTTTGTTTGATTTTTTATGTTGCCATTTGTTTCCTTACTGTGCTTTTTTATTAAGTTATATTTGGATTTTACTAATTCTGTATTGTTTTTGGTAAAAGGTGGTTTGGAATTGGATATGGAGATGGGCAAGAGATTTTAGATTTTTTGTAGGAGCTATGGTGAGAATCGACCCCACAACCGCCGAGAGGCTGACTTCCCATCAACTCGTCCAACTATTTTTGAGAAATTACACAGTCTAGAAAGTAAATTTTGATCCTTGAGAGCAGTCTACAATGGCATTTTTTCTTAAAACTGTATCGAACTGATTATACTTTTACTGTACTACTACCTCCTTTGAAAACAGCAAAAAGTTCTTTTTTTGAAAAATGTACATATTTGAAAAACAAATCGCATATATCAATTCCTAATTGTCACAATAATGTTTTGTGTGTCTGACCATATATTATGCATGGCAATATAACTTTTTAAAGACAACAACCAAGGATTTTTTTCATTCCCACCGGCTTGAGTCATTTCATTAGTTTGCTACATTTGCATTGCAAATGGGTAGCGACATCGTTTTAATTCTCATCGCTCAAAAAGAACTTTTTACCTTTTCTCGGTATAGGACAAATGCAATTATAAAAATTAACCGTGTTTTAAGATGACGAACTGGAAAGTGTTTTTTACCCGGCTTGCAGGCCGAAATTCCATCAAAATGAAATGCTTAAAAGTCACGAATTAACCCGCTCCCTGTGAAGAAATTGATAAATTAAATATACGAGTCCATTACTCCGGTCAAGCAATATGCAGATGAGGGGGCATAAATATTTACACCACTGCCTCGCGGGAGCGCTCTTTTGAGATTCAAAACAGTAATGCTCAGCTGGTAATCTAATCCAACTCTCCCTTTAAATCCACGCCCCTCCCCAAAAACATAAAAGCACATCCACACTGAAATTTGTTCAATTTTAAATCCAATGGTGTAAAAGCACATTATTTGTTTACGAGACGGATAACAGGAAATTCTGTGCTCAAAGCGACCATGGGCGCATTAAATATTGAGCACATTCTTTCTTTCAACTATTGTTTGACCTGTTTGATGTGCTGTTCTGTAAATATACAAAAAAAATAGTCCACTTCTATACTAAAAAATTTCATTAATAGAAAAAAAGCTGTATTTTTAAAATATAGCTGGACAGGAAAGCAAATAGTTGTTGTTGTTCATTCTGTAATAAAATAGATAGTAATGATGGACTTGAAAACATGATTTGAGTAGGGAACCCATTTACTGCTCTTCTTAATTAATAGATTCAAAATTTCATTCGCCCAATACTGACGGAGTAAGTTTCTGGTTGTTGAATGTTATGTTGGGTTTGGCAGACAGCTCATTCCAACCTGTAGCTATATGTATGCTTCTTAGCTTCTTCCACAAGTCGAATATCAAGGTCATTGTGTGTAATTGTATTTCGGACATATCAGTCATGAATTTTTGTCTTTGAATCTGAGACTTAGTTGAAAAGCATGAAAAGTTGACCTCACACCATTTGGGTCATGAACTCTTAAACTGATCAGTCGTCTTAGCCGAAGTGGAATTCTAGTAGTTTTTCCACAATAAGAACTTTACCAATGTCTTATTTTTGCTAAGGGTGAGTTGATACGAGTTAATTTTTTTATATAGTAAAATAGATCTACTCAGGTCTTGTGGCCACCTCTTTTAACTCTATTCCCCTACCCTCCTAGTTTTTCATTTAGGGTTTAAACCTTTCAGTTATTTTTCAGTCTAACCTGATGGAAGACCTGCACTATGGTCAATCTTGACCCACAAATTAAATTTAACTCCTCCCCCCTCAGAAAGTCTTTATTTGTTCAATTATGATTTTTTTTAATTTATTTGTTACCTATACATGATAGTATGCTATACAAATACGTCTATATTAATATATCACACAGCACAACACTAACAATAATTCACTACTTTCGTGGTCCGCTTGACCAATTAATACATGATAATTAATTAAGGTTTTTAGTTGAGATGAAAAAAAGTTAATGGCACGAGAGGGATTCGAACCCACGACCTTCGACTAGATACGCCGCTGCTCTACCACCTGAGCTATCGTGACCTCGATCCACTCGGCCATCAACCCCCCATCTCAACCCCACCTTATGAGTTTTCCCACCTTTTGCCATTTTTCAAATGTCGTGGAATCGGTTTGGATTCTCGACGACAATTGAAATGGCGACGGAGAGCTTTAGTGAAGTGTACTTCAGTTTTAAATCATTAATTCAATACTTTCGAGGTCCGCTTTACCAATTAATACATGATAATTAATTAAGGTTTTTAGTTGATATGAAAATTTCGAATCCCTCTCGTGCCATTAACTTTTTTTCATCTCAACTAGAAACCTTAATTAATTATCATGTATTAATTGGTCAAGCGGACCACGAAAGTAGTGGGGTTGAGATGGGGAGTTGATGTCCGAGTGGATCGAGGTCACGATAGCTCAGGTGGTAGAGCAGCGGCGTATCTAGCCGAAGGTCGTGGGTTCGAATCCCTCTCGTCCAATAACTTTTTTTCATCTCAACTAAAAACCTTAATTAATTATCACTAACAATAATTGCAGCACTGCACCGGTAGAACACATGATTTGAAGAGCCAGCCATCGTTGGCACTCAGCGTGTGTGATTAGGGGTCAAGGAGATCCCGAGGCCATCGTCAGTTGAGGCGACGTGGTGGGTTGTCAGTATGAGAATGAGTGGAGAAGGCTCGAGCAGTATGGTTTGGATGGTTCGAATGTTTGGTGTGGAATGTTTGGAATCTGGACCGGATTAGTTCGTTGACAAAAGGAATGTTGAGGTCTTTATGGATAGGTTAGTGACAGAATAAGGCGCTTTGACAACTTGTTTAAGGACTTTCGATTGGAAGGACTGGATGCGCTGGATATTGGAAGGCTTGGCAGTGCCCCACAGTTCCACTCCGTAAGACCATATTGGTCTTAGTAAAGTCTTGTACAATGTTAGCTTTGTCTTAATTGTCGATTTACGTCTTAGAAGTCTTCTTAGTCTTGTATTAAGTTGCTGTTTTTTAAGTCTTAAATGGGGATTCCACGTCAGTCTGCTGTCGAGATATAGTCCCAGGTATTTGACTTGAGTGGAAAATGGTATCTCTTTGTTGCTGATGTACAATGGCAAGACTGCTTTTTCAGCGTAAAAGTGCACTGAATGCATTTTTCATCGTTCAGTCTTGTTCTCCATTTTTTACACGAGTCTTCGATATGCTCAAAATCAATTATAAAATAAGGCTGGGAAAACAAACATAATACATATAAGAGTCGTTCTATTTGCACTGGCGGGTTCCAAGAAGTCGCCCCAATTACTTTAGATTTTTCACCGAATCGTTACGAGGCTTCCATCAGAAACATATACAAAGAGTAAATAGAAGCAGTATAATAAAACGAACTCACACTTCCCCAGTTCAAATATTGAATTACAAAGAGAGAGACAGAGAGTGAGAGAGGAGAGAGCGAAACAAAACAATTTCATAGAGAATAAATAAATGTAACGTATCTTCATAACAAAATCGATTCTTTAATCTCTGAGATATTTCTTGTCTGCGGGTGGTTGAACACTCAAATCGGTCTTCTCCGATCAGTATGCTCCCCGTATCCTCGCTGTCTTGTCCCGTCCAAAAAAATTCGCCATTGGAATCGGCTCGATGCCGAAACGCGCCTGACATGCCAAAGCAATAACGACATCAGACAAGGATAGGAAACGGCAAAACAAAAGGCTCTTGCAGGCGTAATACAGATATAAAATATATTGAAAATAAATTAAAGCAAATAATTGAAAAAATCAAGCAGAAGTTGCAATTCAAAAGCATTGTTAACAATAAAACATTACGTTATGTAAACAATATGAAATAACATGTAAAAAGTTAATTTAGATAGGACAAGACAATACATCTTTATCAATTTACTTAACAGAAATGTGTGGTGTTTAGTGACCGTTACTTGATAATTATTTGGAGGTCGTGAGATGCGGTCTGGTGTGACGTTGGTTTTAGAAAAGCATTTTTTTTTATCGTACCCACGTTTCGATCTTTATTGAAATCATCTTCAGGGCCTGGGATTTATAAATATTGTTTAAATTTTACAAATACATGTAGGATGTGAATAAAAATTACATTTTCTTTATCGAGCCAAAGTTTCGATCTTTATTGAGATCATCTTCAGGGCTCAAAGTGCGGCACTCTCAACACGACAGACAAGAATGACACATCTACACGGAAAACAAACACTTTGAGCCCTGAAGATGTTCTCAATAAAGATCGAAACGTTGGCACGATAAAAAAAAATGTTTTTCTAAAACCCACGTCACACCAGACCGCATCTCATGATCTCCGAATATTCATTTTAAAAAATTACTTGCTTTGCTAATAGCATGCTTCAATTACACTGCATTACTTGCTTAAAACAATTCTATAGAGGATTTAGAACAAAGAGAGAGAAAAACACCAAATTATAAAATAATAAGGCAGAAAATACGGTAAAA
The DNA here is from genome assembly GCF_000648675.2 of Cimex lectularius. Classification (NCBI taxonomy): domain Eukaryota; kingdom Metazoa; phylum Arthropoda; class Insecta; order Hemiptera; family Cimicidae; genus Cimex; species Cimex lectularius. Next base: position 481,331 of record NW_019394219.1, read on the forward strand.
AGTATAAATCATATTCTTTAAACGGTTAAAAGGAAACAGAGAATTGTATAAACATTAGAAAATAGTCGAAACGCCCAAGTGATAAAGAGGAAAAAACACCTAATTAGGAAATAATATGGAATAAAATAAGGTAAAAAGTATAAATCATGATCTTCAACCAATTAAAAGGAAATAGAGAACTATATAAACAATATAAAAAGTCAAAACGCTCAGGAGAAACAGATAAGAAAACACCTAATTAGGAAATAATATGGAATAAAAAAAGGTAAAAAGTATAAATCATGTTCTTCAAACAATTTTAAAAAAATAGATAATTCTATAAACAATATAAAATAGTAGAAAGACTCAGGAGATAAATATATGAAAAACACCTAATTAGGAAATAATAAGGAATGAAATAAGGTAAAAAGTATAAATCTTGTTCTTCAAACAATTAAAAGAAAATGGAAAATTCTGTAAATAATTCTACAGATTTCCTTGTAGAGAAAAGCGGTAGAATCGACCGATTGGCTCCGCAGACTACAATACATTTTACTACAATAACTATCCTAAACAATTCGAATTAATTTACTATTTCCTTAAATTTGCATTTTCGTAAAAAAATTTGTTTTACACACGAGAAACTAAAGTCATTGGATAAGCTCTGGGAAATGTTTGCTTAAAAACCTTTCTCTGCGTGGCGACTTGTTTCCGATTGTATTTTTGTTTGTTTTTTTAGTAAAGGGCGGGTAGGGACCAAATGCAAAAGTTGCTTAACTCCGGAGAGTTTATTTGTGACCTCGCTCTTTCTTCCTTTGCGAATGTTTACCCTTTCCTTGGTGATTGACGAGAAAGCAATGTGATGTGATCTAAGCAGCCTGACAGATTTTCTCCCTTTTACCAAGGCCAACTTTTGATAAGTTTTGTTCTTTCAATTCGCTGGCGAAGACCGTGTGCAAATAGCTCCTATGTCATTAGGATTATTCTATCAATATATTGCTAATATACTCAAATTTTTGCAGTTTGCATGTTGTCTTATTATACCGAAATAATTATTTAAATTTATTTATAATTTTTATGTATAGTGTAGTTGAGATGAAAAATTAGTTTCACGAGCGGTTCTCGAACCCACGACTTTCGGCTCAGTACGGATTCAACCATTTGAACTTGACGACATATGTATATGTATGTGATATATATATAATTTTTTTGTCATATATCATCTTTTTTTAGTATATTTCAATGGGTTTATCAATGAGAAAAATTGACTTGAAAAAAAATAATAATAAAATTCATGCGCATTATACATATTTATTACATTTATAATTTTTATGTAAAGTTTGTTTCACATGAAAAATTAGTTTCAAGAGCGGGTCTCGAACCCACGACATTCGGCTCAGTACGGATTCAACCACTTGAGCTTGACGACATATGTATATGTATATGATATATATATAATTTTTTTGTCATATATCATCTTTTTTTAGTATATTTCAATGGGTTTATCAATGAGAAAAATTGACTTGAAAAAANTCAGTGGGTTTATCAATGGGACAAGTTGACTTGAAAAATAATAATAATAAATAATTTATTCGCATTATACGCACACTTTTATCTGTGTAAATAATTTTAATTGAAAAATGGCACGCTCAACTCAATTTCTCTTGAACAGATAATGTTATAAAAAAAACAAATATTACGTATTTCATATTTTTAGTGTAGTTTTAAATATTCGCCGCGTTTTTTAAGTATATAAATGTTGGCTGGATACTTCAGAGCCAGTACATCTTTGAAATTTTTAAATCAGAACGATTACTTTTTTTTCTTTACCTACAGTTTAACTGAATTTTACAGTTAAAGCAATCACGACATCTGATTTCAAATTGATCAAAGAATAAAAAAGTTACGGCACAGAGTGTGAAAAAATCTTAATTTCGTTTTTGTTATTAAATATTTTCATTTGCTGTTTTGGTGCTAGTCAGTTTTATGAATTTCTTTTCATGTCGATGGGTCTTTCGAACATCTCTATGTTCCTCTTTGTTGTTCTTTATTTTCAAAACATTAGTATATTTTTTTTAATAAATGCAACCGTTTATTATATAAAAACGTGCTACCCAATGCTAGCAGACCCAACAACATCATCCCAAGAAATTAAGATCAATCAGTTCCCGCTCCATTAGAATGTTATGTTATTTTATGTTTGCCACGTATTGTATTTTATTTTTCATGTATTTACGTTATGTTTTGAACGAGGCAGTATTGTTAACAATATTACAATTAATTAAGATTTTTATTTGAGATAAAATAATAGTGTCCGAGTGGATCGAAGTCACGATAGCTCAAGTGGTAGAGCAGCGGCGTATCTAGCCGAAGATCGTGGGTTCGAATCCCGCTCGTGCCATTGACTTTTTTATCTCAACTAAAAACTTTAATTAATTATAATATATTAATTGGTCAAGCGGACCACGAAATTAGTGAATTTAATGACTGTTAACAATGACCTATTTAAAAACAAAGTACAGAAGTTTTATTTAAATTAACAAACATATTACTTGTTGAAAATAATAATAAAAATACAATTAATATATTTCTTTCACATTATGTAGCATAACTTTGTAATTCTTTGACCAGTTTCTAATCTGATTGCAACGTAGTATTACTGTAAAAAAAACCTTTAAAACAATGGATAAAAATAGTATACATTCTGATTTAAAATTTCAACATTGTACTGGCTCTGAAGAACTCTGACATCGGCTGTTTTCAAAAAAAAAAACAGTAAAAGTTTAAAACTATACTAAAAATATTAAATAGGTATTTTTTGGTTTTGTACATGTTTTTAGATGATATTATATACAATTATTAATGGGATTTAACCATCCCTAATTGTTGTATGATCAAAATCGAGAAGACATCGCATGTAAAATTCTAGCAAATAATAAATTAATACTCACCTGGATTCTCTAGGTAAGCATAACTTCTGCATACAATAACAAACCCCAAATTACACAGCATTACTTGGTTAGAACAATCCAATGTAACAACGAATACATGAGCTCAAGCAACTACAATCTCTCTTGCATTTCTCTGTAAAACGGTGCCCCCTTTTCAACCTTTTTGTCTCGCTATATCCTTCCACCGGCACTCATCTCAGATTTATTCATCTAATTCTTCTTAAATAGCTACGTTCGGAGGAATTGATTGTACCAAAAATACTTTTAGAAGTGCTTGATTTACATTGACGTTTCTTAACCATAAACACTGCCATTAAAGTACATTACAATTACAATTAATTAAGGTTTTTAGTTGAGATAAAAAAGTCAATGGCACGAGCGGGATTCGAACCCTACGATCTTCGGCTAGATACGCCGCTGCTCTACCACTTGAACTATCGTGGTGTCCGAGTGGATCGAGCTCACGATAGCTCAAGTGGTAGAGCAGCGGCGTATCTAGTCGAAGATCGCCGGTTCGAATCCCGCTCGTGCCATTGGCTTTTTTATCTCAACTAAAAACCTTAATTAATTGTAATAATTAATTGGTCTTGGTCAAGCGGACCACGAAATTAGTGAATTTAGTACATTACAATATACATTTCTTGCATAAAGTTATGATTTCACATTTATTTCACTATTATTGAACACAAAACATAAATACTGAATTTCAAAGTCTGTTAGATTAATGAACTTTGAAAAAGCTTTAGAATAGTCATGCAATAAAGGATGAAAATATGAATAATTTCGTACTTTGAAAAGTATTCTACTTTGTGAACTTGATCAGGCTGCATACATTCCACATATATCTAGTATATTTTCTATCGATATATTTGAGTGTAATTACTTGAAATATATTGATATATTCGTTGAAATGTATCGATATTTTTTATTTACGAAAAAAATTCATTTACAAAAATTTGGCTAAACATTTTTTTTATTTATTATTGGATAAATAATTCAAAAAACCCTGTCAATGCAACAAATTGGATTTGAGACTGTCGTCTGGTATAAGATCGATATATGTATATAATTTTAATTGTGTTTAAACCGTGGAACGTGGGTAAACCTTATTAAAGCCGTGAACACACTTACCCGATGCAACGCTATGCGACGCTACCCGATGCTAACCGACGCAAATCCAAAGTCCATTTTTCCATAAGATAGTATTACTCCCGTGCACATCTGTCAGATGCTATGCTACGCTACCCTACTCTATGCTCTGCGATCCCCACTGAGAGAAAAGAACCGGATACTCATAATTTTATTTAAACTACATGTATTATTGCCGTTATATTAATTAAAACATACTTATTTTAATATAATCCAAATTAACTGAGATCAAAATTCATTGGTTTTTATTTTCAAAAAATTAATTTTAATGGTTTGGGAGAAAATTGATCAAACACCGGAATACCATTTTTTAATATAATGAATTTAACTAACAATTTATGTCCCGGTTTTGCTCATAAAATTACACCATTTTACAATTTACACTCATATTTTTTGTAGTTTATTTCAAACTAAGTATATGTAATTTTGTCGTTATATTAATTACAACATTGATATTTTAATGTTAACCAAATTAAACGAGATCAAAAATTCATAAGTTTTTATAAAAATTATTTAATTATGATGGTTAAGCAGAAACACCAGAATAACTTTATTTAAAACAAGTTTGACAAACAATTTATTACATGGTGTGCTCATAAATTTAACTAAAAATTTATTACAAGGTTTTGATCAAAATAGTGCATTAAGAACAAAAGAGGCGTTGCGATTTTTATACTGATTATTGTGATACACGCTGTGTGACTGTACGTGGCGTGCGCTTGACGTCGCATAGATGTGCACACCCTACCAAAACGAGACAAGGCGTCGGGTAGTATCGGGTAGCGTCGCATGGTGTCAATTCTGCCTTCTGCGTCGGCATCGGCATATGTTTATATGTTCATATAAGTTTCTGCGCATAATTTTCAAATACGGTTTTATGATGGCATCTTCCCAGGGAAAAAGTCAAAAAGTGTTGTTTTGAAATATTTTAATGTACCGGAAAAAAGAAAACAACTGGTAACTTGTAAAATTCGAAAGGCTTAAAAACCATAATTTTATATATTTTTTATTACGGCTTAATAAGAATTATATAATTATTCATGGCCATGAGTATATTTTACAGTTACTATTATCGTTCTTTTCTCCCAATTGGGCTAGGTCATATGGATATAATAAAATAGGCGTAATGGATCTAAAAGTAAATATATAGATATATTTTTCGCGAAACCCGAAATATCGATATATAGATTAAAGAATTAAAGAACTTCGACGGTGAAAAAGAGCCAAAAAAGAGTTAGTTTCTTCACCATTGGCAAAAAAAATCGGAACGGTTTTCCTACATGGTAAGTATATGGTTTGAGCCAACAATACCAAGTCAAAAAAAGTTTTCGATGCTGCTAACAAACTCCTAACTAAGCGGCAACTTAGGATTGAGAGGAAAGCTTTTTCTAGGGAAGAAACCGGAATACAAGAATATCTGTTTTGGGGCGACGGTGCCGCAACGGTAAGGCGCTCATCACTGTAAGGTAAAGGTTCCGGGTTCGAATCCAGCGGCTCTGTATTCGAACCCGACATACTTACAAATGGGCTGTTTTTTCAAAAAGACTGGCACCCTGAGGGTTTGTATGACCTCTGCGATGCCAACCCTCGTTAAAAAAAAAAAAAAAGATTGCCATCCCCTACTATATACTCCAACTTTGCAAATCTCCGAATATTGATCGTTACCGATAATTTTCAATCTTACATATTTTATATTTGTATGCTTTTCAAAGGAGTGAGGGGAATTTGCAGTAGCTGCTGGAATTCACACTTTCTTAGGAGGCTATTTTCGTTACGTTATCTTTGGCTAGTTAACGCATCCGTTGAAATCCCAACGTTCACGTGGATTAACCTTGCTGCTCCACCTAAAAAATATCCATCAAGCCTGAATTCTTCAGAATCAATGTGCATTGTGGAGTTGATCACCTCTGATGCCTTATGCGTTAACCATTCCGAATTTTATCGAGTAGCACTAGAAAATGAACGTGCAACAAAACGTACCTGTGTAATGTTGATTTAACTTATTATTTATTAATTATATGTATTAACGTAAGGTTAACTCAATCAATAAAAATGGGATCAACCTCTGTACAATATGTTCCCTAATCTTCCTCACACGATTAGAAATGCGAGAAGAAAATGCCAACTGAGGAACAAAATATTTAAAAGAAAACATGGTTGAACCATATTTTGAAGAGGGTTTTTTTTTCACCCACCATAGTTTGGCCTGATAATCTCAAGTGCTGTTATATTCGCGATACGAAAGCGGGTAAATTAATTGCTTTCGGGGCGTAATTAAAATGAAGCTTCACCGTGGGAGTCCACAATTGTTAAATTATCAAGGCGGTATGAGGATTGGTGAACCTTTGTCAAATGCTTGATCAACAATGGTCATCTCCAGCCTATTCTCTTTGTTTGTCTTCAATCAAACGCGTTTAAGCCTTACATTACAGTTTTAACGGTCGCTCTACTCGTGTTTCATTAAATCAATATCATCAAACAACAAAATACAAGGTAGATCGGGAATGAGGCCAGGAAGACAGAAACAACATTTATTTTCTTGTCGAGCTTTCGGCAGTATATATCGCCTTCATCAGGACTCTGTACTAACAAATTAACATAAGTAAATTTTCAAATATACAATTTTTAACATTTTCCTTAATTACTAACTCGAAAAAAATCGTTATACTATATGAAAGAGGTACATGGGTAGATAACGGATAGCCAGTAGAACCCACCTTCGATAAACGAAGGTAATAAATATTCCTAAACGCGACAGTATTGCCAACTGGCTCAATCTTCAATCTATAAAAAATTCCCTAACATTTTGGTATCAAATATCACAAATTATACAATTAAAAGAAAACCATAAATTAATTTGAAACAATCCTAAAATAAATTAATTATCACATATAAACATTCAGGTATATATTATACTATTAAAGCTATTGGTTAAGGATAGAACTATAAATTATACTTAATTTTGATATATCTGTTCTAAGGTAACACGAATTACCATCTTTATGAATGTATAGCTTCTCTTTAATCAATCTTCTATCTAAAAATTGTTCTTTATCCATAACAGAAACATTGTTAAAATCAAACGTGTGGTTATATTTTTGACTGTGTTGGGAAAGCGCAGTCCCTTGCTTATCTACATCTCTAACGTCGTTGGCGTGTTGCGTACATCTATTTTTCAATAATTGTTTAGTTTGACCATAATACATAGCACTACATTCGTTACAACACAATTTATACACAACATTGCTACACAGTTGTGTTGGCACTTTTGATTTCAAAGTGTGTGGTGATTAGTGACCATAATACACAGTACTACATTCGTTACAACACAATTTATACACAACATTGCTACACAGTTGTGTTGGCACTTTTGATTTCAATGTGTGTGGTGATTAGTGACCATAATACACAGCACTACATTCGTTACAACACAATTTATATACAACATTGCTACACAGTTCTGTTGGCACTTTTGATTTTAATTTTGAAAAAATTATATTTCCCAAATTGTTCTTATATTTTAAGGCTATCACAGTCGGAATATCACAGTTTGCAGTTCTATTTCTGACCATGGCAGAGAGCTTGTTAGTAATGCCCTTCACATATGTAATACCTCTGTATAATTTAACGGTATTGTTAACAGGTACTACAATTTCATTACTTTCATTCTTATATGTTAAAATTCTATTTATTACCTTCGTTTGTCGAAGGTGGGTTCTACCGGCTATCCGTTATCCACAAATGTACCTGTTCATATAGTATAACGATTTTTTTCGAGTTAGTAATTAAGGAAAATTTTAAAAATTGTATATTTGAAAATTTACTTATGTTAATTTGTTAATACAGAGTCCTGATGAAGGCGATATATTCTGCCGAAAGCTCGACAAGAAAATAAATGTTGTTTCTGTCTTCCTGGCCTCATCCCCGATCTACCTTTTGGAAAGAAAAAAATATCTTTAAACTGAGAAGGCTGCTTCAATCACCAAAGAAAATACAAGGTGTTCTTTTTGAATATCATAATTTCAGTTTTGAGTGGGTTTCTGTTTTATAAGAATTTTTATATCATCTTAATTGTATGACTGCTTACATCACTATGTACATAATTTTTTTAATTTGTTTTTTAGCATCAGCTGGTTGGTTGCCAGAGTTGGTAATGTACAATTTGTTCGAAATAGCAATTAAAAACTACAAAAACAAAATAAATACATTAATTAATACAATAATTACAACTATTATTTTAATATAATCATAATCTTTACGATACTTGCAAAAAGTCTTTACCTGCCGAAAAAGATTAATTTTATTTATTTAATTTGTTGAAGTAAGGAGGGATCAGAAATGAAATAGTTATGACCAACGTTTAGACCTTTATCAGGGTCATCTTCAGGGCCTGGGAGAATTAGAAACATATGTTGATTAAAAAAATAATAATCCTATACCGATATAAAAAATATCTTAAATTCACTAATTTCGTGGTCCGCTTGACCAATTAATACTTTACAATTAATTAAGGTTTTTAGTTGAGATGAAAAATGGCAAAAGGAGGGAAAACTCATAAGGTGAGGTTGAGATGGGGAGATGATGTCCGAGGAACGAGGTCACGATAGCTCAGGTGGTAGAGCAGGGGCGTATCTAGCCGAAGGTCGTGGGTTCGAATCCCTCTCGTGCCATTAACTTTTTTTCATCTCATCTAAAAACCTTAATAAATTGTAAAGTAAATAAGATATATTTTGAAACAAGTATTCATACTCATATAAAGTATGGTGTATTTCTTGTGGTGTCATGTTAGTTTTAAAAAATCATTGAACAACCAGTAACTCACATTTATTTATTTAATTGACAGTGCCAATTATCGTTCGTTTCCCAATATTTTTTGCGTAGAATAACAAACGTTCATAAGATTTGCCTATGCTTTCCGCCGAAGAAATTTAAGATCAGCAAAATAATAAATAATATAAAAAAATACGAATATTTTACATTTTCATAAACGATGATTTAATTAACAGGATGAATTGATTGTAAAGGCACGGTAATACAATTGACTCTGAAACAACAAAAGTTAAATTAATTTCCTGAAGTATACAAATGGAGAACAACTATGTAATGAGCCGTCGCCCGGGGGATCAAATGAGCTGGATTTCATGTTCTCTAAGCAAAGGTAATCTCTATCCGTTTCAATTCGCCCACGACCTGGACAGGGCTGTGGGGAAGATGGATCGCCGGGTAAATTACAGAATCTCCCTTCGCATATGCTCAATTAGGCCTCCATATATTGCAAACGTAGGTACTACCAACACGATGAAGATTTCTTCATGAAACCATCTTGTAAAAAACAATCATTATGTTTGAAGGAAGTCTAAAACGACACCGCCTTGTATCACTGTTGCAAATTGCGGGTTTAATCTCGTTATAGGGATAATTTGTGACGTTTCTAGGTTGGTGAAGATGCTTCAATGCCTTAAGCTACCTTACAGGCAAAGTGTTAAGGACAAAAGTAAATATTTAAAAAAATGTGTGGTGATTAGTGACCGTTAATCGATATTTATTTAGAAATCGTGAGATGCGGTCAGGTGTGACGTAGGTACCAAAAAAACATTTTCCTTATCGTGCCAACGTTTCGATCTTTATTGAGATCATCTTCAGGGCCTGGGATTTACAAACATTGTTTACATATAACAATTACATTTTGGATGTGGAAAAGAAATACTTTGATTGAATATATAAAAAAATATATTTTGCATTGTATAAATTCACTTTTCCACATCCGAAATGTAATTGTTTTATGTAAACAATGTTTGTAAATCCCCGGCCCTGAAGATGATCTCAATAAAGATCGAAATGTTGGCACAATAAAGAAAATGTTTTTCTGAAATCTACATCACACCAGACCCCATCTCACGATTTCTAAATAAATTACAAAAAAAAAACATAAAATAGAGCCAGTAGTACTTGTACAGTACTGTTACCTATACATACAGACAGTCGTGTTGTCAAAAAAAAATTCACACACTCAAAATGTAAGGATCGAGTTGGATTGTAAAATATTATTATGGTCCAAAAATACACTTTATTATTGTTGCTTTATAAAATTGTTAGAAAAATGTACTGAGGAGGAAACGCATCCAAAAAGGTCTAAAAAATAAAAAGTTGGAAAAGCTTACGAAGTCTTTATAATACAGATTTTATTTAGACATTTTATTTATTATAATAATGATGAATATAACCATGAGAAATAAAGGAGGCAGTGTAAAAACGTAATAACACAAATAAAAATAGATTAAAAACACACATTTTCTCTTTGATCGTTCAACGTACACACCATTTTTAATATTATTTTCGTAACAGGTAGCAAGATCATGGGTACAAGCAATTGTACAATAACCAATTGTTCCATTTCAATAATTAACGACATGTTTAAAGATAATCGTGATCGAATGCCTTTCAAACGTCGACGGGTTGTTGTCGGCGATGAAACAGTCAAACTGGGAAAGTGTAATAACTGTGAGAGGCGAAGCTAATGGAAAACGTTTCCAGCACAATTGAATTTCTATTTGCGGAATCAATGAGTACCGAGTATGGAAAGGTATTTCAATTTAGTTGGTTTACCCGACGTTTCGGCCTCTTTACTTTGTTTATTCTTTTAATTGTTATATGCCTATTGTTCTGTAATTTTGTAAATCTGTTTTTATCAGGATAAGGTATTATTAATTAAAAACCTATTTTTAAAATTAAGCATGCTATATTTAACTCAGAAAAATGTTACCCTCATTAGCTCTCAAAGAATTCCTACAACTAATTAATTCTCTACACCGTAATATAAGTTTTACATTGGAAATTGGCGAAGATGGTTGTTTGAACTTTTTAGACCTAAAACTGTCCATAATCAACAACCTAATAGAAATAGACATATATAGAAAACCCACAACTACCGACACTATGATACCAGCGGATCCTTCCCACCCATGGTCCCAAAAGGCTGCTGGTTTCATTTGGCTCATAGACCGGATGTTAAAACTTCCGCTACCACATGATAACTATAAAAAAGAATTAAAAACTATTAAAACCTTAGCAAAAAACAACGGGTATCAAGAAATATTTATTGATAGGTTGCTAGTTAAAAGAATAAAAAAATTAACTTTAAACGAATCAACAATAGGACTCAGTCACGCCACCACAAATGAATCAGTAGGTTTCCGTTGTTTGCCATACATTGGTGAATTATCGCAAAAAGTTAGTAAAATTTTTAAACAAGAAGGTTTTAGAATAGCTTTTAGAAGTACGGGTTCACTTAAAAGCATCCTCTCAAAACCTAAAGACAAAGTAGACAACTTGGCAAAAAGTGGGGTTTACCAACTCAATTGTAATGATTGTGATATTAAATATATAGCACAAAGCGGTAGAGAAATAAAAGCAAGAGTAAAAGAACACTTGCCTAAATCGAGCAAATTTTCGGAATTTAAGGACCATCTAAAAGAAACAAAACATAATTTCGATTCAAATTTGAATACAAGATTGTTACATAGTTTAACAAAGGGAAAGAACTAGATTGGTTTGAGAAATTTGAAATTAAAAAATGTAAAATTGAACATGGTGATAAATGCATTAATAATATAACAGATTTTGATCTACCTCCCATTTTAAATATGTACATAAATAATATCAAACATCCAAATAATTATTTTAATTGTTATTATTTTTATATTAATTTATAGTAATATTAAGTATTTATTATTCTAATATTTATTTGTGTTATAATTTCCGCGTTTTGCACGTTCAAATTGAGCGTCATTAAAAAAAATCAATTAATTGGAACGTTGCGTTGGCGGAGGTATCAGCGGTTCTCTTTGGCAATTCATGTCGAGAGACGTGGTTGTAGAAGTCCTTCAACCTGATGATGAGCTAAAAGGCTCGAAATCCGGATCGTTGCAAAACAACTTACTGTGAGTAGGAACTATCCTTTTAAAGAGTAATGTTACCCTCCGTCTAGTTGAATGAGAATCTGACAAAAATGTTCATCAATTGGAATTTTACACCCGCTACCATTTCATATCTAAATTAAAAAGAGAAAGTGGAAATTGAAAAGACAACTCGTATTATAAATTATAATTGTGTCACACTATAAATAGCTTTGTCTTAAAATTAATGTCTCTTTTGTACATTAATAAGGGTTGTTAACCCCAAAGCCGATTTAACTGATACCTTGAGATAAGACTTTCAGACGTTTCCTTTCGATTTCATTTGGACAACATTTTAAATGAAGGCACTCCTGAAAGTAAATTACTTTAAAACAAAACCCCGCATAGAAAACTTAAGAATAGGTTAAATCAAACTGTTCAACCTGCTGACAAGATCGCTTGAAAATTAATGAAAATGAATGTTAAAATATACATATTTACCAACCAAGGAAAACATCACTTGGCATAACAAATGTTAATTGAAATACTTGACGTACTGTTCATATTTGCACGTCGTTACAAACACATGAGTTTTAACTCTTTTTATTCGGCTTCCGTCCTCTTCATTCCACGATCCCACAAGGTTTCGGAATTTTCGACCCTATACTCTAGAGATTGAAGAGTGTTGCTTCGGTGCGTTTCTAGATTCAGCACAGACTTTTGATAGGGCCTGGCACCCGGGCATGTTTTATAACTTAAACCGTTTTCATATTACCCAATTCTGAAATCATATTTAGTGTTTCAGAGTGAAGTGGGGCAACGAGTTCTTGGAAGAAAGACAGATCAAGCCGGCGTCCTACAAGGTAGCATTCTTTGTCCCATCCTTTATATCATTTACACAGCTGACCTAAACACCCTATTACCATCATCACCACATACGAAAATGACTTTGTCCTCTAACTCGAATCTTATCCAAGCTAGCGCCAGTATCCAAGAGCATTTTAAGCTTAACGAAGATTGGTGTTATAAGTGGAGGAGAAGACTGAATGAAGAAAATCTACACAGTGTTCGTTCCGACTGAAAAGCAGTCCTGCCCTCCACAACAAACAGATACAGACTCGCATTCAACTAAATTCTTAGGGCTATACTTAGACAGTAGAGGGATGTTGGATCCGTACACAAGACTTAAGAAACAGTAACTTAAAAAAAAGTTGGAAGATTTCCAGGACGGAAATCCGTTTTTAACACTAAACTAACTGTATACAAGACATTACTGCGATCACTTTGGACAAATTGGTATTGTGTTGTTCTACCAGGCCATCCAACATCCAGCGCCTCCAACACTTCCAATTAGTCCTTAGACAAATCGTCAAAGCTCTTTCTACACAATCCCACCATGAGAACCTGCCAGGTAGCATTAACCGACGATTTCCTCGGGACATCCTTTCTCCTTAATCCTTCACACTGAGTGCCAATATTGGCTGGTCATGACATACGTCCTCCGGATGTAACGCTGGCATTAGCGTTACTTGTATGACCTGGGTGTGCAAGTTTCCAACAATTTTTTTTCCACTAGAAGGCCTATGCCTAAAACGGCATAATATTATTTTACAGGTCTTATCTAACCTCTTGTAACGTCCCTGGCAAGACAGAAAACTTGTTTCGTGATTAAGCAAAGTGCTTTTGCGGTCCTAAATAATTTTCATAGATTTGAATTGACTTCCACATGTAACAAGAAGGCGCCCGGGACCCAATCGACCTGTCAGATTTTCTTTTGAAAAATGTTTTCGGCGAAAAAACCCGATACTCCTTCCCGTTGAAACAGTATGTCAAAACAACTGCTATATCTTTTCCAAACAGTCGTGTTTTTCTTCGGGATCCGTTTTTATTGTTTTGAAATAATGTATTGTGGATAAACTCTTATTTATATTGTTTCCAAATTCGAAAAAAAAATGATATCATTTCATAGACGGCAAAAAAAAAGGAACACTGTCCATAGACCTGGAGACTAATAAAATTATTCGTATTGAAAATTCTAAGATAAAACCGCATTAATATTGCCCAAATCCAGTATTGAATTGAACTTTTTCTTTCTTTTTCCTCTTTCCGGTACCCTGGAGAAAGGGCGTTTATTTGTTGCCAGTTTTCTAAATTAGACTACGTGCGTATTTACTATTTACTACCAATAATATCTCATAAATCGCTGTTGTCAATAATTTACATTATATTGTATTTTGTATTTTTAAGAGTGATAGTCTCTTGTTTACTTTTTAGCATGAAAACATTGACAAAATTCACATTTCTTTTTAAATAAGTCAGTTATATACAACATAGATTTTAACTATGTAATTAAAAATCAATTTAAATAGTAGGAAATTCAATAATTATTCTTAAATGCAGTTAATTATCACTGTAAGTTCAATATCAGAGTAGAATTTCAACAAAACACAACCACTTCTATTAATCATTATTTAAAGGCGTCAATCTTCATTCAGACAAATGGATTCCACAAATTTCAAACAATCTTCCTGGAACCTGTGGATCAGTATTTCCTCGCCTATTGCCTACCTTTCTCCATTATGAACAAGTAGCCGAAGGTCTTGGGTTCGAATCCCGCACGTGACTTTTTCATTTCAGCCAAAACCTTAGATAAAAAGATTAATTAATTGAAAAAAAGTAGTAATCAGTCCATAATGGATTATGTACAATTTTTTCGCATCTATAAATGAGATATTTTCATGTTTGCTGTTCACCATAGTAGCAGAGGGGGTTGTTAATTATTCTGAATTTTTGATTTATGCGTTATGTTCTCCGAGTTCAGTTAGAGCCATAGTTAATCTGCTTCTATGCCTAATTTCTATCCGAATTCTGGAGGAAAATGTTGGAAAAAACCTATTGAGCCTTTTTCTATATTCCTCCATTTATTTTCCCATTGGGCCATTGTCCTCGTCCTTATCTCTTTTTTTACGTTACGAAATTGGCATTTGGGTGATTGAAGCTATCAATTTTTCATCAAGGGCTGCTTTTTTTGCATAGCTGTCTGCTAGATCGATCCCGTGGATTATTATGTCCTTTTACCCAATCCATCTTGATATTTGTATAGAAATTATTTTCCAAATTCCATAATATTTTCTAATTATTTCTGCTTCCGTATTGTAAATTTTGTAATTGGCTATTACCTCGAGGCTGTCGTCACTGTCGGTTCTGAGTTGGACCTTTCTGTTGGCTTCCAAGTCTCTTTTTTTACTTCTATTTCGATCCATTGTAATGCCTTAAGGATTGCAAATAATTTGGCCTGATTATTCCACACCAGGGGCGAGTTTGTGCATTTCACTGTATATTTCTGAACCTCTGTTCAATACAAATGCGCAAACCCCCCCCCCCCATTTATTTTAAAAATGGTAGAAAGGAGAGAAAATTCAAAGATGGGTTTGAGATGGGAAGCGCTGGTGATCGAGTGGATGGAAGTCACGATAGCTCAAGTGGTAGAGTAGCCGAAGGTCGTAGGTTCGAATCCCGCTCGTGACACTGACTTTTTTATCTCAACTAAAAACCTTAATTAATTGAAAGATAATAAATTGGTCAAGCGGACCACGAAAACTAGTAAATCCAATTTTAAAGGTTACTCTTTGGTTGAGCTGCCTGGTTTGTTTTTTTTAAATGCGCTGCGAGGTGCTTCGGCTGAACTCGGCCGTTTTAGGGGTGAGCAGGGTTTCTGTTCGCATTACCATTCGCATGCCCTCGAATCTGTTTTTCATTTTTTGGTAGAGTTTTCAATTCTGGGAGAGATCCGCTTGCTTTGCCAAGGTTGCTTCACTCTGTCAAAGGGTGCGTTTTTTGGAGGGTTCAAGATCCAGCCTTTGATTGGGTTTGTGAGGCAGGGTTGGAGGTACAGATACAGACAGAAGAAGTTAATTTTTGATTTTATTATTGAAGTAATATATATTTTCTTTCTTATTTTATATCTTTATTTTAACAAGACGACCTAGAATTTTTCGATCCATTCACTATTTACAGTTTTGTTTTTCTCCTCTGGTTTATAATTTAAATATAACAGTTTTTCATTAATTCATTCATTCTTTCTCTTTCATGCCTTTCCTAGGTAATGAAACATCGCTTATGCTTGATAATGCTCGGCCGCATAAGGCATACGTGTTTATGAGTACTTGGACCCCACAAGTATTCATATCTTTGAGGCCTTGTCCTTAACTTAACCAAATCGAAAGCGTTTGGGACTCTCAAGAGACTCTCGAAGGATCAACCCCCTACTACCCTTGAAATACTAAAGGCGGCAGTATTGGAAAGTTGGGATAAGAAATTTCTTCAAAAACGTTTTACGAGTATACCAATTAAAGCGAAAGTCTCGGCTTAAATGAGCCTAACAAATTAAAAAGCCAGAGTGGATAACAGTGCTTTTTAAATGCCATTTTAAACGTAAAAAACGTTGAAAGTTGCAAAAAAAGTTTAAAACGATCAAATCATGGGATGAATACATCTATTGTAAATATGCGTAATGTACAGTAACATACACATTAAGAAAATATGGCAAAACGGGGGGAAAATTGAACGGCGTCCGAAGGTATCTAAGTCACGATAGATCAAGTGGTTAGAGGACCGGCGAATTGAGCCGAAGGTCGTGGGTTCGAATCCCGTTCGTGACACTAATTTTTCATCTCAACCAAAAACCTTAGATAAAAATAGTAATTAATTGGAATACACAGTAAGTTTACCCCAAGTAGTAGAATTGCGAATATATTTAGAAAATTTTGGACTCAAAAGAAATTGTTTGAGTGATAGGAACATTTTGTTTTACAATTTACAGCATAATTTTTGTATTTGTTTCGACAATATGAACAAATTTACATTTAGGCGAGAAGTTTGAAATTGTAATTACAAAAGAAGGGCGACGACTTTGCCGCAGCGATGTCTCCCGTCGGCAAAAACCAAACAACCGTTGTATTTGGACAAGAGTTGTTTTTCTGATTTGCCGAGGTTTCAATTTGATCGAGCGTTTGGTGTTGCCGTTGGAAATGATCGACCAAATGGCCGACGGTTGCGCCTGTCGCCAGTCCCACGGCTTTACCTACCGAAAACACTGCTAAAAGGCAGTTTTTATCCCCTCATCACTGACTAAAGCCGACTGTGATAAACTGACAATGGAGTCCGAGGTAATTGACTTTGTAATCATATATCAATAATTAAGATGCTATTGTTACTAGAACATGAGTAGTGTTTAAATGTTCAACTGTTATTTCAACCCCACTCCGACTTTGTTTCAAAAAATATTTTCATATTAGCCCTTTTTTTACAACTCTTTTTTTTTCTTTTGCATTTAAAGAACATAAAATGGCTATTATGTAGTGCTCTCATGTAAATGAATATGCATGTATTATTTTATATAAAATAGAATAAACAAAAAAAAGATGATGATTAATTATGAATGATGATCGGCAATAACAAAAATGATAATAATGTTAACAAGAATTAAGGGAAAATTGAACATCAAACTACTGAAATTCGAACTGTCACAATAAACAGTGGAAACCACACAATTCCTCCAATAATTATTTTTGGAACAAATTTATTTATAATGGAACACATTGCCAAATTGCTAAAAGGGGTTTAATATTTTAAAAAAATTGAGTTAACACTATTGATATACATATATTGCAAACTGATTGAACTATATTCATAAATGTGTGGTGATTAGTGACCGTTAATTGATATTTATTTAGAAATCGTGAGATGCGGTCTGGTGTGATGTAGGTTTCAGAAAAACATTTTCTTTATCGTGCCAACGTTTCGATCTTTATTGAGATCATCTTCAGGGCCTGGGATTTACAAACATTGTTCACATATAACAATTACATTTTGGATGTGGAAAAGTGAATTTATACAATGCAAAATATATTTTATATATTCAATCAAAGTATTTCTACTCACATTTACTTCATACACCAACACAATTTCGACTTCAAAAATTCAAAAATATTACATACAGAACAAAACAAATATAAACGTAAATTCTTAGAAATGGTTTATATCAACCGAGATAAACACAGCATCAATTACAGAACAGACACATGTAAACTCAGTCGCAGCTACGACAATATCATTAATCGAATTCAATACAGATAACATACCTATATCATCACATTACATTCCACACATAAAATATTTTTCACATAGTCTAATTTCCCGACAATTCTTCTTTTCACCTCAAAGAAGCCGACACCTTATACAAAAATGTCTTTTCTATACCGACATCCTTCCCCACCCCTTCAAAATCCAACGTATATAAACACAAACTAGCAAAATCTCACTGGCACTCTCGACACCACACGCAAGAATGACACAATTACACAGAAGACAATCACTTTGAGTAAGTAGAAATACTTTGATTGAATATATAAAATATATTTTGCATTCACTTTTCCACATCCAAAATGTAATTGTAATATATAAACAATGTTTGTAAATCCCAGGCCCTGAAGATGATCTCAATAAAGATCGAAACGTTGGCACGATAAAGAAAATGTTTTTATGAAACCACATCACACCAGACCACATCTCACGATTTCTAAATAAATATATTCATAAACTGATAGAGTTAGATTATAGAACTAGAATAAAACTCTTTCTTATACATTTTCTTTTTTTACAATGACGAATTCCAAAAATGTATCGCGATTTATCTGATATCTGAGCCTAATAAACTGCTCAAAAATGAATAGTACCACTTTCACTAGCGTTTTTATTGTATTTTTATTATAAATTGGATTCAGATTTATAAGAAATTACTCTTTTTTATTGAAGGAAAATTTAATTATAGGATTTCGAACAAAAATAAAATAATGGTTTTATTTCCATAATTTTGTTTATTGGGCACAATAATTTTTTTTAACAATTAATATCGTGTAAATGCCCCCTGTTAGCTAAAACCTCTCTGCGTCTGTTAGGCATACTGATAATAAAGTTGTCCCTAATTTCATAAGAAATTGCACTACTAGTAGGTGGCGTCGGTGGCCGCAACGGTTTCGGCGTTGACACAGCGCTCATCACTGTAAAGGTCCCGCGTTCGAATCCAGCGGCCCTGCATTCGTACCCAACATACTTACAAATGGGCTTTTTTTCAAAAACATCGCCACCCCGAGGATGATATAACCTGTGCTGTTGCGAATCCTTGTTTTCAAAAAAATAAATAAATTTTAAAAAATATAAAAATTTAAAAAAAAAATCACTCCTTAGATGTTGCAACGCTGCATTCAGTTTTGCAGGTCAAATGACTGCGGACGTGATCGAAAAGTCTTCTCACCAACACATCCTACATGTGCTCAATGGTCTGACATTGTCATCCAGGAATCGAAAATCCCTGCCAATGAGATCCCTGATTTCAAGGATATATTCCTTGATAGTATCTTGAATCTAACGCACTGCCATGAGGTCGCCTTCAACAATATGGAGTCCAGATCGTCCTCTGGTGTAAAGTTCAGCCCAGATCATTACACCATTCCTCCAAACTACACTGAAAGGAGCACGATGAGGCATTATACGCATCCCCTGTTCATGGTAGACTCTTCTGCGCCTCCTATCACTATACAGTCAGAAACTCTATTCATCACTAAACATAACAATATTCCAATTGTTGTTCTCTTCTAGGCGCTGCACCATATTCTCCAGAGTTGCTCGTGGCGGGATGTTGCTGCAGGTCGTACCAAAGTGGCATTAATTCAAAGGGCAGATGTGAGGCCATCTTTACGCCTTATTACGAATCGTTTGTATTCGTGAAGGCCTGGCCAAAACATCTTGTACTTCATTTACAGTCTGGCGGGCACTAGGGAAAGGGTGTCGTGTTGCAGCAATGACAATATTTCTGTCCTCCCTTAGCATTGCAATGCGCTGATATCCACTACCAGGACTCCTATTGGCTAAAGCCCGGGAAACCACGCTCTAAGAAATCGTCTCTGAGATTCCACTTGCTAGTGACCCCGATGACTCATTCTCACAATAATATTGCGAACTTCTAGTTCAAGATGATGTCTTTACGTAGTTAAAGAAAATACAACTGGATCAAAACGTAGAAAAGGGTTTGGTTTATAAAATGAGTAATCTTCAAGTTTACTCTTCTTAAATAAATTCGTTATTAAAAGTGAGGATTAACATTTGTTTGTTTTTGGTTTGTATTTTCTATTTTGTTTTACCCAACTGACAAGAATATATCAGTTAATTTAATTTTAAATTAATAGAATAAGAATGAAATACAAATATCCCTATTAATTTTTAAGCAGTTTATAAGTCCCTTCGAACAACGTATTTTTATTTTGAAAACAATTCCATTTGCCATCCATGACAACGAAAACTAAACAATTGCGCCTCTCTAAAACAGTAATATTCCAAATGGAGAGATTTCCCATTATAAACAGAAAATAACGGATCGAAGCGACTCCATACACGAAACGTGATACCAGTATTTTCATGGAGTACAATGCTTATAAGTCGACGAGAGATTTATTCATCCAGTACATTATTATGAAGACGAAGGCAGTTACTGTTGGCATATTAGAACGTAAACAGTGGATACGTTTACATTGGTTATTGGTTTTATTAAGCTATAAATAAAATATTTTAATAGTACATTTTTGCCAAAGTTTGTTTCCGTAGCGTACATAGTCGTACTAAAATCAATTTTTTCTTCAAAACTATTTTGTGGCCTTATTAACAAAAACATAATATTAAAGAATTTATGTTTCTGTTCAAAAAACATTTTTTAAAGTAAATTCATTACTTACTTAAACATTTATTTGGACTTTTCGGGAACTTACACCCATTATCAGCATCTACTTTCATAAAAGTAGACTTATCCTGTAAAAACTTATTAAATTTTTAAAAAGGTAAGAGTTATAATACAATGTTGTAAAATACTAATATACTTTATGTATTTTTAAAATCATAGTGATGATGGATGTAATTTCCCGAAAAATCCAAATAAATGACTATTTGTAGATCGTGAGTTGCGGTCTGGTGGGACGTAGGTTTTAGAAAAGAATTTTCTTTATCGTGCCAACGTTTCCATCTTTATTGAGATCATCTTCAGGGCCTGGGATTTATAAACGTTGAATGAATTTTACAAATACATGTAGGATGTACTCCACATCCTACATGTATTTGTAAAATTATGAATTTATACAATGCTAGAAAATTTTAGATTAAAAAAAGGATTAATTTATACATTGCTAACAATTTTAAGATATAAAAAAATGAATTTATACAATGCTAGAAAATTTTAGATTCCATCAGATATTCAATTAGATAATTAGGGAAAGGAAAAAAAGGATAATTATCCCCGTCTATATAATCCTGAAAGGATAATCTGACCGAACCATTATCCACGTTTTTTCTCATTGTCGCCTCCTTTCACCTCAAAGAAGCAGACCCCTAATATAAAAATGTCTTTCTATCCCGACTTCCTTCTCCACCCCTTCAAAATCCAACGTATATATTCATAAAACAGCAATATATCACTGACATTCTCAATACGAATCGGATCTCAACACGGAAAATAAACACTTTGAGTGAGTATGAATACTTTGATTAAATCTAAAATTTTCTAGCATTGTATAAATTCATTTTTTCTTTAATCAAAAATTTTCTAGCATCGTATAATTGTTTTAATCTAAAAATTTCTAGCATTGTATAAATTCATTCTTTTTTTTAATATAAAATTATATAGCACTGTATAATTTTTAAATCTAAAATTTTCTAGCATTGTATAATTTTTTTTAATCTAACATGTTCTAGCATTGTATAAATTCATTCTTTTTTTATCTAAAATTTTCTAGCATTGTATACATTTATTTTTTTAACCTAAAATTATGTAGCATTGTATAATTTTTTGAATTTAAAACTTTCTAGCATTGTATACATTCATTATTTTTTAATCTAAAATATCTAGCACTGTATAATTTTTTTTAATCGAAAATTTTCTGGAATTGTATAAATTTTTTATAATCGAAAATTTTCTAGCATTGTATAAATTCATTTTTTTAATCTAAAATTTTCTAGCATTGTATAAGTTTTTTAATCTGAAACTTTCTAGCATTGCATAAATTCATTCTTTTTTAATCTAAAATTATCTAGCATTGTAAATTTTTTTTAATCTAAAATTTTCAGGCATTGTATAAATTCATTTTTGTTAATCTAAAATTATCTAGCATTGTATAAATTATTTTTTAATCTAAAATTTTCTAGCATTGTATAAATTCATAATTTTTTTCCACATCCTACATGTATTTGTAAAATTCAAACAATGTTTACAAATCCCAGGCCCTGAAGAAGATCTCAATAAAGATCGAAACGTTGGCACGATAAAGAAAATGTTTTTCTAAATCTAGGTCACACCAGACCGCATCTCACGATCTCCAAATCAATGGCTAACGGTCACTAAACACCACACATATCCAAATAAACGTTTGAATAAGCAATGAATTTACTTTTATTATAACCACGTTTATGGTTTATCGTGAAATATGCTTTTTACAATGTGCAAATTATAAAATGATGTACGTACATTACAGATATTTTCATGTGAACCATATATTATGTAATATGATAGTCATTGAATGAGGTAGCATAATCTAGTAATTTTTTTCACTGTTTATGGAGGATAATAAACACAATTCCTAAGAATTTTATCAGTCCATTACGAACTTTTCAAAGTTATACAGTGTTAAAATAATTTTAAAATTCTTTGATGTCATTTTTCTAAAAGACTTTTTCGGAATCGATTTCGCGAAGGCCGCAAACCATAATAGGAAGTATTAATAATAAAACAGGGAATTTATGGCGCCTGGGACGGATTTATATCTTAGTAGGGGCCAGAATTGGTATAGGACTGAATTAATTTTGTAGGAGGCAATATTCTAAGACTAAGAGGGCTGCCTTAATATTAGATCTGCGAGGCCATTTCTTCCTCCCCTAAGGCCACACTCGATTCGATACTTACGGCGCCGTAAAACAAAATCCGTAAACATTTCAAGTAAGGTCAAAATTAAGTTAGAAGATTCGTATAATATAAGAACATCACTATCATTTCCGGGTTTTACTACTACAAGAAATCTTTACACTCTTTAAAATATTTGTATGTTTTTTTTGTCGATTTAGACGAATTAAAAAGGTAAAATTCCACTTTTTGTTTAAAACAACTCGATTATTTTAGTGAATATCAGGCAAACGTTTTCCTCTAGAAAATCTAGTATTAAAGTTATTGATTATTTGAAGATCGTGAGTTGGGGTCTGGTGTGATGTAGGTTTTAGAAAAACATTTTCTTTATCGTGCCAACGTTTTGATCTTTATTGAGATCATCTTCAGGATCTGGGATTTATAAACATTGTTTCAATTGTACAAATACATGGAGGACGTGAAAAAAATAAATTTATACAATGCTAGAAATTTTTATATTCAATCAAAGTAATTGTACATACTCAAAGTGATTGTTTTCTGCGTAATTGTACATTCTTGTGTGGTCGTGTTGAGAATGCCAGTAAGACATTGATTTTTTTATGTTTATATTATTTATCAATATCTCTCGGGGATAATTATCCTTTTTTCCTTTCGCTAATTATCTAATTGAATATCTGGTGGAATCTAAAATTTTCTTGCATTGTATGAATTCATTCTTTTTTTAAACCTAAAATTTTCTAGTATTGTATAATTTTTTTAATTTAAAATTGTCTAGCATTGTATAAATTCATTTTTTAATCCAAAATTTTCTAGCATTGTATAATTTGTTTTTAATCTAACATGTTCTAGCGTTGTATAAATTCATTCTTTTTTTATCTAAAATTTTCTAGCATTGCATAAATTTATTTTTTTAACCTAAAATTATGTAGCATTGTATAATTTTTTTAATCTAAAACTTTCTAGCATTGTATACATTCATTCTTTTTTAATCTAAAATATCTAGCACTGTATAATTTTTTTAATCGAAAATTTTCTAGAATTGTATACATTTTTTTTAATCTAAAACTTTCTAGCATTGTATACATTCATTCCTTTTTAATCTAAAATATCTAGCACTGTATAATTTTTAATCGAAAATTTTCTGGAATTGTATAAATTTTTTTGTAATCTAAAATTTTCTAGCATTGTATAAATCCATTTTTTAATCTAAAATTTTCTAGCATTGTATAAATTCATTTTTGATAATCTAAAATTATCTAGCATTGTATAGATTATTTTTTAATCTAATATTTTCTAGCATTATATAAATTCATAATTTTTCTCCACATCCTACATGTATTTGTAAAATTCGAAAAATGTTTACAAATCCCAGGCCCTGAAGAAGATCTCAATAAAGATCGAAACGTTGGCATGATAAAGAAAATGTTTTTCTAAACGTACGTCACACCTAACCGCATCTCACGATTTCCAAATAATCAATGGCTAACGGTCACTAAACACCACACATATCTAAATAAACGTTTGAATAATAAATGAATTTACTTTTATTATAACCACGTTTATGGTTTATCGTGAAATATGTTTTTTACAATGTGAAAATTATAAATTGATGTACGTATGTTAGAGATATTTTCATGTGAACCATATATTATGTAATATGATAGTCATTGAATGAGGTAGCATAATCTAGTAATTTTTTTCATTGTTTATGGAGGAAAATAAACACAAGTCCTAAGAATTGAATATCTGATGGAATCTAAAATTTTCTTGCATTGTATAAAATCATTCTTTTTTTAAACCTAAAATTTTCTAGTATTGTATAATTTCCTTTAATCTAAAATTTTCTACATTGTATAAATTCATATTTTTTTTACTCACATCCTACATGTATTTGTAAAATTCAATCAATGTTTATAAATCCCAAGCCCTGAAGATGATTTCAATAAAGATCGAAACGTTGGTACGATAAAGCAAATGTTTTTCTAACCTACGTCACGCTAGAAAACACCACACATTAACTAACAATTAAAGATATTGATGTATCAATGTATATATCGCTAAATAAATATGTAGTTTCTACAAATCGGTGAAAGACCACTGCCGAGAAATTAATATTTTTCACTGCTTTGTAAGACTCAAAAATGTGTGGTTTTTGCAAGACAAAGTTTTGTTTAACATATCTTTATAACTACATATTATAACAAAAACTGATGGAAAAATCACTGGTTATCTCGACCATAGCCGGGAAGTTTTCCTTTCTTTATGTAGAGATTCTTATTTCTTTAATTGTTTCTGTTAAAAGGAGTGAGCTAATTACAAGTTTGCGAGAGATTATAATTTTTTTTAATAAGGCTCCAGATTCCCTTCTTCAGTTCGAATCAAAAATATTATTTGAAAACTTCGTATAATTGCTTTATAACGAGAACTGCGGTTATACGCAAGAGTCAAAAAATACATCGCTGTTTCTTCATTTTTGTTATTAAATTTCGCACGTGTTTAAAATAACATTAAAAATAACAGAAGCAATGCCAAAGAATGATAGTAATTTTATTTGCAAACAATTATTAAATATAAAATCATTTTCTATACACATAAGGCATGGTTATCTGACCTTCTGCAATAGTCTACAAAAAATTACTAAATATTAACAATAATGAAAAGAAGAAAATATAAATGTGAAGAAACTAAATGTACAAAGTAATAAAATGTACTATGAAGAAATGTTTTGTTTTTTTTTAATTTGTAGTCTATCCATATTTGTATAATATTTGTGGGATTTTTCAAATTTCAGCATTTATTAAGGTTATAACTGAAAATTATTTCTGACAAAAATAGTATAATGGAAATTTAATGCTAAATTCAAAACTTTGATAGTTTTTTTTCTCTGAGGCTTTTTAGTATGGGACACTGTGGAAAGTGGAAGACATTTCCACTTTTATTTATACATAAGAAACATTTAAATATTTTTTGTCAACCAGGGATTGTAATTAAAAGTCAATGTTTCTCATCGAACTTAAGCTCTTTCAGAAGTGAAATTTTCATTCATGTTGTTAACCGTATAATTTAAGCATTTGTACAGTTCATGAAAGTCTCCACTTCTTGGAGCCCTCTAAACTCTTCTCCTTGACCCTGTATTTTTATCAAAAGCAAGTTAGTTTGACCGTCTAATTTAACTTGGGCGAGCATTTAAATATACACTCTATCTCCTCCCAGCCTGTTGCAGCCAATTTCTAAACCAAAATGTTTTATGCTTAATTGTTCTCATTGCTGTGTATTCGTTAATGTTTCATAGTTGTGATTAAATAATATATTGAAAATATAACAAAAATTAACTTTTAAGAGGAAGAAGTCCTTTTTCTAAGTAAACATTTGAATTTTGATATAAGTAAACAAAACGTTATTAAAACGATGAAATAATTTATGCATCATTGCCATCGTCCATGTTTTACCCCAATTTTGATTAATTGAATATACCAAAGGACACAAACGATGTCACTTCGAGAACTTTAACGGTCTTTCAAACCAAACGAGTATTTTAATTCTTGCGATGAATGAAATAGACACAAAAATTTTAGTAACAATAAATCTTCAGGGATGTTGTAACATTTGTATGTAAAGAACGAAATAATAGTGCCATTCGTTCCTCTTCAATCTTGGAGTGCTGCAGCAACTGCAAGTGTTGGAAAATAACTGTATTTGTATGTACATGCGGTTCTAAAACCAGACTGAAGAGGGGAGGCGGTTGCCCCCGAAATCGATATGGATATAATAAAAGGATATTTTGAAAAATTCCTGAAAAAAACACCTAAAAAGATCGTATAACTGTATTTCTATTTTCTTCTGATTTAATATAGACTCTAGTATAGACTAATATAAATGGTGCGATATTGACGTCAAAATCTGCTCAGAGAGCTCGACCTTATTTTAAATATATAAAAAAATGTTTTAAAATTTGACTTCGCTTATTTCAAACATTCAGAATGTATATTTATTATAAATAATGAATAGTAAAACGAATTTTAAATTCTATATTCAGTGGATAGATTGATAGATTTTTTCTAGGGCGATAGATTTTTTTCAATTTAGTACATTACGATACACCAAAAACTCACATACTAACGCCTGGTGTAAAAGAGGAAAGAAAATAGTTAAATTCAACCAACAAACAGCTGGGAAGGGAGCATTAAAGCAAAAGTAGTCGTCCCACATGGTCGCGGTTTTTGGAATTCGGAATTATTTGTAATTTTTTTTAAACAAGTTGAGACAAAATGACGGACAGCAGCGAAATGATGAGCATGTCATTGATGACTGTGGAGGAGGAGACAGAGGTGTCGCCGACGGAATCGAGGGCGACCGTGCCTCCGATGGAACAGCCCACGGACATGTCGGGGGTGACGATGCCCCCGGACGGAGACGACGACGAGATGGACATCGACAGGGCTTTCATACGTTTCGACTCCGACTCTGTAAGCCCAACTTTAAATGCCTAAATAAACAAGGGAATAGATGAGTTTAAAATATAATAGGGGTATTCACGATATGTAAGATGTTAACTCGTGTTAATTCGAATAGAGAAATGTCCGGTAAGATCGTGAACGCCCCCATCTTAGCATGTTAAACGTTAATTTTTACGCATGCTAAGCGTGTCGGTTGGTAGAACCAAAAATAAAGCTATAACAGTCCTTGAAGGCTTGCTGTTGTTTGTTTTGGTTTTCTTTTGAGTTAAATTGTAAGGTGCCAGAAGTTAATAAAAAAGGAAAATTAATCAAAATTGTCATTCAAAATGCTACCTATGCACTCGAAAAGTACTAACAAATGACACTCTTCAATTCGTGCCGACATACCTAACCTGTATCCTAACGTCTAACAGCCTGCAACTTTATAGCATAGGGGATGTATCTATTATGAATGAGAGTATAAGGACAGATCAGAAATTAAAAAGAAATGTAATGGTCTGATTTAATTAATGCGTATTTAAGAATAAAAATACATATAAACAGAAAACAGCTGTTAAATTCAGGGCTGCCATGTTGGCTACCAACGCCCTAACGGCTAGCAAAGTGACTACATTTTCGACCTACCATCTAACATTGGCCCTGGCCTGTTAGATCGAGCAATGTTAACTACCCGATTCTAAGAAGTCTACGTCATCATTTTTCTCGATCTAACAGGACCTAACAGACTTAACAGGGTTAACTCAAAGATCGTGAATACCCCCTAATGTCAGATGTTTGTTCGATCATTATCGGCCCTACTTAGCTACTCCTGGGCAGAAAAAGAAAACTACCGCATCTGATAGTGCGAAAAATTTATAACAGAATTATTATAGGATTTATATCAAGTAACAAAGTTATATAAATTTATAACACATATTACTCACAATCAGTACAATGTACTTTCGTTAGTATAACATAGATACTTCTCACTCAAAACTTTAACAAAAAAATTTTAAGTTTTAAATAATTATAATACATATTATTATATTACTATTTTACTATGTACTTAGTACAACTTTGTTACTTTGAACTTTACATACTATTATATATGGTATAACCTGCATTACCCGGGGTAATGATGATGGGGTCCAGGGATAATCGAACTATATTTTGTATTGATACGAATTTATTAGTTTAATTTATTAAAAATAAATGTCTAAAGAAAACCGAAGACACGCTTGATTATAGAATTTACAGTACAGATGTACATAGATCGAAATTGTTAACATTTTTATTTGAAGAATATTATCTGCTTTTTATTTTGTTTTTGAATTTAAGATTTCTTTCCTACGTCCGCTCTCGTTGCCTTTAATGCGATATTTTGCCGTAATCGGCATTTTCCCGTTCAAAACTGTAGTTCCTTCTTCTGTCACCTGAATCCGTTTAATTTTCTTTGTTTCTAACGATCTTCGTTGTCATAGCTCTCGTTTCCTCCGGCAATCTGCAAACATGTCGATGTTCGTCTGTTCTTTATATAGAGATCTGTTGTTATTTCAGCCTCTTTTACTTTTTTGAAAGTATCATTTTCCCTTTTAGTTAGTTGTGTGTAGAGATTAGTGACCGTTAATCGATAGTTATTCAGATATCGTGAGACCGCATCTCACGATATTTGAAGAACTTTTAGTTAGTATCAATTTCAACTTCGACGGTGTTCAAGAGTGAAAAAAGAGTTAGTTTCTTGCACCATTGGCAAAAAAAAAAATCGGAACGATTTTCCTACATTATATGTATATGGTTTGAGCCAACAATACGAAATCAAAAATGTTTTCGATAATGCTGCTAACAAATTCCTAACTTAGCGGCAACTTAGGAGCAACTTAGGAATGAGAGGAAGCTTTTTTTAGGGAAGAAACCGGAATACAAGAATATCTGCTTTGGAGCGACGGTGGCCGTAACGGTGCGTTGACACGGCGCTCATCACTATAAGGTAAAGGTTCCGGGTTCGAATGCAGGGCCGCTGGACATACTTACAAATGGGCTTTTTTTTTCAAAAACACCGGCACCCTGAGGGTTTATATAACCTCTGCTGTTGCGAACCCTCGTAAAAAATGTCTGTTAGATTCTTCACAAATAACGACGTAGTCGAGGTTATCAGGACGTTTTTGTGAAGAAGTGGGCATGTTGGAATATGGCACTGTATTGAGCTCAACCACGAGGATTAGGCGCCCGACAACCCATTGAGGATATTTCGCGTTGAAGTCGCTACATGAAACAAATTGAAGACAGGGGGATAGGAAAAAAGATAGTGAGGTGATCTATGGATCTGCTGGGCACAGAAGGAATAAGGTGATAGGATAAAGAATTTTTTGATTACAATGCATATAATTAACTAGGGTAACTAGGTCTTAGGTGGGCACTGACCTCTCGCTAGTGTGCTTACTTCTTTTCGAGTTATCCCAAGTTTATTTTCAATCATAAATGAAATAATAATACGGGAATTAAAGACGTGGCTCTCCAATACAGCGTTCTTCCCACTAGGGTAAATTTTATGCTCGTTTATTTTCTCGGAGCAACGGCAATACTCGTGTGTTATTCTTACTCGGAAAGACAAAATCTGTTCAGGGTACTTTCAACGCATTTGAGCTTCTTCCCTTCGATTGTCGCCTACATATTCACTACTGAACAGCAACACCGTTTTTACTCATTTATTCTGAAGCTTGCACGTTGACCAATTTTATTAAGTGTGAATCACAACTCTCTCAGCTTTATTCAATTCGATTTTGTGCCTGACTCTTCATGTACGACTTATTAAACATACTGATGATATTTTTCCTATATTTTCCTATACGTTCCCGGTTGAACGTACTGTTAAACAAAACGTGATTTATTATGTCACGTTTTCCACTAATATATAAAGCTTATAAAAATAATTTTTACTGATGATGGATTTTACTGTTGGTTTGTTGTGCGTTAAGACATTTTTGACGTATATTTCAATTATTTTTACGATAACACCAGTAGGCGTATTGTACGGAAATATTTGTCATACTGACTACCTTTTTATGGGGAAATATAATGTGGGACTTTTCCCTTTGAAATATACATATCTTTCGATCATATAGTTAATATTATGTAACAGGAATTGAAAAATACATAAACAATACAACATACATCAATAAATTTAACTCAGGTGTAAAGTCCAACATAGACGAAAATCGATAATGCTGATCCTCCAACTAATTTTAAACCGGAATTGTGCCATCTTCATTGAATTTGGTAACAGTTGAAAAAGAGACAAACTAGGTGAATGTTGGATCAGATGAATCAAGAATGATCAAAATAAGGTCTTAGTTGAAATAAAAAAGTCAGTGTCTCGAGCACGAGCAGGATTCGAACCCACGACCTTCGGCTACATACGGCGCTACTCTACCACTTGAGCCATCGTGACTTCGATCCTCTCGGACACCAACTTTCCATCTCAACCTACAACCGTTCGAACCTTCCCTCATTTTGCCATTTTCAAATGTCAAATTTTATATCTTAACCATGACCTTAGATGGAAAGAATAATTAATTGAAAGATGTAAACTTGGTCAGTTGACCACTAAAACGTAAATGAATGATCAAAATGTTGAGGATGACAAGAGTCAACTACTATTCACTAACTTCACATTGTCCCAACGTACTATCACCACATCTATAAAGCTCAATCACCTGGCTTAGATTGAGTCTGAATGCAGGTCAATGAAATCTATTTGCTTTTTCATGATTGACATACTTTAGACAACAATTAGTCTCCGGTTCTCATAATAATGTTTATTTTTAATGCTGTGATTATGAAGGGGGTTCTTTTTTACTTATTTTTACTATAATGAAGTTAACATTCAGTCAGCACTATATTATTTTTTTGTATAATTTTGTAATTTTATAGATTTATCCTTTGTATTAGTACTGAATTACTAAGGTCTTTTGATAGGCTAAATATAAAATTCCAAACTTATAAATTACAAGAGTTATACAAATATAGGCTTTTAACTAGTAAAATTTTTAGGGTTCCGATGATTCAGACAAGAAGAGAGAGCTGAAAACCGATGATCACGCAGGCAGCATCGTTGATTTCGAAGAAATTCTCATGGACGCGTATGAAGCCGTGAGTTCCTGAAACATTTTCTTCCAGTCGACATTTTTCGTGACGATCTTTCACGTTTCCAGGGGCTCAAAGAGTTGATCGTCAATCCGTCCAAAAATCAGGCTTTAATCGAGGTTATGGAAAAAATGTGGGCCATGCTAGGCGATTACAGGAAGCACATAGCCGAACGAGACGAAAGGATCAAGTCGAAAGACGCGCAGCTCTTCAGACAGACCGAGCAGATGTCGAGCATGCCGGCGGTGCAGGATGACAAAACGACAGAAAGGCTTAAAAAATCCGTTCGTAACCCGCCTTTGATTAGTGGATCGACCTGACATTTATTTTTTCAGGAGATAATCGATCTAAAGAGGCAGCTGGATGCCGCTCATATCCGAGAACAGGATCACCAGGAGACAATAGAATTTTTGAGAAAACAGATCGACAAACTGGAAGACGACATCAATAAAAGGAACCGTGATGAAGAAGACTTTGATACTGAGTAAGTTGTCATGTAAATCAAAAATATGTGTAGTTTTTAACATAACTTTGCATACATATTTTTTTTATAATAACGATTCGCATATAAACAAAACACGTTACATAATAATTTGATTATTTTAACTGAGAAGATTATTTTTTTACTGCAATTATAGAAGGTTTAGGATTTATGAAATTATGTTTTAGCTATAAGCCAATAATTTTATATTCTTTCCGTTTTTGTTCCAGTTTAGCTGCTGTGGCAAAAAACAAAGAGACGATGAGAAAGGAGAGGCAAAGGATGAAGGGCTTGCTAACCGAAGCGACAGAAGCCGCAGAAAAAATCAAAATGGAAAAGGAAGAATATATGAATATGTACAAAAACGCCAGTTCGCAGCTCGAATCCGTTAGAGTCCAACTAAGCGTAAGCTACCATGAAGTTAAATACAATGCGGCGCGATCTTGACTTTTTATTGTTGTCAGACGAAAATAGGGGAAGTCGCCAGGCTTGAACAGCTCGTCGAGGCGAGCGATAAAGAATTGGTCGACGTCAGGTCCAAGTTAGAGCAGACTGGGAAGAACTTGGCGGTTATCGCTTCGAAAATGGATGCTGCCAACTCGGCAATGGAGGCACAGAAACAAAAGAACCAGCAGTTGACTGTCAGTATTTAACAGTATTGTTTTTGTCTGTTTCACTTGATTTGAAGTTTGGTTCTTTCCTTTTCAGCTGAGCATAAACGAGTTGCAGTCCATCAATGACGACTATCGCCTCAAGGAGACCTATCTGAACGAGCAGGTGTACACGTTGAAGACCAAGCTGTACCAAGCGGAGGACGAGGTCGAAATGATGGGGAAACAGTTTAAGGTGATGCTTCAAGGATATTGTTGTATGTATGGGACGAGGAAAGGTTAACAGACACTCGGAGGCTAAAATAAAGTGAATACTTCTCCTAAAGGTGCACGATACCGAGTTGAGCAAGCTTAGGACGGAAGTTAAAAAGACGAAGGGCATGCAAGACAAATTCACAAAAAAGGCCTTAACCACAGATGTCGATAACGTGAGCATAGGCTCCAGGTTTAAAGACCTCGAGGCAGAATACAGGCTAAGAACGAGAGAAGTAACCAATAAAGAGAAAGAGATCACAGAACTGAACAAAAAGATTCATTCTATGCTACAAGAAAGAACCACGCTCATGAAACACATCCTAAACGCTACAAGTTAGACAAACTACTAAACTAAAAATGCTATAACTAAAAGTACAATGAGTTCTAATTTACAGATTTGCAAAAAACCAACATGAAACAGATCAAAACGCAGACAGTGGCGTTACGCTCCATGGAACTGGACGGGATGGCGATGAGGGAAGAAATACGAGTCCAGAAAAAGACAATCGATAACTTAACCAAGCAAAAAAACAAGTTGGTTCATTTTTTCAGCAACAACATGCAGTTGCCTAGAAAGCTTGATGAAATTCAATCCTAAATTTTCTTTTAACTTTTGAATTAAGTGATTTTTTTTTACCAGTATGTTTTCATAATTCCTATTCCAGGCTGGTGCTGGAAAAGTCTATTCTGACTAAGAAGATTTCGGACACTCTGGAAGAGGCCAGGCAATTCAAGATTCAAATGTTTAATCACAAGAAGGAATTGGCCAAGAAAGAGCTTGAGCTGAAGCGAGAGAAGAACAACATGGAAGCGCTCAAAGCAGAGAAAAGCCTTCTCTACTCTAAGCTTGAGGAGCAAAGGGTACTGTAAATAATTCCTATCCTTTTTAAATTGAAAATGACGTAGTTTTTTTTTAGCACCTGTTCACAGATTTGAAGACGAAAATGAAAGTCGTCACACACCAGATTGAACAACTCAAAGAAGATATACACGTTAAAGACGAACTGTTGACCAGGGAAGAAATCGGTTCGTTTTCATTTTCGTTTGTTGTTAAAATTGTCTATTTTTGACAAATATAAAAATTTGAATGAAAAATAATGAATTGGCTAAGATCAGCATATGAGAGAACACATTTTTATAATGCATACATTGCATTTTAGTGCAAACTATGGATACACTTATTGTTTCCTAACTAACAAATATCATAAACTATCATAATTTAACTTCTAGGCTAATTTTACCAACTATACAGTTTTGTATAAGATTTCGTGGTCCGATAGACCAAATAACATCTTTCAATTAATTAATCTTTATATAAGGTATTGGTTGAGATAAAAAAGTCAGTGTCACGAGCGGGATTCGAACCCACGACCTTCGGCTAAATACGCCGCTGTTCTACCACTTGAGCTATCGTGACTTCGATCACTCGGACACTAACTTCCCATCTAAACCCAACCTTTCGAATTTTATCTCCTTTTTGCCATTTTTCGATAATGATAATGATTTATGGTTCGGCCTAGCCCTGACCAGGTAGATTATGTTCCTTCTATAAAATAAATTTCCGCACTTCTTGTAGGTTCCAAGCGACTGCGAACTGAAAAGAACAGCATCTCATCTCATCTAAAAACTTGTAAAGAGAAAATCAAATTCGCCTGCACGGTCATCGAACAGCAGGAGGTCGAGAAGGTCAGCATGGAAAGGCAGGCGAGTATAAACAGAAGCGAAATCAATTCCCAGGCCAAGAAATTGGATCAGGTAAGAAAATACGATTTATAGTCTCTAATGCAACGACTAATTATAAAAATTGAAGCTATCCAGGAATTACTGTATGCTCAATACCCAGCTTGACCGCAGGACGGTCGAGTTGAGTCTCCTATACGAAAAGATAGCTTTGATGAACAAGATCTTGAAGCAGGGCGAAATCCAGTATAATTACCGGCTGGATGACATCAGACTTCTTAAATTGGAAGTCAAAAAATTAAGGTATTGTTAAATGACTAATCCCGTTCATATTATTTTTGTAACTGTAATAACTATTACAGTTGCCTAACCATTTTTCTTAGCAGGTTTAGGTTTTCCACATTAGCCAAAATTTGGCGATTGTTACAAAAAAAACGTATAGGAAGACGGGGAATCGAACGCGGACCGCGCGGTCGGGGATCAGCCGAGAGGTTCACGCCCTCTACTCTCCGTCAATGCGGTCCTCCTGATACATAAAAATGTTTTGATTGAATGAAAACCTTGTTTAAACGATCAATAGTTTGCACAAAAATAATTTTCTTAACATGTAATCTGTTAACGGTTTAGCTAGCTCATTCAACCAACCTAAACGAAATTGTTTTTCGAGTTCTTTTTATAACTTTTGTTTCTGTTCTTTTACAAGGACGGAAAAAGCGATTATTATGAAAGCTTTTGAAAACATGGCCGACCTAAGACATGAAATCTACCATTTGAATAAGGATCTAGCAGAGGAAAGGCAAAAATCGCAGGCCCTCCAAGAAGAAATGGAAACTCCGATCAATTACCATCGCTGGAGACTGTTGGAGGTAAAATAATAAATTTATTATTTATATCGCTATGCTAACTATTTAATATACTAATAACGTTACCAAGTGTTTTAAATTACCCTTAAAATTTCAGACTACCAAACCTTTCTTGTGATAGTGAAAAAATCCTAATTTAGATAAAAGCATGTTAACCTGTTAATAACAGCAAAGCTTTTGGCTTAATTGTGAATTTAACATTTAAAAAAATTATTCTTTTTAGGTAAGGGCATGGTTGAGATAAAAAGTCAGTGTCACGAGCGGGATTCGAACCCACGACCTTCGGCTAAATACGCCGCTGCTCTCTACAACTTGAGCTATCGTGACTTCTTCTAGGACACCAACTCTCCATCTCAACCAACCTTTCGAATTTTCCCTCCTTTTTGCCAATTTCAAATGTCGTGTAATCAAGGCATAGAAAATGGCAAAAAGAGGGAAAATTCGAACGGTTGTAGGTTGAGATGGAGGTTAGTATCCGAGTGGATCGAGGTCACGATAGCTCAAGTGGTAGAGCAGAGGCGTATATAGCCGAAGGTTGTAGGTTCGAATCCCGCTCGTGACCCTGACTTTTTTATATCAACCAAGCCCTTAACATAAAAAGAATAATTAATTGAAAGAAGTAACTTGATCAATTGGCCACTAAAACTTAAATGGATTAAAAAAATATTCATCAAAAATAATCAAGGATATCTTATGAGAACTTTGTACGCTAGTCGATTACGCTAGGAAGAAACGTATAAAATAATCAAATTTCGCACAAGCGCTGTGAAAATTATGGACATTTGTATTGGAATCATTCACCTCGGTGGGTCAATTGCGCAAAGTACTATTGGACCGAAAATTGTACTAGAACGAAAAAGAGTGTGTGCTCTCCTTTGTAACGGTAAACAGCCAACATTAGAGGAGAATCACACACAAAGAAATTCAACGGCTAAAAAGACGCGATTCTTCTGTAATAAGAGTCTAATACTCCTTCACCACCATTAACATGCAATCTCTGATTATTTTTGATGAACCAGGATCAGTTTTACTTAACCCTTATCTTCTCATTCACAACCACAGTCAAAACCCACCAGAAAAAGGTTTCCCTTCCTTCCTTGGACCTCCCCTTTTAGGACAAGACTGAAAGAAGCTGTTAAGTGCCGTAAGAGCCCCTAAATTTACAAACCATAGGAACTAATTTAGTGGCCGTGGTCCGTCGGTATAGGGGGGGGGGGTCTGTCTCCCTATGAATTACTTTACGCAAAAGATGTGATGGACACAGGATCGCTTATCGAGTGTCACTGGCAGTGACACAAGTTTTAGATAAATAAACAACATCATAGTATCATTATATTAGTATTATTAGTACGGCCAATGGGTAGTTTCTCCACTCGTATTTTTAATTGTACATAATTTCATTTTTCAATGTAATTTTGTATCGAATTAAACATAGACCACAAGTATTATTCTTTTTATGTAAGGTTTTGGTTGAGATGAAAAAGTTAGTGTCACGAGTGGGATTGGAACCCACGACCTTCGGTTCAATACTGCCGCTGCTCTAACCACTGCTCAAGTGACTATCGTGATTTCGATCCACTCGGACACCAACTCCCCATCTCAATCTACAACCTTTCGAATTTTCCCTCCTTTTTGCCATTTTTTCAAATGTTGTGTAAACAGGATTCGATTCACGGAGCCATATGAAGCCGAAGGTTGCGGGTTCGAATCCCGCTCGTGGCACTACTTATTCATTTCGACCAAGACCTTACATAAAAAGAATAATTAATTGAAAGAAGTAAATCGGTCAATCAGACCATTAAACATAATGGATTTAATGACAAAAATTAAAAAAAATTGCGAGTTTCATTTACAGATTGGCAATAAACAAATTGAATTGAAATATTGAAATCTAACCACTGTATACTTTTTTTTTAACAAAGCCATTATAAATGCATAACCTGCTTGAATAACCTGTTGAAATATTTTTACTCCCAAAAATGTATGTTGCAGGGGTCTGACCCGGAGAAAAAAGACCTAATAGACAAACTGCGTATGACCCAGAAGAAACTTTTCAGGGAGACGGAGCGAAAGGCCTTGCAAGTGGAGAAGTTCAGAAACCTCGAAGTCATGTATGCCAATCTTAAGAAATACATGGAAACTCTGCCCGGGCCTGAAGTCAGCCAAACTTTGGAGCTTACAAGGCGAGCCCTTAGGGAGAAGATCAACGAAAACAAGGTTAGGAGAGAAACCCATCCAAATTCCAACTCTAACGAACCGTTTTCAGCTATTTTCAGCGGAACTCTCGGCTTACCAGGGCGAAATAGAAGAGTACAAATACATAATCGAAAAGACAAAAAAGGAACTGGATGAATTCAAGAACAAATATTACAATCTGGTGAGTCCCTTTAAAAAGTTGGTTGAATTTTTCTGAAAAAAACACCGTTTATCCTCAGAAATCCAAGAGGGGGTGCCCGATGAACGAGTCGCATGCCACTTCGCTAAAGACGAACCTCATGTCACAGTCTAACATGGATAAATCTGTCAGGAACGTGGTGACTTTAGTTCCTGGCATCAGTGAACTCGAAAAGTCTCCGGACAATAAAGACCAAGATATGTGAGACATGAAACAGGTAATTTAAGAATGTAAAATTTAACACAAACATGCACACACCACGACAGATGTTAATAGATTATAGATAGAAAGAGGAAAGAAAGAAAAAGCGAGAGAGAGAGAGAGTGAGTGAGTGGAAGAAAGAGAGTAAGAAAGAAAGAGAGGGTGTGAGTGAGTGAATGAGAGAGAGTGATAGAGTGAGAGAGAGAAGGTGTGAGTGAAGGAAAGTGGGTGAGTGAGACGGAGAGGGAATGAGAAGGGGGGAGAGAGAGAGAGAGAGAGAGTAAAAAAAAGAGTGTGTGAATGAAAGAGAGTGATGAAGAGAGGGAGAGGAGGTGAGAGTGAAGGAAAGTGGGTGAGTCAGACAGAGAGGGAGAGAAAAAGGGAAGAGAGAGAGAGAGAGAAAGAGAGAGAGAAAGAGTAATAAAAAAGAGAGTGTCTGAGTGAGTGAATGAGAGAGAGTGATAGAATGAGAGAGACGGAAGGTGTGAGTGAAGGAAAGTGGGTCAGTAAGACGGAGAAGGAGAGAGAAGGGGGAAGAGAGAGAGGGAGAGATAGAGATAGAGAGAGAGAGTAAGAAAAAAGAGAGTGTCTGAGTGAGAGTGAATGAGAGAGAGTGATAGAATGAGAGAGAGGGAAGGTGTGAGTGAAGGAAAGTGGGTGAGACGGAGAGGGAGAGAGAAGGGGGAAGAGAGAGAGAGAGAGACTAAGAGAGTAAGAAAAAAGAGAAAGTGTTTGAATGAGAGAGAGTGATAAAGAGAGAGAGAGAGAGAGAGGGAGAGAGGAGGTGTGAGTGAAGGAGAATGGGTGAGTGAGACGGAGAGAGAGCGAAAAAGACTGAGAAAAAAAGAGTTAGAGAAAGAGAAAATGAATAAGTAAGTGAGCGAACGATTGAAGTTTATCTCACTCAATGAGATAAACTATGAGAGGGGGTTCGCGAGTGAGGGGGAATATAGATGTGACTCTCTAACATGACAGCTTTACTAATATAGATAAAATATAGATAATTAAATTATAAAATTTATGCATTTACTTCTTACAAAATTAGAAACCTGATATACTTCCTAAGGTAAATCATTTGAACATAGAAACAACATAACAAAGCATAAACCAGTGGAAAAAAGAAAGACCACTATAATGACAAAGATTTGTCACATAATGATACATTTATTCTACTACAGCACATTGGGATTAGAATTGCATTTAGAATTATTTTTTCATTTTATTTATTTAAATCTATAATTGCATAATTAATATACAAAAAAAATAATAATAGAATTTTCGGACTGGTTGTTTTTCAACTAAGTCTGTTTATTTAACAAAATACATAGGTACAAGAAAAACAAAAATATGATTGATACATACAATATTATCAATTAAAATTATAAGGTACGAAACATAATTTATGTTTTAGTCGTGCCTTTTTCTTTTTTTTTTCGTTTACTCGAATTCTTTTCTACAACTACAGTTATTATAAATACAGAAAAACCTTAAATTTAAATCCTATTTAAAACATCATTTGTCCGCCAAGGAGAAAAATGGTCAAAATTATGTTAAAGTAGTGAGCAAGTCGC
This sequence comes from Cimex lectularius, assembly GCF_000648675.2. NCBI lineage: Eukaryota > Metazoa > Arthropoda > Insecta > Hemiptera > Cimicidae > Cimex > Cimex lectularius. The sequence goes on from NW_019394219.1 coordinate 520,901, forward strand.
CAGCTTTCGATCACAGTTGAGGCAATTTTTCGCTTGATGAACCCATCCGTCTACCCTGTCATTTCATGTTCTTCAAAAAATAACACTACATGCGCACACCAGTCCCTCATATACATGAAATATTTATAAAGATTACAAAAATAAGTTTTATTATTTTCTTTTCCTAATATAGAGCAATATTTTTCCTTGCTTTTCAGAAAGTGGTCTGAGTAACTAATCTACTATTTAAATGTTTACTCCTTATCCAAATATCGTTTCCGTTTCTTTGTTAGTAGATTAAATCTAAGTTTCTTCTTAATAAACCGAAAATTTAAAAGACAGGGAACGAAATTCAAACGTAAAGCAAAAGGGTGAAATGTTCATGTAAAAAGACACAACCTAATTTACAATTTTACATAAATAGGCATCAGGACTTTGTCAATTAAAAAAAGCTAATATTATAATTGTTATTTTAAACGTTTCCTACTTAATTCAATTAAAATAGAAACTAAAAAAAACATAGTACAAAGAAATATATATTTTATAATTTGCATCTGCCCAGCCAAAAATTTACAAACGTAAAAACGTGTACAAAACAGGTTTTAAGGTAAACAACAAAATTCCCCCGAGAGAAAATGATTGAAATGAGCGTATCACATTTTTTGATTTGAGCTAAGTACCTCACAAAGTTGATGGATAAAAGTTGGCAGGGCCGGACTAAGAGAAAAACCTGACAGTTGTCATGTCCTGCTTCGATAATAAATTATCCCCATATGACACTCTTTACAATATATACAATAGAATGGTGGCAAAAAGGGATGGTGCGTTGTGGACTAGTCCCTTTCCTGACCATCGGCAACCGCGGGTCGCCGCTCAACCCCTCTTGAACTTGAGCACGAGTATGGATATTGTGAGGAAGCCGATGATCCATAGCCCGGTGGAGATGAAGCCCAGGTAGACGTCCGGCTCGTCGATCGACCATCCTCTCGTCAGCATTGACCGAAGTGATGTCGTCGCCATCGTCAGAGGCAAACACGCGCTGATGTATCTCAGCACGATCGGCATCCCTTCTACTGGCCAGATAACACCTGAAATTTTCAATCGTTAACGTTAACTTTCTGTTATGTTTCAGATTCTTACGTGAGAACGGAATAATTTGTCATGATAACTACCGATTTATACTACTTTTCTTCAGGACGGTTGTAATGTGTTAGAATTTCCTATCTGTCTATAAATATGAATAAAATCGTACTGTCCACTACTACCCTGCTAATCTCTTTATTGTCCTTTATAGTATCACAAAACTTAGCAATAGTGATTATTTAATTTGTAAAACAATATATAGAAAAAACGAAATCCTAATGCAAAAAGTCCAATTGATAGGCTTAAAATTGACCAGCCAAAATTAAAATTTGTTACTTTCATTGAGAACTCCAGCTATTAGGCCTAATCTTTCTGTGAATTAATAACTACTTAAACAAGTGCAGTCAACAAAAAAAAAACTTTTTTTGGACATCTAATAGGTTAATCTTATGCTACAAGGACCTAAAAGTGAATACAACATAATAATCATATGTGTGGAAGTGTAGTAAAGTATTCAAAGCCTCTTACAAATAGGGTAATTATTATTCATTAAAAAATGTGGAAAATTAATGTGGAAAAATATCCTACATCAATATACAGGGTGATGATAAGTGTCGAAAATTTCAGGAGGTGTTTCTACTCACCATCTGCCACAAAAAAACTATCCTATAAACCCTTGTCCAAATCTCAACGATAAGGAAGTAATTTCAGGATTTAGTTCTTTTTTTCGACCTAGTTCCCTTAAATTGTTTATAATCTTCAGAATTACTGATTGTAGAAAAATCTGGTTTGTGCCACCTTAAAGAACGTTAAATTTGCAGTTCTGAAAGAAAAAATCAGAAAAACATAAATGTTGAAATTTAGACTTTTTTTGGAAATTGTTATGTTCCGTATTCCATTAGCCTCCAAGAGTATACCCAACTTTTGGATTGCGCTTTTGATTTGGAAGGACCAAAAATTTTGGATTTTTTTTTAAAAAACCTGTTTCGATTAAAGAGGGGCATGCTCAATTTTTCCAGAAAATCCGTCTGGCTCTTGAATTTAGTGTTCTTTATAGTTCGATTCAATCAGTTTACTTTAAGTTGTCAGATGATAACATCCTCAGGTTGTACCCTCACCATTTTACGAGGGTGCAAAGTTTGGATCGAAATGACCACCAGTAAGGAAGAGGAAAAAATCGTATCGCTTCTCAACCCTCAGCCTCTGATAAAGTCGTTGGAAGTTGCGATCTGCTGGAAGGTCTCGATTTGGAAAACGAGCATGGTATTCTCTCCCTGATGAAGTAATGTAATGCATACCAGCAAGATGTTCATTAGGAAACAAAGACATATTTGAAATCACCAACATGAGGATGTTGTCACCTGATAACATAATGCAAACTGATTGCATCGAACTATAAAAAACTGACGCGAAACTCAAGAGCCAGGCGGATCTCCTGGAAAAATGTGAGTATGCCTTTTTCATCGAAACAAGTTGTTTTTTTAAATCAAACATTTTTGGGCCTTCCAAAAGCGCAATCCAAAATGTTGGGTTTATCGTTGGAAGCTAATGGAATGGGGAACTTTTGACGGAATTTGCAAAGCTCCAGGAGTTTGTAGTTGTTAACAGTTAACAATCCAACATTTTTCCAAAAATTCCAAATTTCAACGTTTTTGTTTTTTCTGAATGTTTCGTGCAGAACTTTTCCATCAATTCTGCAATGTAAATGAGATTTCTTACAAATTTAACGTTCTTTCAGGTGGCACCAGCCAGATTTTTTTATAATCAGTTATCCTGAAGTTTATAAGCAATTTAGTGGACCTAAATCGAAAAATAAAAAAATTGAAAAAACCTGAAATTACTTCTTTACCATTGAGATTTGGACAGGTTTAAAGGAAGCTTTTTTGTTGCATATGGTGAGTAAAAACACCTCCGGAAATTTTCGACACTTATTGCCAGTCACCCTGTATACATTAAACAGGTAATAAAAGAGAAAAATCCCCCGGCTGAAAAAGTTTTGCCATCTAGGTGAGATTTGGTTATTTGTTCTTATTTTTTAACACAAGATACTTATTTTTACTTTTACATTAATTCATTTTTTTACTCTATACTATCAGAAACTTAAATGCTTGTATAACAGCTTTTGTGGTATTTAAGTTATTATAAATATTAATACATTTTCGGTTTAGTGGCCTAATTGACCATATTAATTATTTCTGAAGATCGTGGGCTCGAATCCCGCTCTTGACACTAGCTTTTTCATCTCAACCAAGACCTTACATAAAAAGAATAATTAATTGAAATGTATACTAAATTACAAACTGATAGTACAGTTGACCTGACCACTACTAATTTACCGTACTCAAGGAAAATGATAAGGTCCAGTTGAAATGTACAAAATAAGATGGAAAAAGTTATGAAGGATAGACTAGCCAAAGACAAATTTTATTACTCTCGATGAATGTTCATTACCAACAAATGTACATAAAGTATGGTGAATTCAATAAATCTATAATTGAATATTTTTCAATCATAATTAACATATAGGTTCTCATTATTGTGACAAAAGTAAACAAGTCATACTACTTACCACTGAGCAGAAGTGTAGGATAAAAGCTACCCAAGGCGAGTTGAATTGCGTTTCTTTCAAGCTCACATATGGCAGATATTACAAACCCTTTGAACAAAAACAAATTTATTAAAGCGGCTGGAAAAAGGCCAACGAGACTCGACTTACCGAAACACATTCCACACAGCCCTTGCAGGATGGTGAGTATGATGACGAGGAAAATATCGCCCTTGCATTCTACTTTGAAAACGAGTATCATAAAGATGAGGACGAGAGCCGTCTGCCCGCACATCACCACGAACTGCGTGATGACATGGGAGAAAAGTATCTCGTGCGGCAGCACCCCGGCGACCCAACTCCTGTCCAGGAGACCCTCCATCCTTTCGATGATGAGCGCCGAAGAAGTAAGAGCCACGGCCAAGAAGAAAACAATTCTGAAATATCATTTTTCGTTTCAATAAAAACATTTTGAACAAGTTAACTTCTTAGAAAAAAAATTGTTTTAAATAATGTAGGGCTATCACAGTTATTGCAACAGTCGTTTTGTAACTAATAAACTAGATGTAAAAATTCATTAAAAAATGCTTTTTAAGAAAAAACGAACTGCGATATGCCATTCATTATCCATTAATTAAACCCAATCCCAGTTAAGGACTTAAGGTTTATAAAAATAAACATTCATATTATTCCTGTCTCATTTTTCATTGAAAAAACAGTAATCATTCAATTATAAGCCTTAAGCCGGGAACACACCCAATGCAAGGACTTGCGACGCTACCCGACGCAAATCCAAAGTCATTTTTCCATAAGATTGTAATACCCTCGTGCACATCTGCCCGATGCCTTGCTACACTACCCTACTCTACGCTAAGCGATCCCCACTGTCCAGATTTTCGTCGGGTCGCATCGAGTACAGTCGAAGACAAAAGAACCGGACACTTATACTTTTATTCAAACTACGTGTATTATTGCCGTTATATTAATTACAACATACCTTATTTTAATGTAAACCAAATTAACCGAGTTCAAAAATTCAATAGTTTTTATTTTAAAAAAACGGTTTGGTAGAAAATTGATCAAAACACCGGAATACCATTTTTTGATATAATGAATTTAACTAACAATTTATTTCATGGTTTTGCTCATAAAATTACACAATTTTCGTCGAGTAGCTTCAGAACAGAACACTAATTTTTTTAAGTTTATTTCAAACTAAGTATATGTAATTTTGTTTACATTGATTACAACATTGACATCATTTTAATGTCAACCAAATTAAACGAGATCAAAAATTCATAAGTTTTTATAAAAATTATTTAATTATGACAATTAGGCAGAAAATTTATAAAAATACCGGAATAACTTTATTTGGAACAATTAAGTTTAACAAACAATTTATTGCATGGTTGTGCTCATAAAATTTAACTAACAATTTATTACAAGGTTTTGCTCAAAATAGTGCATTAAAAACAAAAGAGCGTAGCAATTGTGATAGTGATTATTGTGATACACGCTGTGTGATTGTACGTGCGCTTGACGTCGCATAGACTAAAAGTGCACACCCTACCAAAACGTGGCAGCCGTCGGGTAGCATCGGGTAGCGTCGCATGGCGTTGCATCGGGTAAGTGTTTTCCCGGCTTTACTGTATCAAATCATTTATTTCCAATTTCATGATGAAAATTAAGAAATGTAAGGAATTTTATACATTAACTAAAAACGCATTTTGATCTCTCAACACAAATCGATTCTTTCCATCTTTAACAAATTATCGAATGACCGTACCATTAGGTTGTATATAAACCTTTAGAAAAAAGCCCCGAAGAGAATTACTTTTTAAATAAACGACGAGCTTTATTTCTGTAATTCAATTGATTCAAAAGTATTGATTTATCTGAATTGGAGTTACTTACGTTAATATAACCCCTGGCGCCACAAAATCCGTGAAACTAGGGTTATTGCTTCCATAGATGGGTTCTCGAAACTGTGAAAAGATGTTTTATATTAAAACCCTGATTTTTTATATGAAATAGGAGGAAGAATGTGAACACCAACCTGGATGGGAATGTCTGCCAGTTTGGGATTATTACCGCATGTCTCGAGGAGGCTCTGGGCGAAATCCCGGTAGGCGACTTGCAAATCCCTGTTCAGCATTAAACCGATTTGCTGGTCTGAAATCGCAATAGTGTAAAACGTTAAATTCCAGATTTTGTTAAGGTTTTAGATAAACGGACTAAGTGCATTGGCATGCGGACGAAGCACAATACCACTCGGTGGTCTTACTTGACATATCGAGCCAAACTCGCAGCTCGCTTTGATCGAGAGTCTCGTCGTCCGAATCCCTTCCGAGGGCCATCCTGGCGACGAGAGCGTCCGTGAAGTTATCGGTGAAGTAAATCGCTCCCCAGGCGTCGCCCACCTTCACTGCCTCGATAGCGCTTTCAGGCGTCTCGTAATAGTCCTGAAAAAGTGCAAGAAAACGTGCGAGTGCTCAGACACGAAACACAACAACCGTGTGAATTCTAAAACGGGTGGGAAAACGCGGTCGTGCTCGTCTTTTTCGACGTTCACTCACTGGACATGTCCAGCCAAGCCTTGATTTCCGAATGTTCCAACGTGTACTCGTCGGCGTCCACTCCGAGTATGACCCGGGCAGTGAGCTCTTTCGAGTAATTGCTGTTGAAGTACAACAATCCCCAGGCTTGCCCGTTACGGACGGCGGCCAGGCCTGGTTCCACACTCTCGTAGTAATCCTAAATTTTCCCGGAGGGTTTTGAATATGTCCATTGTCTTGGATCGGCGAGGTTGAAGAATGTCGTGATTTAAAATAGCACATAAAATACACCGTCATTGGCTATGCTTTGATGTAATGTTTTTTAATACATGATTCGAGTTGTGAACTAATGTTTCAGTACAAACATTTTATTATACTTTACAATTGGTTTGCAAGTATTACTGCAAATTATTCTAATTAAATGTTCCATTCCATTAATCGACATTTATCAAACAAAAAATCTGATTGATTAAAAAATTGCTCATCAATGCTCTGATTTTACATATATTTAATTTCATAGATAATTTATTGTCTGTATTTTCTCAACAATAATGTAACTTTTTAAACTAAAAACAAAAAACTGACAGGCAAAAAAATTCCATCCACTTGAAATATAACTTGATTTGTATATATTCAACATGAATAATAAAACAAATAAAAAATTATAAAAAAGGACGGACGATATAATTTGTTTTAATTTTGTTCTAGATTTTTAATTAACATTTCAATATCTCGTATTTCCTTTTGCATTAATTTCATTTCGAAAATGCCTGGGCATTCTTTCTACCAGTCTGCAAATGTCTCTTTGTTGAAGGTTAGCCTATTCTGCACGAGGAGTCCTTCAAGATCGTGGAGTGTATCTGGAAGTGATGGACGAATTCTTAATCTGGGCGCACACTAGGTCGGTGGCGCGGCGCGGAATTGTGAAGGTCCGCACACTATGTAGGAACTGCTCTCGGCCGCGTTGGCCGAATTTTACCCCTCCATCTGACTAGCGCTGCGGTTTAGTGTTGATTTTGCATTTCCAGGAGTCCCCTTGTCACAATTGGCTTCGTCTTTACAAATATGATGTCCGAGGACAGCCGAATATACACAACTCAAAGATTTCCGACCGCCCCGGTGAACACTAGGCCGGTAGCGCGGCGCGGAGTCAGGTTCCAGAATTCTGGCAACTCCTCCGGCTCCGAGCCGCGCCGCGCCACAGACCTAGTGTGCGCCCAGCTTTAGTCGTGTTTTTAGGTTATTCCATAAATGTTCGATGGGGGTTCAAGTCTGGAGAACGGGGTGACCGGGCTAACACCCTGATGTTATGCTGTTGAAGGTGGCATTTGGACGGGTATTATCGTGCATTAGAGTAGGAGTCGCTGATTTCATCGAGGATAGGCAACGCATGATGTTTCAATATTTTACCCACATAGCGAGGGCCGTCAAAGACCCTTCACGAACAAAAACCAACTCTCCATATAAATTCCCAACTACACCATCACTAAGCTACGTTGAAAACGTTGGCTCTGGGAAAAATTACAATCACCGTATCTTTCATTTCGCCTGTTCCACACTCTTTTACGCCCATCTGGAGATCGTAGATCAAATCTACACTCATCTGTAAAACGTACAGCAGACCAATGGCTGTGTTCTCGAGCAAATGGGAGCCGTGCAACTCTGTGTTCTGGTCAATTCTCGTCCTCTTACGGGGCGAAAAGCCATCAGTCCATATTGACTTAATCTTCTTCGAGCAGTGCGTTCAGAAATTTGGACACCTCGAACTTACAGAAGCTGAATCGCAAGAACAGTACGCACGGTGCCGGAGTCGCAAAATCTCAAAGTCAAAAAACGGTCTCCTGTGGTTTTGTTACCCTAGGCCGACCAGAACGGGCCTTCTATGGTAGGACCCAGTTTTTCGAAAACACCCAAAGGCGTCCCGCTGAGTTTCGTAGAGAACTCCGACTGTAATAGCCGCATACCTGATGGAACGTCCATCATCACTAAGTGCCACACCATGTGCAACATCCTCAGCACTAAGTAGCATTTTTAAGTTTAAAAATTGAAATTAAGAAACCAAAGATGAAAACTAAACAGGTTTATTGCTTCAGAATTCAAATGAGACTGAAGAAACATTTTGAATTCCTTAAAAAGGAAACATTGAAAAATCCTTTATCCTTGTTTTTGGATTAAAAATTAAGTATGTTTACCTCTAACTGATATTCCCACTTTCAAGCATAGCATAAACAATTATTTATTTATAAAAACAAATAAACAAATTAAAGGCAGAATTTTCTTTTATCAAAAAATGGGGAAAAAACAATTTGGTGGAATTTTTTGCCTTTCAGTGTATGTGTTTTATAAAGAAGTAACATCACTTCTGCAAAATTAATTCCGTTACTGAATAAAATTTATAGACTAACTGCTAACTTTTGATGATTAGGTTTCTACCACTATTCGTAAGATTTATCTCAGGTGTTCTGTTTCTTTAGATAAGAAACCTCTTGTTTTTGTGTGCCTATACATGCTGTGGAAGATTTGAATTTCTTCAACCTCAACAACGATCCAAGAATTTATATAAATAATAGTCTTTTTAGTGATGACGGAATTTTACTCACCTTCACTATAGTATCATTGCGCAGAGCATTTATGTACCGACACGAGAGTGACTGAAACGTACAATTGTAGTACACGGGGCACCGCTTAGTCGCCCAGTCCATTTCTTGGTTGACAATCGCTAGATGAAGGCCGGTCGGGTCCCGACCGATGGCCAAACAAAATAAGATTACTTGCATGACAGGAAGTGCAAAAATAAACAGCATCACTCTGCGTACAAAAAAACTTTGTTAACACAAAGAACCGATAGACGAAGACATCAGACACATACCCGACGTTCCTCCACATCCTCAAGAAGTTCTTTTGCAGAAGCGCCTTTGTCTTGCCCTTTGTCGTCAGGTTGCAGCACTCGCCGCAGTCATCGCACGAAACATTCTCTTCTTTCGATGTCTGGGCCATACCGTTCATTTTCTGTTAAACAAAAAAAGAAGGATGAGACCAAAATTATAAACAAAATTCGGTACAATATGGGAATTAATGTTAAGTACTCACATCGTAATGTCCGTTCGCGTTGTCCTGAATGAGTATTTCCTTGTTCTGGTGGAAATTCAAACCTACGACTCCACTTTCATCCGTTACATACACTGGTTCGTCTTTCTTACCCCACTGTAGTGTAGCCTATATAATTATTTTAAAAAGTCATTAAGTTCAATTTATTTAAAACTCATGAATTAAAATAAGTGCCAAACGGTCAACCGCAGTTTTCTTAACAAAACCAAATTTAAAAAGTTCCATGAGTTTTTTCATTGTTAAAAAGTATAATTAATTAAATTGACGGTACAAGCAAAACTATTTGGGTTCATGTTGGTTTGGCAGTTAAAAGTACATTACCACTAAATTTATTATTAAATTTTTGTAGGATCTTGCATATATTAAACTAACTTATTGCTGTATAAACAATTAAAGAATATTACTAATGTTTAGTGAAAATTAATAAAGACTAATCACCTGCGACTAATCCGTTAGAGGAGCGAGCATGTAAAGTTTCATGTGTTACAACAGACTTTGTATTTTACTATTAAGGCTTTTTTATGATGAGTATAACTTACAAGAGAAATATTGTTGGTAAGGTTGGCGTCCTGGACTGCGTTTTCCTGTCCCTGCTTTCTGCTAAGTTTCAAGAAGACTTCTTCAAGGCTCTGGCAGTTGTACATAGACAAAAGTATCTGCGGCGATTCCTCAGCCAGTAATCTTCCGCTTCTCATCAATCCGATCTGGCAAAAAGTTAAAAGTTACAATTTTGCACATATTTTTATATACGGGAAGGCTTACAGTGTGTGCTTGTCTCGCCTCTTCGATATAATGTGTTGTGATGATGACAGTCTTGTTTCCGTCTTTCGTTATTTGAACCAAATGGTTCCAGATGCTGTTTAACAAACAAAAAATTGTTTTTAACAGGATTTTACCTTTTTTGTTATGGTCGTTTAGAAAAAAAAATAATTTCCAATACCTTTGCCTGAGAAGCGGATCAACACCAACTGTTGGTTCGTCGAGGATCAGCAGTTCCGGATCGTGCATCAGGGCCACAGCGAATGATACTCTTCTTTGCTGACCACCACTGAAACGTCAATAAAAATGTTAAAATTACAGTAAGATGAGGGATGGGTCGATGGGGTTTTGGCAGTAGTAGTAAGCGAGACGACATTGATCCTTCCAGAGTGAATGTATTTATTAGTGTGAATTGTATTTATTTGGTGTGACTGTGGCCGAATATCGAGTACTCACAGGCCGACCAAATTTGTATACGTATGTTAATTACAGTATGATGTAGGGGACAGGTCATTGGCATTTCGTTGATACTATACTTTCGATGTGTCGTGGCCTGTCCAGAATAAATGTATTTATTAGCGTGAGTGTTTATGCGTGAATGGATGTTGCTATCGAGCAATGTCAAACAATTTAGATTAGGATAATTTAGTGTATGAGTGGAACGGTGTAAATACAGTTGAATGTATTTATTAGCGTGAAAGAAAGATCACGATAATATTCCGACCTCCAATTTAGTTGTAGTGTAGGTTAGTATATTAGTATGAATGTGAATTGTGAAAATGTGTATAAATATTATATTTATGTATTTTAATTTACCACGTGTGGGAAGGTAACAACAAACAAGATAAAAAATCTTTTATTAGGTGAATCGGAAGGTAACAATCGTTTAGTTGGGGCATAAGAAGCCTTAGAAAAGAATGTACACTTAAGATAGCTAAGAAGACAATGCAAGAAGAAAATTAAGTTATTTGACAAAGAAATTTGCAAGATGCATAAGCATATTTAGTAACCCTTTCTTTCAACTTATTCACTTGTAATTAAAAGAGTACATTAAAAGAGAAAAACTTTTATATACCTAATAAGACCCACTATTTCTGTTCCATTCCATTTTCTCAATGATCAATTTATCATAGTTAGGTTCTTTGTAAAAATGTGGTCTAATTGATTATGATATTCCGAAATTTATAATTTTAACCAAATTTTGGGTTGTATCTTTATATAAGTAAGTTTCTTGTTTGAATAAAATTTCCATACATTCCAAATTTACAACCCTTACAATACCCCCTATACAACGATACCCCTTAACTTGACGTCAAAATGAAAAAAGATATCACTTTTACTATAAAAAGTCCATTATAAGCAAAAGTACAATAGCACTAAACAGTCGATGAAATAGTAAAATAGGAAAATCTCTGAAGAACATAAATACAAAGTCAACTTAAAATATTCTTATAAATGCTTTCTTCGTAGTATTTTGTACCTAAAATTTAAATAATTCCTCATAGTAAAAAGTTGGTGATACGGTGAAAAAATCAGTAATATAGGGCAGTTTCGTTAATATACAATCAACAAACATTACCTGAGATTTTTGACGAGCCTGCTCTCGGACGGAAGGTCAAGAAAACTGAGGAGGAACTGAAGTCTGTCGTTTATCTCGGGCGTCTCCATGCCGAAGATCCAGCCAAAGTACATCATGGTCTCTTTGATGGAAAACTCGCCGTAGAGAGCGATTTCCTAAAGAAAAAAAGGAATTGAATAATGTCCATATTCCTCTCTGGCAATCAAGTATGTTGAGGATTTTCTATCTCACCTGGGGCATGTAACCGACTCTTTTGCCGGGTACACCGCTACCTTTGGTGCCCGGCTTCCCTCCCAGAACGTAAATTTCTCCCGTGTTGAGCCTCCGCCTGCCGACGATGCAGCTGAGTAGAGTCGTTTTTCCACAACCGCTCGCACCAAGAAGACCATATCTGCAACCCAAATAATTGTTTTATTTCCGAATTTTCCTAACATACATACTAATAACACAAACTATTATTATATATTAAGAAGTACAAACAGGTTTTTATACCTGTAAGATAAAATTTAAACAACGCAATACAGCAGCAATCCCAGGCCCTGAAGATGATCTCAATAAAGATCGAAACGTTGCACGATAAAGAAAATGTTTTTCAAAACCTATATCACACCAGACCGCATACGATATTCAAATAAGCAATTCATTCGATGATCATACGAAAAGTACCAACAAAAAGCACTCTCTTACTTAAATTTCTACGATAAAATATGGTATAATGTAACACAGCATATTAAGCTTGTCATAATAATAATAATATATTCATGTTCATATAATGTACAATTTCAACTGAAAACCTATGGAAGATTTCTACCAGACGTTAAACGTTAAAAAAGCATGGAAGCGTGGTACTTTAATGACTGTGAGGCAAGCATTTTCCGGCTAGCATTACTCTCTTTATCCGGAGGCAAAGAAGGGCGTCGCGCAATACTCATTTCACAAGGGTTTCCTGGAAAGTGAAAGCAACCAGAGCAAAAACGGGTATGCAGGGCATTCACGCCTGGTCTGAAAATTTGACAAAATTCCTAATATCACTGAAGATATTATAACAAAAATTAATGTAAATTTAAAAAAATATATATAATTCCGAAAGAATTATATATGATCCTTTCACCAAATGTAATTGTGTGTTATTTAATTTAATCTAGATAATAAAAATTTAAAAAAATAAAATCAAGTTTATAAAGTACGTTCTTTAATTTTTTTGATCCTACACTTTTAGTTTTATTCGGAAGTATAAGCTTCTATTATGTACCAAATCCATCAGAAAAGAACAAAAAATTATATGAAAATAAAACAAAAGCTCCAAACCAAAAATTACATAAGTGCTGCATTAGTATTGATCTGGTAATTTTATTTAAAAGAAAATTACTTTCTAGTAAACAAGGTTTGATTTAAAAGCGTATACGCTCGAAAGCTAATCCCCACAAAAACGACATCAAGAAGTATAACAATCCATTATATTTTATACATAGTTTTATATATAGTTTTGGTTGAAATAAAAAAGCCAGTGTCACGAGCGGGACTCGAACGTACGACCTTCGGCTAAATACGCCGCTGCTCTACCACTTGAGCTAGCGTGATTTCGATCCACTCAGACATTAATTTCCCATCTCAACCTATCTTTCGAATTTTCCAACTTTTTGCCGTGTAATCGAATTCGATTCTCAGCGACAAATGAAATGGCCACGGCGAGCTTTAGTGAAGATATACTTCGTTTTACTTATTAAATCCGTTATATTTCGTGGTCCGATTGACGAAATAACGTTTTTCGATTAATTAATCTTTATGTAAAATATTGGTTGAAATGAACTGTATTAATATGTCACAGCAAAGAAAATGTATTATTAGGTATCCATATGAAACATCATTAAATAATTGTAGGTATGGGTACCATCAGTTTATGGCTAACAATGGTTTTACAATGGTTATTCATGGTTAAGATAGGACTTATATTAAACTTACCATGCCAAAAATTGAATATTTATTATTATTATGTATATTTATGGGTATATTTACACGTGTAAAGGTCCCGGACAAAACGGTCAAGAACCCAACATACTAAAAAAAAACCGGCACCACTGACCTCTGCTGTTGCGAACACACCCCGAAAAAAAATCATGACCATCCCTATTTTCTATAGATATCTAGCAGTCAGTTTTAACACTTTAACACGGAAATCAGTTTTACTTCATAAGTAACACATTACGAGAACCGATCATTTTGGCCTGTTCGACTTTTTTTTCTATTTTTAACAGGGTTCGCAACAGCAGAGGTTATATGAACCCTCGGGGTGCCAGTGTTTTTGAAAAAAAGCCCACTTGTAAGTACACCGGGTTCGAATGCAGGGCCGCTGGATTCGAACCCGGGACCTTTACAGTGATGAGCGCTGTGTCAACGCCGAAACCGTTGCGGCCACCGACGCCCCCAAAAATCTTTCGGCGTTCCACCATATTCCGGGTATGGGTTCCTAGTTGATGACGGATACATCTGTCTGAGTCTGATGCTATTGGGGCCAACAAATTGCTAAAGGATCTCCTGTCGGGGGACTCTAAACCTTCTTAAATATTATCTCACTTGAGATAAATCGGAGAAAGCAGGTTGCTGAAAATTTCTTGCGAACGCTGTGGATACAGCGCCTTTCCATGTTCAAAGTTCGCTGGCAGGATCTAATGAAGAGCTGGCCGAAACGATTAGATTATAAATATAGTGGGTTCGGCGCCTGTTTATGCAGTGACGAGTAATCAACACCAACCTGATTTAATTCAAAGCCAAAATAGAATAAATACCAACACAATTTGCCGTTTCACGACCAATAGGACTAAACAGAGGTACATTTAGAAAGAAAAGTGGACCCCGATCAACCAGAAGAACCCCATCTCCATCCTAGCCAATTTAGTTATATTAGTCAGTTTACTAGAACTCTTCTTCATGTAAAAGGCTCAGACAACATCCCAGCAGAAGTAATGATAGTAGAATAAAATTTTAAAATTGAACTGGAATTATTTTCTAGCATATTATAGGTATTCACGATCGTTGTGTTAACCCTGTTAACTCTGTTAGGTAGTGTTAGATCGAGAAAAATGATGACATAGACTTGTAAGCATCGGCTAGTTAACACTGCGCGATCTAACAGGCCAGGGCCAATGTTAAATATTAGGTCGAAAATGTAGTCACATTGCTATCCGTTAGGGCGCAGGTAACCAACATGGCAGCCATGAATATAACACCTGGTTTTTGTTTACTCGTATTTTTATTCTTAAATAGCGCATTAATTAAATCATACCAATTTTCTACCATTTCTTTTCTTAATTTCTGACCTGCCGATATACTCTCATTCATAACCGATACATACAGTTGTAGGCTGTTAGAGGTTAGGAATGTATGTATGAAGTTATGTATGTCGGCACAAATTGAAGTGTGTCATTTGTTAGTACTTTTCGAGTGCATAGATAGCATTTCGAATGAAAGAGTTGATTAATTATCCTTTTTTAGTAACTTCTGGCATTTTACAATTTAACACAAAAGGATAACAAACAACAACAAGCTTTCAATGACTGTTACAGTTTTATTATTGGTACTATCAATCGGCATGCTTAATGCAGAAAAATTAACGTTTGCTAAGAAAAGATGGTGGCGTTCACGATCTTACCGGACATTTCTCGATTCGAGTTAACACGAGTTAACATCTTACAAACATCGTGAATGCCCCTACTATGATCTTACATATGTTCTTATAATTTGTTTTGTTTTTATTTGTATTGTTTGTTTTGTTCTCCGATCTTCACTTGTCAATTTTGTTTTTTATAGTTTTATTTTATGAAAAAAAAGTGTGAGTGGGATTATTGTGCTATCAATGTAGTTTAAAGATAAATCCCTCCTTCCTAAGTCAGTTAGTATGTGAATGGTCAATCAATTTGTACAATAAATTGTGTTTAAAGTAAAATATTAAATCACAGCGGAAACCTCCATATCAATTTTACAAAAACGACGATGGGTTGGGAAAACGAACTGGAAAAATCGATAGTCAGATACGGTGAAAATGCTCTAATATTAAGAGCCTCTGATGACTACACTATAGTTGAAGTGTTGATATAAGTTTATTAGCATTTCGATAATTTTGATATTAGCTTAAGCCAGATAATTTACCAGGCTTTAGATAACACAAAACAATTTCACAGGATTATTTTGGTTTTTTTAAGGTGGGGAAATTTGTATTTGTTATTTTATCGGAAAAATGTAATTTTTCAACGAGGAAAAGGATCTATCCCAACAGTGAGCTAAAAACTGAATTTTTTTTTATATATTGCACAAAATTATCGTAAAAATCGGGGTCAGGGCGTTACGTATCGGTTACATGATGACGATTAAGATGGATTGGAAATGTCTCCACATCCCCGTTTGAAACTAAGAGGGGTGAGAGATGTTTTCTTTTATACATATTTCACGTCTATTTTTATATATTCTGAGGGTGGGGAAAGCGTGGCTTTTCCGCAACGGCCAGTTTCGAGGTAGACAAACAGTATGATTTTGTCACCGGGAATGCAAAGAAACGTTAACAGGTTGCGACAGGTGAAACACTCGCCCCCCGAGGAAACGAAAGTCATTCCGGCCTCACGGTTATACAACACAAGCAACAAAGGCCTTCGGCGAGGTTTTCTATTAATGTATATTATGACTTTTCTTATATAGTCCTATCGCTTTA
The DNA here is from genome assembly GCF_000648675.2 of Cimex lectularius. Taxonomy (NCBI): domain Eukaryota; kingdom Metazoa; phylum Arthropoda; class Insecta; order Hemiptera; family Cimicidae; genus Cimex; species Cimex lectularius. The sequence goes on from NW_019394219.1 coordinate 537,211, forward strand.
TTACTCCTTTCACCTTCACAATTTATTACATTCATTTTTGTTATTTTGCGATCGTGAGATGCAGTCTGGTGTGGTGTAGGTTTAGAAAAACATTTTCTTTATCATGCCAACGTTTCGATCTTTATTGAGATCATCTTCAAGGCCTGGGATTTATAATCATTGTTTAAATTATACAAATACAATGATAAGATATAAATTCATAGTCATATCTTATATGGATTTGTATAATTTAAATAAAGTTTATAAATCCCTGGCCCAGAAGGTGATCACAATAAAGATTGAAACGTTGGCACGATAAAGAAGATGTTTTTCTCAACTGATTTTGTCTGCTGTACTATATTACCGAAAATCATGCTTAATTGTATTTCTTAATTGTCTAATTGTTACGGAAGCGTTTGACCGAGTATGGCACCACGGCCTCCTTTATAAGTTAAAACGTATCCTCCCTCGTTTCTATTATCTTATACTGAAATCCTTTCTCTCGGATCGATGGTTTAAAGTGAGAATCAGCACCAATCACGCCAATCGAAGCTGGCGTTCCACAAGGAAGTATCCTAGGCCCAATCCTCTACACCATCTAAACTGCTGACATACTCACACATCCAAACTCACAACCTAAGCGGACGACACCGCAGTCTTATCAATACAGTCCAATCCTATCCTAGCAACAGAAGCAATCCAACAGCATCTGAACCTCATTACTGATTGGTGCAATCATTGGCGGATCAGGTTAAACGGACAAAAAAGCCAAGAAGTTACGTTTACGCTCAAATGTCAAACCTGCTCACCAGTTCTGACATCAATTATTCTGGGTAGTTGTTCTATGTACGAGTGAACATCTCTGAATATTTTGGGAATAGGGACAAAGGTAACTCCATTAACCTAAGAAGTAGTCATGTCTTTACTATTTTAGAAAAAAATATAAGGGTAATAGATTGTATAAAATCAATGTTATAATTATATTCACTAATTTCGTGGTCCGCTTGACCAATTAATATATTACAATTAATTAAGGTTTTTAGTTGAGATAAAAAGGTCAATCGCACGAGGGGGATTCGAACCCACGATCTTCGGCTTGATACGCCGCTGCTCTACCACTTGAGCTATCGTGACCTCGATCCACTCGGGCACCAACGTCCCATCTCAACCAACTTCCCGATTACACGACATTTGAAAAATGGCAAAAAGGAGAGAAAATTTAAAAAAATAAAAAAAAGGTGCGGTTGAGATGGGAAGTTGGTGTCCGAGTGGATCGAGGTCACGATAGCTCAAGTGGTAGAGCAGCGGCGTATCAAGCTGAAGATCGTGGGTTCGAATCCCGCTCGTGCCATTGACTTTTTTATCTCAAATAAAAACCTTAATTAATTGTTATAATTATTTTGTGCACACTTCCATTTTATTTTGTCCTGGCTAATACGTGATAGATTTGAGTGAGTACGCAAACCTTGGTGCCGGTTGTCAAACAAAAACTGATCTGAATCTTGGCCGGCGAATGGTGAAAATATATTTCCTCAGTGATGACGACGCAAAGCTGAAATACGTTTGAGTGACACCAAAACACGCGAGTGTACACGGACCCATTTCAAAATTTTTTCTACACATAAGTATACATATTAATGAAAATTCTTTAACCTGAAAATGTTTGTTTATCCATCCACCAGGGTGTGTGTTCGTGCGGGTGTGTGTGTGTGTGTGTGTGTGTGTGTGTGTTTGTGTGTGATTCAGTGAGGGAAGATATTGGTTTAAAATATAAACTAAAAACCAGATAAATTAGTAGTTGGACAAGTGCGTGCGTATGTAAGTGTGAGTAGGGCGCATGAGAGTTGTTAAAAGAAAGTGAAAAATAGAAAAGAGAATAAAAAAAAAAGCAAAAAAAGAGAGAGAGAGGAAAGAGAGAGAGAGTGAAAGAGATATTGTGTGATAGGGTGTGTTTGTATGTTAGTGATTTTAGTATAGTACAACAGTTTTGTGGGAAAGATTCCTTTCATTCCAACTTACGACCTTTATGAACAAAATATAAATTAAATACTATAAATAAGCTTATCGTGCTAATAAAATTATTTATGATATCAGTGAAGATATAAAAAAAAATTAAACTTTCTTTATCCGTCTATGTTTAATGTTTTTTAATATGATGCCAACACGAACTTCGGTGAAATCATAAGAAAATTAATCAGAAACGACCTCAATTACTAGTTACCCTTGCAGGTCCCGCCCCGAATAGCGAGGAGTAGGACAAGGTCGTCATTCTAGGTTGGCTAGTTCGATGAGAGTTTCGACCACCTCTGACAGTCATCCATCCAGGGATGGTCTGCTGATTTCACCCTGAAGCGACGCGCAGCAAGGAGAGCAGCATGTCTGCAGTGGCATTACTTCACGGCTTCTCTGAGCAGCCGTCTTCCAAGAAACTATCTGCCAATTTCTCGTGTTGACGACATTATACGTAGAAACATTTACATAATCACTAGCTGGAGAGAAACCTGAATAAGTAATTTGTGAAGCCCAACCCTGGCTGGTTTTCAGGTTTTTAACGAAATTTGTATATTTGACTGTCTAGTTAAGAATAAGTCAGCATTTTGTTAAAATAAAGTTACAACGTTACTACATTAACATTTAAACACTGTTTTTCCTCAAGTCCTGTGACGTATTTTATTTATTTATTTTTTTATATATTTTTTTTTAATATTCTAGTAATTTTTTTCTTCTGTCCTGCCTTATTAGTATACATTGTGCCAAGATTTCTATCTTTTATTTTTTACTTTTAACTTCAGCGAAGGAACTTCTTTTATTTATTTCATGTAAATTATTCTTAGGGGACACCAGTCCCAGAATAAAGTTATTTTTCTTCTTTCTTCTTATTAGAAAATCATCACCCGTTTGTTCCAACATACAAAACTCTTCGCATATTTCCTATCATATGCAGTTTATATCAGGTGTAACTGTTATATGACGCTGTTTCACAATCAGCCCCCTTACACTCACACTAATAAATACACTCTCTCAAACGAATCAAATAACACCAAAACACAAAGACAAATCTACAACAAAAGAAAGTCAACAACCTCCAAAAAGCTGAACAGTGGTCCCAGAAATTTATAAATTCACGTAATTATAAATTTATAATATAAATTAATTAATTACTATAAATAGATNATATTATTTATTTGTTTATTTAACATTTTAATTTATAAATTTGTTATAATTAAAAATTATAATTTTATAATGTATGCAAACATTATATACATAAATATAGTTAATTTTATCACAATTTCTGAACTGATGCGTGTCTTCCTGCCGTAATTCTCTAGTAAGTTTATGATAAGTTATTTTGGTAATGTGTAGTATTTAGTGGCCGTTAATTAATGATTATTTAGCGTTCATGAGATGCGGTGAATTATATTCTTATATAATAATATATAATTCGGTATAATGATTATATACCGCTCAAATATTTGTAAATCTAAAAAATAATGACGGTCAAATTTTATTCTGTAACACAAATTCTTAGGCAAAATTATTTTTGTAACAAATTCATAAACCTTTAAATATGCCTGAATTTTATGCTTTTACTTGTACCACTCAAATATTTGTAAATCTAAAAAATAATGATGGTCAAATTTTATTCTGTAACACAAATGCTTCTTTTTTATGCTGGTTAAGTTAAAAGAAATTATTTTAAAAATTCTGTCAGTTGGCCATCGATACTGACCGTTACAAAAGCCGAGTTATTTTTCCAAAAACCACCAACTCGATAGAACAAGTCTGGATTTTCTGATGAATTTCCCAATCGGCATTTTCCCAAGGCCGGTTCGACGATCGCATCCAAAAACACGGATTTTGCTTGGCTCATCAAAAAGCGACTTCCGATTGACAAACAAAAGCGGATTGCGTCACTTAGTCGCCAGTCGAAATCGTCCTGTCCCAATCTCCTCGCCACTAGTTCAAGTTTACGGGGACGACTTGCTTATTCCGACACAAACTCGCTTTCAAAATCTTTCAGATCAGGCTCGAAACATTTCAACACAAACTCTACTGCCTTTATATTGTTACATATATGTCTTGATATGTTGTCAAGGTGTCACCGCACACAACGAAGAGCAGTAATAGTTCTAGGACCAGTTGTTGGGGCATTCTTATGGAAAAAGGCTACTTCAGATAGATTCACCCTCTATATGACCTGATCATTTAATTGATTGCCATTCTTTACTGAAGCTGTGGTGTATTGAATTAAAATTTTAAGCCTACCACCCCAACGATGATCTGATAATAATAAATTATTAACAGGTTTAAAATGTTGAAATAGTTTTGAAGTCTCAGTTAGTTTACAATGCACAAATAAACATTTTTTTATATGTAAAGTTATACAGTATCTGATCTAAGGATTTTAAAAAAGCAAAGTTTATTCAATTTAGTTTCTTCGTAGAAAATTCATTTAAAGAAAGAATACGGGGCGTCGGTTGGCGCAAGGGTTTAAGCCAGGAACACACTTACCCGATGGTACGCCATGCGGCGCTACCCGATGCTACCCGACGCCTTGTCACGTTTTGGTGGGGTGTGCACATCTATCCGACGTCAAGCGCACGTCGCGTACAGTCCACTGCGTTTATCACAATAATCACTATCACAATCGCAACGCATCTTTTGTTCTAATGCACTATTTTGAGCAAAACCTTGTAATAAATTGTTAGTTAAATTTTATGAGCACAACCATCTAATAAATTGTTTGTTAAACTTAATTGTTTTAAATAAAGTTACTCCTAACCATCACAATTAAACAATGTTTATAAAAACTTATGTATTTTTTATCTCGTTTAATTTGGTTTACATTAAAATAACATGTTTTAATTAATATAACGACAAAATTACATGTACTTAGTTTGAAATAAACTACAAAAAATATGAGTGTCCTGTTCTGAAGCTACTCGACATTACAAAATGGTGTAATTTTACGTGCAAAACTATGAAATAAATTGTTAATTAAATTTTATGAGCAAACCCGTGTAATAAATTGTTCCAATTTTAGTATATTACGCCAATAAATTGTTAGTTAAATTCATTATATCAAAAAATCGTATTCCGATGTTTTAACTAATTTTCTACCAAACCATTAAAATTAATTTTTTAAATAAAAACTAATTAATTTTTAATCACAGTTAATTTGGTTTATATTAAAATAAGTATGTTGTAATTAATATAACGACAATAATACATGTAGTTTGAATAAAAATATGAGTGTCCGGTTCTTTTGTCTTCTACTGTACTCGATGCGACCCGTCGAAAATCTGGACAGTGGGGATCGCAGAGCGTAGAGTAGGGTAGCGTTGCATAGCATCGGGTAGATGTGCACGGGGGTAATGCAACCTTATGGAAAATCGGAGGTTCGATTTGCGTCGGGTAGCATCGGGTAGCATCGGGTAGCGTCGCATGGCGTAGCATCGGGTAAGTGTGTTTCTGGCTTTAGGCGTTGACACGTAAGGTAAAGGTCCCGGGTTCAATCCATCGAATCCAGCGGCCCTGCATTCGAACCCGACATCCTTACAAATGGGATTTTTTTTTTTTTCAAAAACACCGGCACCTCGAGGGTTCAACCTGGTAGTTGAAATACCCTCGCATAAAATTTAAAAAAAATTAAATTAAATTTAAAAAAATTAGTTAAAAAATACTTTAGAAAATAACATTAGCCGGGGCTGCAAGGGGCGTTGCCACGGCAATTCATCCACTGCCGGGGTCCTGAGTCAGAATTTCTGCGGACTTGAATTCGAAACCAGAAATATACAAATGAGCTTTTTTACGCTTCCAGAACCCCGAGAATAATATCAAACATTATTAATGCCTCTTAATTATAACTAGTGCAATAGTTACTATATAACTTATTAATATCTGAGAACTAATTATTCGCAAAAAAATTTATTAAGCACAGAATGAGTGCATTCTGTAATAACCGTCTGTCGGAAAACGTCTTTTCACAAGTTAAACATGATTTAATATTGAAGCATTTAAATTGTAGCATTCTATACATCGACTTCAGCAAAAGGATATGTAAATTGATTGAACGTGCACTCCGAGGAATACCGAGAACTCTGAAGTGAATGTGACTAGACTTCTATGCTTGTGTAGTGTGGAGGTGGGATACCGTACTGTGGCTTGGTCGGGGCCGCGATATCTATGTTTTGTGTCTATTCTATAGTTGACACCAGAGGTACAAGAAAGATTAGCATTTTACGGCAGCGGCATAGTTTTATACAAAAGCAGAGTCAGTTTACCAGATCGAGACGCTAAAATAGCTGCAGTTTAAAAAATACGCGCGTAGGTCAGAAAAAGAAGCAACTACATGCGGGTGCGGGAGATGACCTCAGCTTAGGGTACGTTGCACAGCCACGGTTAAAAAACTGTATCACTGGAACGTCGTTCGTAATTTCAAACAAGTTCAGAGAAAGGAGCGTTTCACCATCCGTAAGGGACCACCGTTCAACTGATCCTAGTTCAACCACTAGTTGGTGGAACTGATTGTAGTCGATTTGTACGATTATCGCTAGTGATCGAATTTATGCATTGTTTACATTGATTGTTGTACCACTTTCCGTGCATTTAGTATTTTTGTGTTTTTACTTTTTCCTTATTTCTTTCCTCAAATATGTCTGAGAAATTTTTTCTTGACATTCTGAATCTATTAAAGAATCCATCATTGACTCATTCATGAAAATGGTCTTGTTGGTTGGAACATGTGCCTACCAATTCTTCGTCGTCTGTATTCATCTACATTTATTTTTAAAACTTCGTCCATTAGATTACCCTTGTATTCATCTATTATCAAATTGAAATTTCTTTTACTAACGAACAGTTTTTTGTGATGGCACGTTCTTACGTTTTGTTGTTCAGATTTAGTTCAACTAGTTTTTAGTTATTTCTTGTAAAATAGTTAAATAACAATACAAAATAAGCCTCAATTGTATTTGAAGTTGATGCTAAAATTGTTAGAATTTTATCGTAAGTATTATTTCACTTTCCCTCAGATTACCAGGCAATGTTAGGTAGCGTCTTTGACACAAAAGTTGTTCACATTTATGATAGTAGTACTGCAGTAATAAAACATTTTGCTAAAACTTATAGAATTTTATCAAAAGCATTACTTCGTTTGAAATCGACAATTTATATACAGTACATATAGATAGGCGTTGTGAAAATGCTTTATTTCTATTGTCAAAGAAATGGAAATTATTGTATTTTGAACAAAATTAAGGTCTTGGGCACAAAATTTAAGATTTTATAAAACACTTGGCCTAATTATGACAATTATATTATGATTAGAATAAATAGATATGCGAGATAAAATGCGTTGAGTTTTAGCGCAAAAGAAATACAAATTGCCGGACTGACTATTCCTTTTTAGAACAATAAAATTAAGCCAATTGTCTAAGAACATTATTTAAGAAAGTTCAGTGGTTTTCAAATCAAAATTTAATACATTTTTATGAAAAAGTGTAGACAAAAACATCAAAATTTGAATCTTGAGAACACCCCTTTAACCACATGCAGGTTATATTATATATGGACGTCGTATAGCTCTGATCTCCGTTTAACCCACGCTCGGCGGCCGTTCAGGTTTGAACCAGGATCATCGTTTGACCAAGGTTCAAGACAAATTGAAAAACGGCAATTTTTGAGTTGAACTCTGTTCAGTACTGAATTGAGTTTAAACCAAGCTGGTGCAACGGACCTAAACTCCCCACATTAATATTATTTTAATTAATTATACTTTTTATCTCGGTTGAGATGAAAACCTAATGAGACGAGCGTGATTCGAAATTCAGAAAGATTCATCTCAACCAAGACCTTCGATAAAATTTATATTTAATGAAAATCATTATTACTTATGACTACTTATTAATCATTATCCTTAGTACATATACGGATTATTGCTATTATTATTGAACAACCACAGAAAATTTCCTTTTTCAAATTGCACACAAATTAATTTGACAGAAACTTTAGATACGACTAAGGATGGGATGGAAAAACATTTTCATACTAGATTTCAAATAATACATAGTGTGTCTTTTTTAGGTGGCCGGTTTTTTTTCTCATGGACCAAAGACTATCAAAAAATACGTGTATAATATTTTTTAGTTTAGTTTCCAATTTTTATCTTTTTTAGGAGAATCATTATACAGGATACCTCAGGCCCAATTCAACTTACTCGCAATATCAAATAAGTCCCTATACATTCTGATTCATTGTTTTAAAGAATTTAGCTGAAAACAATGGTGCAATTGGATTTTAAATTGGTCAAAAAATGACAAAGTTTTGTCAAGAAGTTTGAAAAAAATGCATTTTGTCGTTAATCCATTAATTTGCTTCTTCACTAAATTTACCTAAATCAATTGCTTTTATTGTTTACATTCTGTCATTTTTGTCAAATTCGCATACTGAGAGCAAATCTTAATTCCTGGAAGTAAATAAATTTTACAATAATACCTATTCTTTACTTTACAATTAATTAAGGTTTTTAGTTGAGATGAAAAAAAGTTAATGGTACGAGAGGGATTCGAACCCACGACCTTCGGCTAGATACGCCGCTGCTCTACCACCTGAGCTATCGAGACCTCGTTCCACTCGGACATCAACTTCCTATCTCAACCCCACCTTATGAGTTTTCCCTCCTTTTGCCAGTTTTCAAGTCCGAGTGGATCGAGGTCTCGATAGCTCAGGTGGTAGAGCAGCGACGTATCTAGCCGAAGGTCGTGGGTTCGAATCCCTCTCGTACCATTAACTTTTTTTCATCTCAACTAAAAACCTTAATTAATTGTAAAGTATTAATTGGTCAAGCGGACCACGAAATTAGTGAACCTATTCTTTACGTTCAATATTCCATTTAAAATGAACAGAAGAGCACAATTTTCCGATGAACAGCGAGTTGATATGTACGACTGCTTTATTGATAGTGGTGGTCGTGCGTCGAGTTGTACTACCAGAAATTTCCTGATCGTCCCAGAATAAACCACCATCACCAAGAAACTGTATGTTCGCCAAAATCTAAATTGTTCTCTACGTTTAGGTTTTTCAAAAACAACACTATTATATGATGTTCCTCTGCAACTACAGCAAAGCATGATTCTCCAACTTGATGGATGCCCCGCACACAATTCTTTGCAGGTGAGACGTTATTTGAATCCTCACTTCCGGGGTAGGTGGATAGGACCACATGGCCCGACTGTTGGCCTCTCGGTCACCCGATTTAATTCCACTTGACTATTTTCTATGGGGCCATTTAAAAAAAACGGATTCTACGCCAGTAATAACCCGTTAACCTCAGTAGAAGAACGGCGGCAAAGGATCGAAAATGCTATTCAATCCATCTCCCCTGAGCACCACCACTCTATCGCTTTGAGCACCGGTGAAGAATGGTTAAGAAGAGCAAACCTTCGTATCTTTACTCCAGACAGGCATACGAGCATGAAATATGATTAATAAATAGCAAACCAAATGACTGTTAGTTGTTTTGTTTTCAAAACTTTTGCCATAACTTTGGCCAATTTAAAATCCCTTTGCACCATTGTTTGAGGGTAAAATTTTTTTTTAAATTTTGAAGTTTTACTGAGCCTGAGGTACTTTGTATAATTTTTCTCCAAAACACGTATTTATTTATTTTTGTAGCCTCATTGGTTCAAAAGAAATTTAGCCAGGCCATCTAAAAAGGACACTCTGTATATGTACGTACTTTATTTTTTTCACGTATAGTGTTTATTAGTGTGTTTTTTAGTATAAGTTTTTTGTTTGAGGAAGAAATAAAACGGCAAAATAATGAGAATTTGATGTAGTTTGTATTGCGTTTTGAAAAAAATGAGACCTCCAAGCAAAGCTCTGTAAGAAACAAACTCATTTACATTAGGGAAGGACTCCAAAAAAAATTTTTTTGAACTTCCTTGTAAAGCGAACTTGTTCCTCCTTCTTTCTGTCGACTTCTTCAGCGTAATACTGACGACTTCTTCATAACTTTTGAATAGGTGCGAATGATTTTGATTTTTTGCTTCACTTGAAATAGATGAAATACAAACCCTGTGACATATTTTACAGGGTAAATTATTGGAAAGTCATTTATTTTTGTTTGACGCCGATATTCACTCTTCATAATGATATTTAAAATCGTCATCTTCTGGCAAAACATAATACAGCCAATCTTAGAGCGTGATGGTTAATTGCACTGAAATAGCCGAAAACTTGCATTCGGAGTACTTAACTGTACTCAACTCAACTCATAAGGGCGATCTAATTTCATTCCCGACAAAAGGCGAGCTTTACGTAACTTTTTCCTTCCGGAGAGGTCAACGTCGAGTGAATTCAAGGATCGGGCCAGCAGGTGGATCTTTCTCTCGGGTGACGCAACTCCGAACTCGAAGGAAATGTCTCGGAGGAGTTTCGAAATGCCCAGGCCTTGGAACAGATCTGAATGGGCTCGCAGGTCCGTGTCCACCGTCCATTGGCCAGATATCTCACAGCGTGGGGAATCGGAAATATTAAACAACCTCTAAACTCTTATCCATTTTTCAAAGGACGCCAGTTTAATTAAAACTGAAGGCCTCCGATTGCCTGCAAAATAATTAACTTCCGAGAGAAAGTCCTCTAAGTCTTTCACAAAATCCGTTGTACTAGATTTAAGCCTTCGGATACAGAATACTTCCTATTAACGAAACCGTATTCTCAATAGGGATGAGCATCGATGGTCGATGTTTAGAAAACAACATTTCAACATCGATGTTAATGTGTCGATGTTTTTTGACCATCGTTCCACTGTTGTGAATAGGGTCTGACGCACATTCTTCTGATATGAAAGTGACCTATCCGAACCTGGCAGGAGTTGTTCAATTTGTTGCCTTAATGGCACATCTGTTCTCTTTATTCGAGTTAACACGAGTTAACAACGAACAAATATCCTGAATACCCCTTAATTTCGTAAGCTGGCCAGATTATTGCAAAAACCAGAAATTGCTTAGAGGGTAAAATGGCTTTAAAGCTACGTTTTTTTAATTCCGTTACGGAGAAGATGTGGTAGTGTTTCATTGCAAAATTTGAATAAATTGTTATAATTTAATGAATTAAGGGGGCATCGGTAGCCGCAACGGTTTAGGCGTTGACACGGCGCTCATCACTGTAAGGTAAAGGTCCCGTGTTCGAATCCAGCGGCCCTGCATTCGAACCAGACATACTTACAAATGGGCTTTTTTTCAAAAACATCGGGTTTATACGACCTCTACTGTTGCGAACCCTCGATAAAAAAATAATAAATTAACGATATGGTTGACAGGAATTGGGGATTGGATTATGAATGTTTTCCAAACTAACGAAGAAAAAAACAGGGAGTTATTTTGAATAAAATTCACAAGCACAAAATACTTTAACAATACACGTATTTTAATTAAAAAGGACCAAGAAATCTATGTACAGTTGTAACCAAAGGCAAAAAAAAATCCTAATAATTGTTATTAAAGTAATAAACATCGTTTTTATTAATCAAGTTCCTAATAAAGGCGAACTTAGAAAAATTAGTGTTTCTAAAGTGTCATATAAAAATAATTGATACGTATGTAAATAATTTTTGTTTTGAGTAATGAGTACTTTGGCCGCGGTAGCCTAGTGGTTAAGGCATCAGACTCTCGGCTAGTAGATCCCGCGGTCGTGTGTTCGATCCCCACCGTCGCCTCTGGGCTTTTTTTCTGACGCCTCAGGGGACCGGTGGCCGCAATTGAAAGAATTTGACACGGCAGTCATCAATGGAAGGGGCGGGATCTCAGCGACCCTGAATTAGGTCCCAACCCCCTTCAAAAATGAGTTTCTTCGATGGAAGAACACCAGTACAAAGGGGGCTCAAGTTCCCATTTGTGTTGCGAGCCCTCCCCCAAAATATGGAGCCAGGGATAATGTACAATAAGCTGTACAGCTCAGCTGCAGTGCTCAGGAGGGAACTCCTCCAGTCCCTGGTATAAAAAAAAAAAAAAAAAAAAAAAAAAAAAAAAAAAACCTATAGAATCAGATGGTCATACCCTTCGATGGTGAGGGTGAGGCTCCGATGTTTAATCGATGGTGATCATCGATGTTTTTCTATAGATGCTCATCCCTATTTCTTAATTACATACTTCAAAATACAAAACAATTTAATTATCATACTGTTCTTTTTTAAATAATGTGAAATGTATAAGTCCTCAATAAACCAATCCAATAATCTTCATTCAAATAACATTTATAATTTTTTTTTAAATTATAAACAATAGGCTACGTAGTATATTGATTTAGATTGTAGATAATTAAAGAGATACTAAAAATACAGAAACAAACAGGTGTGTTTGTTTTTCTTTGAAATATAGATATTCTGTTGAGGTCTGCGATATCATTAATCACCCCAGACCGCCTTATATACCGAATAAAAGACCTTTAGACTAGGTTCACTAACATAGACCATTCAGAAGTTTCTAAGACAGATTGTGGCTATTGCAATATATACTATCTACTTCTTTAGCTCAATAAGTTTTCATAGCATAAGAGGAAAAAGTACTCACATGGTCCCCTTGCCGACAGTCATGTTGAGGTTTTGAAGAACGTGGTTGGGCGTCTTTGAAGATCCATAATGTTTGAAGGCGTGGCGGACAGAAACGGCCTGCTGCCTCCTCGTCCAAACGGTGCTGGTCTGGTGCTCGAGTTTGGGCTTCTGATTGTCCACAGTTACCACGTCCGGCCCTTCGTCCAAGCTCAGGGCTGGATTCACCACGCCACCTTCCCTGTTAAAAAAACAAAAAAAAACAGGTCAGTTAAGTTAGAAAAACCAGCAAGTGAAGGAACTTCATGTTAATGGAAAGCACCGTCAAAATGCTTGAAGAATGGAAGGAAGGTATAGACATAACCCGTTCAACACTACCCCGCGTAACAACAACGTACCATCGTAAATGTTATGATTACAATTTGAAATTCAGCCAAGCAATTCTTGACACATAGTCATTCAAGGAGACAAAGCAAGAACGGTGGAAATCGTTTAACTTTAAAGCTACTGAAAATTCACTAATTACGTAGTCTGCGTGACCAATTAATACGTTACAATTAATTAAGGTTTTTTGTTGAGATGAAAAAACTTAATGGCTCGAGCGGGATTCGAGCCCACGATCTTCGGCTTCATACGCCGCTGCTCTACCACTTGAGCTATCGTGACCTCGATCCACTCGGACATCAACTTTTGAAAAATGGCAAAAAGGAGAGAAAACTCATAAGGTGGGGTTGAAATCGAGTGGATCGAGGTCACGATAGCTCAAGTGGTAGAGCAGCGGCGTATCTAGCCGAAGATCGTGGGTTCGAATCCTGTTCGTGCCATTAACTTTTTTTCATCTCAACAAAAAACCTTAATTAATTGCTATTGAAAATATTGATCTTTTATAGGAAGAAATTAAGCAACATTTCACGATGGATGTTTAAAAAAAGCCATGACCGGAAATATATATTTTTTACAGGTAAGTGATTGATATAACACATCTACCAATACAGGAAGACTAAGGAACAAGATATCCTTGAATTAATACAATCCGACGTACAACCATTGACAAACGATGTATTTCTCAAGAACAACATCCCAATTAAAAGCGAAAAAAAAGAATTGATCGTTCCTCAAGAAACCACGCGAATTTTACCAATAAAAAACTAAAACAACATGGTAAAAAAGAAAACCCCTCAAAAAAGGACGATTTGCGATCTACGCGAATTGCCGAGGAACATCACTTGCGTCAAATATTGAAACGACCCAGAAGGATATATAACATAAAAAATTTGGGAAATTGTAATAGGGGTATTCCCGATCTTTGTGTTAATCCTGTTAACTCTGTTAGGTCCTGTTAGATCTAGAAAAATGGTGACGTAGACTTGTAAGAATCGGCCAGTTAACACTCGATTTAACTGGCCAGAGCCAATGTTAGATGTTAGGTCGAAAATGTAGTCACATTGCTATCCGTTAGGGCGTACGTAATCAACATGGCAGCCATGAATTTAACAACTGTTTTTTGTTTACACCTATTTTCATTCTTAAATACTGTTCGCGCCAAAAATCGGGAATTATAATTGTTTATTTTGTTTCCGAAATGCCGCTAATCTAGAATTTATCCTAGCGCTGTTCCCTCCCCACAGTCCTGTCCTGTTGCGTCCTAGTCCTGCTCTAGTCCTGTTCGCTTCCGTCTCGCTTCCATACAGTCCACTGTTAATTAGCCTCCAAGAGTGATTTTCTTTTAGTTTTCTTTCAGTTTTTCTCTTATTTTCAAGAAGCATTTTTTTTCTTTCGTTTTGTTAATTATCGCGTTCAAAATAACGCGAGTGTCTCCTCCCGCATCCTTAATGCGACACATCATACAGGGTTTCAACGGAGCCCCGAAGGTAATTAATAAACTAGGATTCTGTTTTATCATTGGCCAGAGTTATTGCAGGTTCTAGCTATTAAACGGCTCTCCTCCCTGGTTGTCGAGAAAATCAAGCCACAGTTAACAAGTTAGTATTTTATTTTGTATTTTATTTTATTTTGTATTTTTATTTTATTTAATTTTATTTTTATTGCAACCGACCAGCGCGTGCACAAATACCATTAATTAAATCAGACCAATGCATTTCTTTTGTTAATTTCTGACCTGTCCTTATACTCTGATTCATAGTAGAGACATCCCCTATGCTATAAATTTGTAGGCAGTTAGACGTTAGGATACAAGTTATGTATGTCGGCACGAATTGAAGCGTGTCATTTATTAGTAATTTCGGGTGCATAGATAGCATTTTGAATGAAAGAGTTGATTAATTTGCCTTTTTTATTAATTTTTATTAATACCCCTATTATGTAAAAAATAAAACTGTTGCGTCCCATGAAATTTTTTATCCATAATAATGCCAAGATATTTTAATACATCAGCGAAAATTATCGGTTGATGTTTAAATCTTTATTGAATGTTGTTCTTTTTTTTTAGAAAATAATAAGCCTTTACATTGAAAATAGTTAAATCTCATTTGTCTTTTTATCTGAATAACTTCTAGAACTGAATTACCACTAGCTTTTATATCTGAATGTTGGTTTTCTGCCATCGAAATAATAAATCTGCAGCGCAGATGAATGGCGGAGTATTCAGAGGAAAGAGTGTTTGAGCAGAGAGACATATGGATTGTTTGTGCGCCAAAACCCAGAGCCACAATGGAAGCCCTGTGCACAGCCTTTTTGGGTGGATTTCCTTTTTGAACTAAACCTATCTTAATGAAAGCTAATCGTTCAAAAAATTAACTTTTGGTTAAATTAAATGTATTTTTCGGGCACTGAAACGCTATTATTACCTAACCTGTCGACTATCACGGCGCATTGAACGCAACTTTAATTTTCACAGACAATACAAGCACATTGTGTTTATGTTTTAATTGACTTTCATACTTCTATACTAAAATAAGGTGCTATAATGTATTATTTATAATGTGTAAGATAGTAAGGTTGATAATACGTATCACTGGAAATTGAACATAAAATATAAATAGATACAAAGAGAATAATGTATTTATAGGCATAACAGCATAATCATATAAGATTATTGTACGTAAAAGATATACAGAATTCAATTTACTAATTTCGTGGTCCGCTTGACCAATTAATATATTACAATTAATTAAGGTTTTTAGTTGAGATAAAAAAGTCAATGGCACGAGCGGGATTCGAACCCACGATCCTAGGCTTGATACGCCGCTGCTCTACCACTTGAGCTATCATGACCTCCATCCACTCGGACACCAACTTCCCATCTCAAACGTATCAAGCCGAGGATCGTGGGTTCGAATCCCGCTCATGCCATTGACTTTTTTATCTCAACTAAAAACCTTAATTAATTGTGATATACAGGATATTACTTTTTTTGAAAGTGGGGGGAAAAATTAATGTTGGTGCTGAAGCTGTTTAAGAAATGGTTTAATGTATGTTTTTTTCCAAACCAAAAATTAGTTCAGTGCTGCATTAGTATTGATCTCGTCATTTTATTTAGAAGAAAATTACGTTCAATAAACAAGGTTTGACATAAAAGCGTATACGCTCGAAAGCTAATCCCCACAAAAACGATATCAAGAAGTATAACAATAATGTCACAGCAAAGAAAATTTATTAGTAGGTTATTAGGTATCTTTATAAAACATCACTAAATAATTGTAGGTATGGGTACCATCAGTTTATTATGGCTAATAATGGTTTTACAATGGTTATTCATGGTTAAGATAGGACTTATATTAAACTTACTATGACAAAAGCTGAATACTTAATATTATTATGTATATTTATAGGTATATTTACACGTGTAAAGGTCTCGGACAAAACGGTAAAGAACCCAACATACTTAAAAAAAACTTGCAGATGGGCTTTTTTCTAAAAACCGGCACCTGGTCTGTTAAACTTTTTCTTTTTTTAACAAGGGTTCACAACAGCAGAGGTCATATAAACCCTCAGAGTGCCGCTGGATTCGAACCCGGTACCTTTGCCTTACAGTAATGAGCGCCTTGTATACGCCTAAACCGTTGCGGACCGACGCCCCCAATTTTTGTTTAAGAATCCAGCAATGATTAAATGATACAGGAAGAAAAGTAATAATGAACGCTATAATTATAAATATGTATGTAAAACAAGAAGGGACGTGGGAAAAAATACAGAAATATGGAAGGAGTTCGGAATGAAGAAGGACCCAATAAATGGCATGAAGGATGTGAGAAACCTCACAAAGAAGCTTCGCAGGAAATAAGTACGAAGCATGTAAAAAACACATTAGATTGAATTAGAAAAAAACCAAGAACATTTTCCTGATTGAAGGAAGGAATAGTTGCCCAATGTTAAAGAAAATTCGCACAAATACAAAATACTAACCTCACATGAGAAAATCGGTAATATTAAAAACGGTGAAGTAATTAAGTTGGCCAAGGCAACGAAACTGCGGATTTAAGATGTATGTCGTGATCCCAGAAATACGCAGGACACGTCGTTAGACGCCCGATTAGATTCTAAAACGAGATTGGCGAGACAATGGCATTGTTCTAATATTCCTAAGTTAACACTAGGCTTTTTTTTTTTTTAAGAAATTATTCGTGGCAGAGTTGACGAATTTTAAAAAGTCTATCGACAACCGCTGATCAAATCGACTTAAAAGTTCATATTAATTAGTTTAGATTTTTTTTTAAATTTAGTTTTCAAACCTGATTTCACGAGAAAGGGCATGCTTATCGTCAGAAACCACATACTACCGCTTTTATTATTTTAAAAACAATAATTTTTTAAAAAAATTGGTACCATCTAAAATTCGACTATCAAAGAACAAACAAATGCTTTGTTCAGAACTTGTTTTATTTGTTTGAACGATAATTTTGGTTTTAGATTTGAAAATATCGTAAAGATCGAAAGTAAATAAAAACAAAAATTAGACAATGAAAGCTTTCTATTAACAGTGGTCATTGAGCAGATTATGCTTTTTCTAAAGCAAAATCAACATAAATAGTGAGTCATATTTACCATGCTTAAATTGGAATTCATTACAAAATGGGATTATTTCAATTTTTCAGAAGCTTTTTTAAGTTTTCACTGACTTTGACATAATTGACTGCGCTTAATTAATTGTCTAACTTGGTCCTTTGTAAATGTTCTCGTAGGTGTCGAAGCGGTTCGAGACTCGGAAGCGGGAGCCGTATGCAAATTGAAAAGAAGACAAAGGCTCTAAGAGCTACATAAGGAGCCAAGGTTGCATGAATAAGAGTTTTATGAGCAAAATTATGCACACGAAGGCTGCATTTCGACAAGACATCCAGGGCGCCCACGTGTTTCTAGCAAATTTGTTTTTGGATTAATACGATAACTTGAAAAAACAACTGTGAAAATGTACACAAATACATTTCATTATCTAAATTAATTATTTACGGCATAAAACGTTTTTAAAGAAAATTTAGGACCATTAACCATTAATTGATGACATACTTTTATGAGGAATTCATTTTGGCCAAAGAAACCCTATATTCGGAAGTGTTCGGCTACTTGTGTTACAAACTTTGCCAGTAGATTTTACATTCAAAATGGAACCAAAAAGTCCTAATTAGCTAAGGTCCGAATCTCAGCAGTTTTGGAGTTATTTCACTTTTTATGATTTTTTACGATTTCACGACCTTGCTTAACAATGATAGCTCCAAAACTAAAAGGTTTTGGACAAATCTGTTGTGACCATTGAAATTTACTTTAAATTTCAAATTAGATTTGATCAATTCAACCTGTAGACGTTAGTGAGATAAGCGTTTTATTAGCGAGAACTTTGAAAAAAAAAAACTTTTTTTCAAAGTTGAAAAACTTATTATGGTGATTCTAAACTACTATTTCCAAACCTAGAGACCAGCAAATTTCAGAAAACATTCTCCATTTAATATACTTTTTAGTGGTGCAATTGGTATTTATTACTTTTTTCAAAGATGAAGAAATTGATGAAGCAAAAGAAAAAAACCGTGGTTGAAGGATTGGTAAGATGTAAAATTTAAAAAAACTTAAGAAAATTTTGAATGAAATTATTAAACATTTTTTTAAATTTGGTTTCGAAATCGAAATAGTGCAAGTGTTTACTGATTTACCAAAACGACTACAACTTTGATTATTGTATTATTATTCTCCGGTATAAAAGAGTTTTCAGATTCAAAACTTTTGTAGTTAACTATGTGATATTTTGTTAACACTATGACTACTTTTTCTAATGAAGAATACCCTGATATACATCTTATGTACAGGTTTTGCGGGTTTAATGCGATGGCAGCGCGTCGAAAATACATTTTGGAGGGTGGAGAGCATTTAGAATCAAAATTTAAATAACATTTAATAAATTCATTCAAAATTTCCTTAAGTTTTTTTTCTCCTTCTTAATCCTTCAACCACTTTTTTTTCTTTTCCTTCATCAATATCTTCACCTTTAAAAAAAGTAATTACAAAAGCAATTTGTCCATTAAAAAGTATATTAAATAGAGTACGTTTTCTAAAATTTCTGGTTTCTAGGTTTGGAAATAGTAGTTTAGAATAAGCATAATAAATTTTTCAACTTTGAAAAAATATTTTTCAATGTTCTCGCTACTAAAACGCTTATTTCACTAACGTTTACAAGTTTAATATTGATCACATCTTACTGGAAATTTAACGTACTTTTCAATGACCACAACGGATTTGTCCAAAACCTTTGAGTTTTGGAGTTATCATTGTTTATTTGAAGCAAGCTCGTGAAATCTTAAAAAACCATAAAAAGTTAAATAACTCCGAAACTGTTGAGATAGTTAATTAGGACTTTTCGGTTCCATTTTGAATGTAGAATCTACTGGAAAAGTTTGTAACGCCCTGTATACATTTACAAACATATTTTTTTTTAACTAAAAACTATAGCAATATTTTTTTGCAGTTTTGGATATGACGTCTCCAAAATCCAGTTTGAAAATAGTGCTATCTCATTTACCTCGTCACTTTGCGTCAATTACATGTTCGTTCAGCCCTCGAGTTTACATTATTCCATCATCTGTCGAAACCTTCGTCATTCATTTCAGCAGATGATTTGCAAATAGCATGACGAAATCCGCCGACGGCGGGGGAT
The DNA here is from genome assembly GCF_000648675.2 of Cimex lectularius. NCBI lineage: Eukaryota > Metazoa > Arthropoda > Insecta > Hemiptera > Cimicidae > Cimex > Cimex lectularius. The sequence goes on from NW_019394219.1 coordinate 556,839, forward strand.
TGATTAAACGACCATTGAAATAGCATACGTGACAGGTTAGTTTATGAATTCTAAACGGGTCGATCATCCTAAACCACGCCCGACTGCGTTTCGACTCTTTCGCTAACAACTAGCTATTCAATGTAATAAGGATTACCCCAAAAATGAACATCATCATTATATATTTGATAGTGCTCATCCTAATTTTGTGCAAGTCCGTAATAAGTTGATGGGTAGGAAATAAATTGTCTTTTCCACAATAGGAGTATATTGCGTCAGATGCTTTTCTGTCTAATATAGATTATAGTGATATGACTGAATTTTGAAAAATAAAGTAGTTTGACGGTTTGTTACATAGTTATAAGTTTAAAAGTGGGTGTCTGGACGACTTTGAACGTGGTGAGCAGTCTGTCAAGAATATCACTCGCCACGTCCATAATCGTACAGATATCCACTTTTAAACGTACGATCATGTAACAAACCATTAAACTGCTTTATTTTTAAAAAAAGTCACTGGAGATGGTCTAAATTAGACCGAAACGCTTCTCACGAAATAAATGCCTATTGTGGAAAAGACAATTTATTTCCTATCCAACAAAAATCATCCTATACGTTCATTGGTCCGGCATAGAGAAAATAAGTCATCTGTAGATAATGACGTGTTAGGGAAAGAAGTCGCGGACGAAGACCTGACTCACATCACCCTCCTGGATATCCTTTCTCCAAGAAACTTAATCACTCCCGATTAAAAGTATTCGATTCGGTCATTCCAAATGAAAGGACAAATGGCAGACGTGAAAATCATCTAGGATGCATCTGGTGTACGACTTTCCACTTTTCAAAGCAAAACCCCACGGTTATTTTGGATGAATGGGTTCTCGTAATATTCAATCTTCTCTTTTCCAATATAAGATTTTCTTCTAATCGATTTTCATATTCTTCTTTGGTACAGCCTTCAAAAGATGTAAAGTAACCGAATTACGTAAATTCTTTAATTAACAAGTGGATATATGAAATGAAATGTAATTTGATTTCATAATTTATTTATCTATTAGGTTTTGTGGTCCGATTGACCAAATACATTATTTTCAATTAATTAATCTTTAATTAGGGTTTGGGTCGAGATAAAAAAAGTCAGTGTCACGAGCGGGATTCGAACCCACGACCTAGAATTCTAGTTAGCTGGCAGCTGCTTAAGAGTTAGGAGCTTCAACGAGCGCTCAGATACAAGAGCAACACAAGCCAACGTTTCGCAAGGGAGCATTCTTGGTCCCATTCTTTGTCTCATTTACACTGCTTATTTTCTTATTCATCCCAACACCATCATTAATACGGATGACAGCGGAATTTTTTTCGATATTTCAAATTCTATCCAATCCTATGGATGTATCTACAACATCTAAGAATACTACAATTAATTAAGGTTTTTAGTTGAGATAAAAAAGTCAATGGCACGAGCGGGATTCGAACCACGATCTTCGGCTAAATACGCCGCTGCTCTACCGCTTGAGCTATCGTGACTTTAATCCACTCGGGCACCAACCTCCCATGTCGTCCAATGTCGTGTAATCTATTTGATTCTCGGCGACAAATGAAATTTCTACGGAGAGCTTTAGTGAAGTATACTTCATTTTGCTTATTACATCTATTAGGTTTCCTGGTCCGATTGACCAAATAAATTGTTTTCAATTAATTAATTTTTAATTAACGTTTGGGTTGAGATAAAAAGTCAGCGTCACGACATTTGAAAAATAGCAAAAAGGAGGGAAAATTCAAGAGGTGGGGTTGAGATGGGACGTTGGTGTCCGAGTGGATCGAAGTCACGATAGCTCAAGTGATAAAGCAGCTGCGTGCTTAGCCGAAGGTCGTGGGTTCGAATCCCGCTCGTGACACTGACTTTTTTTATTTCGACCCAAACCTTAATTAAAGATATTTATTTGTTTTAACACACTACCTAACATCAACCAAGTTGAACACTACCTTATGATTTACTTTGCACACGGATGTACATACATACGCTGAGCCTATCATTTCTCGCAGCCGCCGACAATTCCAGCTTTTGTAATGTACAGTACATTACCAACAGGTCTCGAGAATCAGCCATCCGGGGTGTTGGTAATCCGGGGCCAGACCACGGTCTTATCCCAAACCGAGTTTGGGTTCCACGGGCTATCCACATCTAGGTCATTTCAACGCAATCAGTCTCTAAATCCAAACCCACTCACTCTTAAATATATTTTTTTCCTATTTACTTACCATTCACTTAGGATAGTGAAGTACTCGATATTCCTCCATCACTTTTTACACATATAAATAACCTTAATAACTAATTGAGGGTCGATGAGGTGATAGATATTACGCCATCGACACTCGGAACTGCACACTCACGCCAATAAATACATTCACTCTCAACACACGCCACAAAACTATCAATTGTATATACAACAAATCAATCACCTACAGCAGGGGTGCTCAAACGGTCGATCGCGATCGACCAGTCGATCGCGAGTGCTTTTTGAGTAGATCTCGAGAAGAAAAAAATTTTTAATAAGTAGGTAGGTAACTAAACTACAAAAATGTATTACATAATAAAATAACACTGCTTGCGGCAAAAGGTGGCTTTATCAAAGGAACGCGCGGCACTTGTCAAAGAAAAGCCGCGTTNTCGATCGTAAGTAGTCTAAAAATATTGAGGTAGATCGCCAGCAGTTCAAGTTTGAGCACCCCTGACCTACAGCTAACCTGATTGCGGGTCCACTATTTAATTCACGCTAATAAATTTCTCAAACGAAACTTATCTAGTATTTTATTTTATCACGACCTTTTAGCACAAAAGGTTTACTAAAAGTAAAAAATTAAAATCACTGTAAAACATAAAAAAAAGTTCATTACTACCGGAGTCGTATTTTTTTCTGTTTTGGGCGGTGCATCCAATACGCTTTACAACTTTATGGTCAGTTGTTTCAATCAATCATGAAAACAAATTAATGCTGAGAAAGACAACGACCAGAGGTCAGAACAGGAGGCAATACGTGCTAAGTAAGCATGGAAAATTCCAAGGGCAACACCCACCTCGAACCGAACGCCGAACCGCTACGTGATACGATACTTGAAATGTCCGAAGGTAAAAGTCTAAACTAATAAGTATTTTTGATTGTTCAAATGTAGTTTAAGTTGTTGTACGATGACGATTTTAGTGAATATATGACAATTGTTTTATGAGTATGTGTTTGACCTATTTATTTTTCAACAACAAATTTATGTTTTAAGTAAGGAGGATAATGTAATGCTGTACACATTTTCATGTCAGTTACATAATCCAATAAAACGCAGGCCTTGGTTTACATAGCCGTCCGATGAACATTTTTTTTATAGCAAAAATGTTCGCTTGGAAAGGACACAAGGAAAGTGAGACTATAAATAATCACTCAAATTAATTTTAACGAAATAAGACAAATTATTGACAAAATTACGCTCACCCATTTCGCTTTTATTCATTTCTAGGCTGGAGGACAATGACGAAAGTTTAGAAAGCCGATCAAGACAATGAGAAGGCCCGTAGCGAAAGCGCGATTAGTGTGATGAAATTGTAGCCGGAGGATTTTGAATCTGCACCACCCTAAGACATTTCCGCAGAGGAATTTCATACGCAACATCGCCTCCTGTTATTATTCATCGGGGAGGTGAAAAATTTCAGCTTTCACAAAACTTCACATTTTCACAGCGTTTTGTCGCCACGGCGGATCGTCAAATTAAAAATTTAAAAATACTGTGCGACCGCCAAATTGTTTTAGCACCGATTATAAATTACAGGTTTAGCTTTTTATTAACTTGTCAAGATTTTATTAGCCGATCGAGTCAATAAATTATGCTTTTTCAGCCTCAAAAAAAATTTTGAACAATTTTTTGAGAAACCCTGATCACGTCATAAAGTTTTGAAAAATAAATTATATTCTACAATCGCTACCTTTAAATAAATTTACTTAATTGCCTGTCAGATGTAATGACAGTGATATTAAAAGTAGTAAACGTTTTTATCGTTCATTTATATCGGGTCCACAAGGCCAAATGAGATTATCCAATTATTAGTAAGTATAAATCCATTTATAAGTCGTTGCTGAGAAAAAGATTGCTATTTAAATTATAATTGCGTTGGGTAGACCTCGGTAACATAAACTTGCCCGTAATGCAATATCGACTGCGAGGTTAGTCTGGTGATTAAGTTCCACTGTTTTTATCAAGAATAAAGACGAATTGAAGGATGATGAAAATCGACATTTTGCAAAAAACTAAAAACGAACGTCTTGAGAAAACTTTCGCACTTGGAAGTAAGCGGTTCGTAAGATTTGTCCTATTATTAAACTAATGTCCTTTCTAGAATTAGCACCGGCCCTACAGACGATATCATTAACGGTTTTGGACATTCGACGGGCTTTCTGTAATAGCGTTAATCTGTTTGTCTGGAAAACTACTCCATTCCACTAATTAGTACGTTTATTCTGACAGTTTTTCTTCGGAATGTCTTCCATTCTACGCCTTTTACGTAAATGCTTGAGTATTCCCAGCGGACTTTGACAAAATTTTATATACAAATCCGCTTTAATCTAGCACATGCTGACCAACAATTATATAATGAAGATTTCCAACTATAAATAAAACTCTAATAATTTAATCAAATAGCACATTACCAAGCGAAAATAAAAGGCTTGTTTTATTTTAAAAAATTCAATTGTTTAAAAATACAAAGCCCAACATTCCAAAAAAGATAACAGTGTGAATTTTATTATGTTAAAATATACCCGGTTATTATATTAATTAGCTAAAAATCTGACATGATCCTTCAATTATCTTTATTAGCATATCTCAGAGTTCGCTAACTCTCATAATAAGTTGTTTTTCACAACTACGAAAAAAAAGGTGAAAACCGTCCAAAAAGTTTTCCATTTATCCGCCTATTATTCCAGATCATCATGGTTACAGATAAAGAAATTATTATTTACCACAATGTCACTTTGATGATATGATATAGACATCGAAACAGATTTAACTTCCATATTTGTGTACGCATTTACAAGGTCAAAAATATCTAAAATGTTGAAAAATATTCATACAATATTGATTGCCCAAAATACTAAATAAAGAAGTGATGGAAAGTGTTTTTTCGTGCAACATTACCAGCAGAATAAATTTACAATATTAAGAACAATTAGATAACAAGAAAATTCCCTGCAGATTTCTTAGATTCCTTACAGTAACACTTGCGTAATGAAATTTTTGATTCCATTAATAATTCTAGGTTTCATTCCATATATGAGACGTTTCACATTACAAGAAAACCCTAGTATTCAAGATCTTTCTGTTAACCCTGTTAATTCGGTTAGGTCCTGCTAGATCGAGAAAAATGATGACGTAGACTTAGAAGAATCGGCTAGTTAACATTGCTCGATCCAACAGGACAGGCCAATGTTAGATGATAGGTCGAAAATGTAGTCACATTGCTATCCGTTAGGGCGTAGGTAACCAACATGGCAGCCATGAATTTAACAACTGTTTTTTGTTTACTTGTATTTTTATTCTTAAATACGCGTTAATTAAATCAGACCAATACAATAGGGGTATTCACGATGTTAATTCACAAAAGAAATGTATTGGTGTGATTTAATTAATAAAAAAACAGCTGTTAAATTCAGGGCTGCCATGTTGGCTACCAACGCCCTAACGGCTAGCAAAGTGACTACATTTTCGACCTACCATCTAACATTGGCCCTGGCCTGTTAGATCGAGCAATGTTAACTACCCGATTCTAAGAAGTCTACGTCATCATTTTTCTCGATCTAACAGGAATTAACAGGGTTAACACAAAGATCGTGAATACCCCTATTTCTTCTGTTAATTTCTGACCTGTCATTATACTGTCATTCATAGTATATACATCCCCTATCCTATAAAGTATTAGGCTGTTAGTCGTTAGGATAAAATTTAGGTATGTCGGCACGAATTGAAGCGTGTCATTTGTTAGTACTTTTCGAGTACGTAGATAGATTTCATTTTGAATGGTAGAGTTGATTAATTTTTCTTGTTTATTAACTTCTGGCATTTTACAATTTAACACAAAAGAAAGCCATAACAAACAACAACAAGACTTCAAGGACAGTTATAGTTTTATTTTTGGTTCTACCAATCGCCACTCCCAGCATTTCGGAAAAATTAGCGTTTAACATGCTAAGAAAATAGGGGCGTTCATCATCTTAATGGACATTTCTCAATTCGAGTTAACAGGAGTTAACATTTTACGAACATCGTGAACACCCCTACTATACGTATAGTTTTAATTGGGCACATTAGATAAGGCCAGATAGATTTGTAATAAATTCTATTCCTTTTTCTAAATGTACAATTAGTGCAAAAAATGTGTCATTCTAGGGTGCTGCTCATTTTTTAGTATGATTTAGAAAAAAATAGATAAAAGAAAGCTAACTTAAGAGATAGCAGATTACTGAAAAAGGAAGTATTTATGTTGTAACTTGAACTGATATAAACAAGAAATTTATTTATTTCTAATATTTTTTAATAAGGCTTAGAAAGCATGCTATGTATTAGTTTATAATCAAACTTAAGACAGTCGCGATAGTCTTTTTATATATTTTATTAACCAATAAGATTTTTAGTTATTTATTTTATTCAAGTAATTGCTTTTGTTGTCCCACCTCGACAACGAACTTTTTCTTATCAACTTGCATGTATATCAAACTGGTATTTGATCATGGGAATACAAATTAATGGGTGTTTAATTATTTATAACAACGTCATTGAAAATTTATTAGTTATTGTTAATTATTATATTTTTCCATAGTATCATCACTTTGTTAAGAACTACTTTAATATAAATAAAAGATTTAATACATTTTTCCTTTTTACCAACTAAATATAATTTTATTTTGATTGATCGTCTTAGGAAAAATTCTCGCCAATTGGTTTGGCAATTAAGAAGCGCGATATGAGAAAATTATGGAAAACATATGGCGCCAAAATGCCTGATCGAGTTTAGTTCGCTCGATTCATCCAAACATAGTTTTTATGAGCGTTGCTTATTTTTTTCCCCCCGGCGACATTGACAATGGTTAAATCATTAGGAAAACCGCTTTTATGCCCCGGTTTTCTTTCTGCAGTGGGCTTTCTGTCTACTGATAACTCTCAGCGGCTTTCGTGGTTTGTCCGCTGCCGCTCTCTAAATTACAATTCTCCGTATAAATTCCCGAAGCCAACTAAGCAGGTTGCTTTTCCGCACGCAGTGTGAAAGTTTAAAGTTCTTTTACGCTGGTACACAAGAAAACCCCAAAAACATGGTCCAAAAATGTCTCCTTTTTATATATACATTTTCCCGATTATTTTTTTCTACTATAACCCAATTTTTCTACATCCTGCCTATTTATACTTCTTTACAATAAATAAACCATTTTTCTTACTGTTTCTTTTTTATGACTAACGAAAAAATATTTTTCCAAAAGATTCCGTAATCTTAATAGCGTTATGTTCAATCAATTAATTAAGGCTTTAAGTTGAGTTAAAAAAGTCAGTGTCACGAGCGGGATTCGAACCCACGACCTTCGGCTAGATACGCCGCTACTCTACCACTTGAGAAATCGTGAGTTCGATCCACTCGGACACTAACTTATCAACCCCACCTTTTTGAATTTTCCCTCCTTTTTGTAATTTTTCAATTAGTAGCGGCGTATCTAGCCGAAGGTCGTGGGTTCGAATCCCGCTCGTGACACTGACTTTTTTAACTCAACTTAAAGCCTGACTCAACTAAAAACCTTAATTAATTGAATGATATTAATTGGTCATGCGGACCACGAAAACTAGTGAATTTTTTATGTTCAATATTTTTAAACCAAAAACACGGTTTTTCGTATTCTATTATTCTACTGGTACAAGAAATCTAAAAGAAACTTATAAACCAACCAATCATTATGGTTTATAATTCTTTAACGGATTATTGTTAATTATTTTACAAGTGCTTAATGAAATCAAAAAATTTTCAAAAACTTCCTTCTTGAATTAAAAGAAAAAAATAGATAAAGAAAACATTACAAATCATCCCTGAAATGGTCCGTCTGTTCTCGCTGGTTTTATCTGTCAAACGCGTTTAAGGATTTTTCAATTTCAATCAGTGATTCTGTAATTTTCATATCCTGTAATTTTCTTTCTCTGTTTTACGAAATTTTTCAAGTTCTTTTTTCTTGCCTTCTCGCTTTAGTATATCGTGTTTAGCATATTTTGATGACTTTTTAGGCCGTCATTATTTACCGCAAACACCTTAAAATGATGTAATCTGCTGAGCCTTCGTTTTTTGCTAGAGTCATTGGCAACCCTGTGAGTCACGGCTTTCTAGCAGTCGGGCGCTCCCATGTCCATAAATATCTTTCGGTTGTTTAGTCAGGCGTCAATATCCTGGAGGACTGGACGCCGGGGTTTCCCCAGGATCGTGCTAAGGACCCAGACTCATGACCCCAAAGATCCGCGAAAGAAACCCGTTGAAACAGAAACTATAAAAAACCAGGTTTATCCGTGTCAATGACGTTTTTAGAGGAATTAGCGTGTTTTTTGCAAATAAGCGTGACATTTGCTATTGAAAGACATTTTACCTTTATATCTTCCAAGAAGAAAAAAATAATAATTTGGCCTTGGAAAATTTTCAATAACCGTGACCCAATAATTTTTGATAATTAAATAATAAGTAATACAAATAACAATTAAATCTGTATAATTTCTAATAATGCATAAATTGTCTTAAAGAGTTATCTCAGTAACTGTCCGACGAAAAACAAACTTAAGTACAATGAAGGAAGCATAACATAACTATATCAAACAAACAAAAGAAAGGCTAACCGACGTAAACAAAAACCACGAGCAAAAATAATTTTCTCTTGTTATTAAAAGAAAACAATACAAACAAACAACCAGGAATTTTCAGCAGTCGTAACAAACGAAACCTATTTAAAACAAGATTTAAAATACATTTCATTGGACCATGGTTAAGATTATTTTTTAAAAAATGATATAATTTTAGGCAATATTAAAGAATATAAAACATCTCAAGCCTGTAATTTACAAATAATAGTGAAATATTATTGTGTAAAAATGGATAGAAATCTATAGTCGGGCATTAAAATACATAAGTATAGTCTAAAATAGTTGGTAAAGAAGACCCAGAAAGAATTGAACATTTCGAAGTATACTTTATTTTACGTTATCATAATCATAGATTCTGATGTAACGTATTTAGCTGTTAATTTAATCAATTATTCTTTTTATCTATGGTCTTTGGTTGAGATGAAAAATTAGTGTCACGAGCTGGATTCGAACCCATGACCTGTCGGCTCAATACGCTGCTCTAACCCACTTGAGCTATCGTGACACATCAATTGGTTAGAGCAGCGGCGTATTGAGCCGAAGGTCTTGAGTTCGAGTCCCGCTCGTGACATTAATTTTTACATCTCAACCAAGAACGTTAGACAAAAAGAATAATTAATTTGAATAGTTAATATGGACAATTATGACCACTTAGCAAATATGGATGTTATGTTGATCCGTTCACGGAGTTATCAAAAACATATTATCGACTGAAAAATAAAATGCTATTAATGTTATAATTATTTAAAAGATAACGATATGATGTAAACGTAATAAATTGCGATGATCTTTAGCAAAAGCTGATACATATTGTAATATGAAAGATATCTATCTACATTTTATGTATATTCTTGGAGTTCCGTTAAAAATGTACAATACAAATAATACGATATGATTGTCGTTTGAAAGAATTAAAAAGTGTTTAAAATATCTATTCTAAATTAATGTTAGTTTTTGCCAACTCATGTTTAGTTAAAATTATTTACATAATTATTTGCTGATCGTGAGGTGCGTTCTGGTGTGACGTAGGTTTTACAAAAACATTTTCTTCATCGTGCCAACGTTTCGATCTTTATTGAGATCATCTTCAGGGCTTCGGTGTTTGTTTTCCGCGTAGATGTTTCTTGTCTGTCGTGTTGAGCGTGGCAATAATCATTGCCTAACGGTCACTAAATCCCACGTATTATTTGCATATACATTATTATTTTTGTGTTTTGGATTGTATAAATTGTAATTACTGTTGAATTAAACGTTAGGTTCATTGCAATTCTCTTGGATTTTACAAAATACTTTATTTTTCCAATCTCAGTCTATATAATCGCAATGATTGTGTGATTTATTGCATCGTTATTGCAAAAGGGGAAAGATTCTTGTTTTTAGGTTATGTTAGGAGTTAGTTATAACGGTGGTTTGTGATGAACATAGGCAATTGTTGAAAATTGCAATAGTCTGTATTGGAATGGTTGATATTATCACATCCTCTTCTTTAAATTTGCCAACGAAAATTGTTTCTTCGATGACATTGCTAGGTTCATCACAAACCACCTAACTCAAATATACCAACCGGAAAACAACTTTTCATCATATAATTTTAACCTTTTGTCCATGGTCGTGACTTTTTATTTAGGATTCTTTGTTCGCATTGAGATTGTAAAAACAAGAATCTTTCACCTACAAGCAACAAGGAAGTGTTGAGGAAGTATCATAAGAACGAAATTACATCCTACAACGTGTGATGTAAACCCACAATCGGAAATTTCACATATTACCATTGTGATTTCGTACGAAAAACCTAACAAAACAACGATTCAAATAAAATTTACATTTGGAATATTATGTATGTTATACAATTGCAATAAAGACGCGCCAACGAATTCTTAAAACAGCACACATACTACTTAAATTTGTATTATACACGTATTTTTATCAAGGGACAAATTGTTAAATAAATTAAATACTTGACCAATTGCTAATTCATTAAATATTCCATTCAATAAATTCACTATTTTTCGTGGTCCGCTTGACCAATTAATAACATTTAATTGATTGAGGTTTTAAGTTGAGATAAAAAAGTCAGTGTCACGAACGGGATTCGAACCCATGACCTTCGGCTTGATACGCCGCTACTCTACCACTTGAGCTATCGTGACTTCGATCCCCTCGGGCACTAACTTCCCATCTCAACCACACCTCCCGAATTTTCCCTCCTTTTGCCATTTTTCAAATGTCGTATAATCGGAGTGGATTCTCGGCGACAAATAAATGGCCACGGAGAGCTTTAGTGAAGAGCTTCATTTCAATTCATTAAATTCACTATTTTTCGTGGTCCGCTTGAGCAATTAATAACATTTAATTAATTGAGGTTTAAAGTTGAGATAAAAAAGTCAGTGTCACGAGCGGGATTCGAACTCACGATAGCTCAAGTGGTGGAGTAGCGGCGTATCAAGCCGAAGGTCGTGGGTTCGAATCCCGCTTGTGACACTTACTTTTTCATTTCGACCAAAACCTTTCTTAAAAATGGGTGGTATTTAGTGACCGTTAGTCAAGGATTATTTGTAGATCTGTATGACGTAGGTTTTAGAAAAACATTTTTTTTATAGTGCCAACGTTTCGATCTTCATTGAGATCATCTTCAGGGCCTGGGATTTATAAACATTGTTTAAATCTTATAGAATGTAGGATGTGGAAAAAAATGAATTTATACAATGCTAGAAATTCATTTTTTTTCCACATCATTGTATTTGGTAAAATTTAAATAATTAATCACCAAATAATCTTACATAAAAAAATTAAGTAATTGAAAAAATTAATTTAATTAAGGTCTATATAAATGATTTTACTTATTAGTGTTTTGTGGTGATTTATAAACAACAATTGCAAAATTATGTAAATTAAAGTTAAAATAAATAAAATTAAAATAATTCAGCATATCAAAATATTGGTGTCACGAGCGGAATTCGAACCCACGATCTTCGGCTCAACCTCTTGAGTTATCGTGACGGGTGACAAGTGGTTAGAGCAGCGGCGTATTGAGCCGAAGGTCGTGGGTTCGAATCCCGCTCGTGACACTAACTTTTTCATATCTACCAAACCCTTACGTAAAAAGATAAATTAATTGAAACAAGTAATTTGATCAACAGACCACTAAATATAATGTATTTAATAACAAAATATATTGAATGTTTTTGTCAAATGGAATAATTTTAATGATTAACGGCTATACACTTAATCGAATAGAAATATTTGTCTCTATGGAGATTTTTAAAGAATATCTTAAGGACGTGTCAATGATTGGAAATTAATGAAGGATTTTTCCCCCGGTGTCATAAATCACAAGAGACAAAAAACCGTCACCTCGTTCTCGATGATGAAGGGTCGATTAATTAAATCTGGCACCTCCGTCATTGGACCTACGATAGTCGATCTCGCAATAAGCACGCCAAGGAGACGAGTCCGAATCGCAATTAGTCATCAGGGGGGAAAAATTACAAAACCCCAATTCTTCTTAATAAAGAATAGATGGAATTTACCCTCTTTGACGTTAATACCAAAACTCGGGCCGGAAAACCTAGGGGTTTTCAGATTACCAAACTTACCTGGAACATAAAGCTAAACGTTACATTTTCGACGGTACGTCTGGATTAAGAGGAAAGGTCTAAATCATAACACAGAAAAATAAGAACAAAATTTCAACACGTGTAAAAGTCGTACGGCGAAAAAACATGAAATAAGGCCGACCGGTTCAATTAAGCCCCATTGACGTCAGCAGACATCCATTAACCTTATGATCAACCAACTTCCACAATCCGACAGATCGTGTCCCACACCACGGCCTTGCGAACTTCTGGTATTATTCCATCCGGTCGTTTCCTTTACTAAACGGCAAAAATCTATTTCATCAACCACATTGAATGAACACTGTGGTTTTTTAATTGACGAAACACTGAATCTCTTTCTAGTGCCGATTCTCAAAATCTCGTAAAATAAAACCTATGTGCAGGGAATGTTTGGAGAAGATAATTTATATTAACGGATCGCTGTTATTCTGTTGACATTTTCAAATTTTATGTAAAGAACCGGACTCAAATGTTAAAATTAATGTTGAAAGGATATCAAGGGTTAGTACTTGACGGTTAGAGCGTAGCGAAAAAAAATTTAAGTGTAGTAGTAGCTGTGCGTTACTAGGGTGATGTATTCAAATTCCTTTGTGTGAAAGGGGACAATAATGGAAATTATATGCGCCCGTTAAAAACAAAACTATTAGTCGATGGCTGCTCGTTAAGAGAGACAAACTACCTTTTAATCATGGGCGTTTAACTACAACTTCTAATTTTGCTCATTTTAAATTCTAACCACCCTTCCCCTAACATAGTCCCGTCACCAAAACATGGTGCCCACGGATCATATAGAAGCACACAAACGAACGATTTGTTCGATTTTCAAATGCCAAAGAAATGACACTTTAACCACACTATGGATACCGAGATTTAATATCGTTAAGTGAAGTAGATGTGTACCGCGAATTATACGTTTTTATTACGCAAATTAATGTAAGAAGAAATATTTGAAAAATGGCAAAAGGAGGGAAAATTTGAAAGGTTGTAGGTTGAGATGGGGAATTGGTGTCCGAGTGGATAGGAGTCAAGAGCTCAAATGTTAAAGCAGCAGCGTATCGAGCCGAAGGTCGTGGGTTCGAATCGTGACTCTAACTTGATCATTTCGACCAAAACCTTACATAAAATGGCTGGTGTTTAGTGACTATTTGAAGATCGTGAGATGGGCTCTGATTTGGACATAGGTTTTAGAAAAACATTTTCTTTATCGTGCTAACGTTTCGAACTTCATTGAGATCATCTTCAGGGCCTGGGATTTATAAACATTGTTTAAATTTTACAAAATACATATAGGATGTGGGAAAAAATGAATTTCTGGCATTGTATAAATTCATTTTTTTCCACATCCTACATGTATTTTGTCAAATTTAAAAAATTAATCTCCAAACAATCTTACATAAAAAGATTAAGTAATTGAAAGAATTAATGTAAGAGTGTACAAACAAATAAACAATAAACCGTAATGTTGTATAAATTTTATGTATTTGTAGCAATAATAGTTAGTTTGTCGAGTGATTTAAAAGAGTTACTAGGTCCCCAGTGTTTGTTTCGAAGAATACTTTCAACTTTCTTAACTTTATTGGAATTTATAATGAGATTTACGCCTTTTCCTAAATTCTTATACCTTTGAATGTTTGTTTGCTCGAGTTTGAATGGGAGTTCTACGTGCAAGATTTCTTTTTTTTTTTAAGGAATTTGTGAGGCTGCCTGAGCGGAAAGTTTCTTACGGAGTTATTGCGTCTTTGATTTATTATTATTGTTAAATAGCATTAGTGTATTTATTATTAATTAGAGTTCGTGGTCCGATTGACCGAATAACGTTTTTCAATTAATTAATCTTCATGTAAGGTTGAGATAAAAAAAAGGAAAATGGCAAAAAGGAGGGAAAATTCAAAAAGTGGGTTGAGATGGACAGTTAGTGTCCGAGTGGATAGAAGTCAAGATAGGTCAAGTGGTAGAGCAGCGGCGTATTTAGCCGTAGGTCGTGGGTTCGAATCCCGCTCGTGACACTGACTTTTTTATCTCAACCAAGATAAAAGATGATAAAACCATAAAGATGCATTTATAATATTTGAACGTAAGAATAAAAGGATAACGACGAGCCTATACTCATGCTGAGACTGTTTCTTGTCTGTCTCCATTATTATTATTGGCCGTACAACCCTATGTTAAATTATGGAACAAAAATTCTAATTCAAGTACAGGAATAAATTTTTTAATTTAAAATGGGTTTTTAGCTTACATTTGGCCTTCCAAAGTAAGTTTTTTTTTAATAAATTAAAGCTTTGGATGGCAATAGAATAAATCAGTTTGTGAGTGAATGCTTGGAGTTAGAGCATTATAGCACTCAGAAGGGATATACTGAACCAAAAGAAGGTTAAAAACTTAGGGCGTGAAATGTCTTTCGCCGTTAAAACGCGCTAAAAATTAATAATAATAATTATTAGTTATTAGGAAATAATAATAAAAATTTTGGAGTAAATAAAAAGCACCCTCTCACCCCTGAAATCCGCGATTGAAAGATGAATTGCGGATTGTTAAAAAAAAAGCCGTTTACAATTTTTCGCTTTCTTCCGGCGGAAGCGTGGGATTGCAAAGCTGCAGACTTTCACCGCAGTCTTCGACGCGGCTGCGATTTACGTAAGGGGTTCCAGCGTCTCGGCTTCCAACGTGGAAGAAGATGGTCCTTGCCTTTTGTTTGACATTCCCGGGAGAGTATCGCACAAGGACTAAACAATCAGGAACTCTCTCTCAAATACAAATGCCCTCATCAAAACCGTTCCAACCGTTTCGTCCTGGTCCCGGCCGACTCAAGGATCCACATTCGGGAACTTTTACACGTTTTCCTTTCCTTGAAATTATTTATCCAATTATAAATTTCGAAATAATAATTACCTACATTAAGGTGAGGGAAAAGTTCTTCAGCTCTAAGATAATGAATAAAATATGATAATATTGTATGACTAATTTTAACTGATTATACAGCCGTATTTTTAAAAATACCTGTAAAAAGTACAGTATTTATCTAAAGCAAAAATAAAGTTAAAGATTCATTTAAAATGATCTTATAAATGAAGTTTCAACGAATTAGCATATTTCAAAATGGTTTTCCAAAAATATTTATACAAATATGTGGTGTTTAGTGAGCGTTAGCCAATGGTTATTTTAAGATCATGAGATGCGGTCTTTTGTGACGTAGGTTTTAGAAAAACGTTTTCTTTATCGTGCCAACGTTCCGATCTTTATTGAGATCATCTTCAGGGCCTGGGATTTATAAACATTGTTTAAATTTTACAAATACATGTAGGATGTGAAAAATAAATAAATAAATTTATAAAATGCTAGAAAATTTTAAATAAAAAAATGAATTTATACAATGCTAGAAAATTTTAGATTCAGAAAAAAATGGATTTATATAATGCAAGAATATTTGAGATATAAATTCAATTTTAGATTTTTTTAATCTAAAACTTTCTAGCATTGTATAAATTCATTTTTTTCTGAATCTGTAATTTTCTAGCATTGTATAATTTTTTTTCACATCCTACAAGTATTTGTAACCCCTAACACGCTTAACACGACACACAACAGCGACACATCTACACAGAAAACACACAATTTGAGTGAGTACAAATACTTTGAATAAACCTAAAATTTACTATATTTTGTACATCATTGTATAAATTCGTAGTCATATCTCATATATATTTGCATAATTCAAACAATGTTTATAAATCCCAGGCCCTGAAGATGATCTCAATAAAGATCGAAACGTTGGCACGATAAAGAAAATGTTTTCCTAAAACTGCGTCACACCAGTCCTCATCTCACGATCTCCGAATAAATATTTATACATATTACCATAAATTACAATTTTTTATATATATAAATTTTATATATATATTTATATAAATATAAATGTTAAATATAAATTTAAATTATAAATGTAAACTTAAGTATCGTTCGTCCACAATGTTTCCAAGTACTCCATCAGCTAGATATTTTATGGACAAATTTGACTCTAATGCATTTTTTGAGTATAAATTAAATCTAACTAAAGGAGAAATACAATTTCGTTTTCTCTATTCCATTCAAATCTTACTGAATATCGGTAACAATTAGTAATTTTTAATTATTTTCATTTCTACGAAGTTTAATTAAATACAATAAATCCGCTTCTTTTAGCATAAGTTCATTAGCGTTGCATACATATTGTATTGAGGAATAGAATATGATAATATCGTATAACTAATTTTATGACTGCCGTATTTTTTAAAAAACCTATAAAAAATATTGTATGTACCTAAAGCAAAAGTTAAAGATTCATGTAAAATCATCTTACAGATGAAGTTTAAACAAATTATCATATTTCTAGATGGTTTTCCAAAAATATTTGTACGTATTGTTCCATAAATTACAATTATATGTATGTAAAATATATAAATGTATAATAAAATTTTAAATTATAAATGTAAACTTAATTATCGTTCGTCTACAACGTTTCCAAGTACATCAGCTAGCTATTTCATCAACAAATTGGACTCATAATTGAATGGATGTTTTGAGTATAAATCCGTTTCTTTTAGCATAAGTGTTGAATAAAACTTGTAGAAATATGATTTAGTCAATAAATTAGCTGGACCTCAGAGGACGTGAAAGTGTTCTGATCTAGAAAGGGCGTTGAGAAATTGTACAGACCGGTCGTCATTTCCGTAACCTGACGTCACACAACTGGAGGAAGTTCTTTTGGAATCTTCAAGAAACGGATTTTGACTTTGTTTAATGATAATCTGCGATGTTCCTTGAAATTAGAGCACAATGGCCATTTAATTTTACGTGTTTGTACACAGTATTTGTAGATGAAGATGAATGTTTTAATGCTGTTCAAGTGTCAACTGAAGGAAAATATGAATTCATACCGAATCGAAAATATGATAGCTAAGTCAAACAGGCGGTTCTTTCACATTCATAAAATTAAATAGAAAATTGAATGGGCAAAAGGTTTTCATAATCACCCTCAAAGTGTCCTCTAAAAAATGTCATGCTATTTAAGTCTTTTTTTAATGCCAGAATTTACATTTTACCGAATCAATAAAAAGGCCATTATTGTTTTTTTTTATTCGTGGCTTTAACAAAGAGAAGCGTCATCGTAGAGGTTATCTCAAGGATCGGCAATGAAACCATTACGCTATTATCGCTTGTTAAGATCATTAAGTATACTTTTTTATTTACTTTTCCCAAATGACTTTTCGTCGAACAGTTTTCAGCCAGCGATTACAACTCGAGGGATATCTCAACATCCGGTGACTCCTTCGTCCTTAAGGGGCCGCCGTCCTTACTCCACTTCTCCAAACAAGGTTCAACTTGATTTTCTCACCGGGTTTCCCACTTTCAAGAATGAAAATAACCCGGTGACGGGGCGTAAAATCTTTCTTTAAATTATAGACGTAATTCTCAAACCTCGCGTAATAAATTTTCAATTGTTCGCTCGTACTCTCAAACACGTCTCTTCTCCTTCGATCTTCGAATTATTATTTGTAGTCGTAATTTAATCTCAGTTGAACTGACCAGAATATGTTGCACGTTATAAAAGTGTGCTTATAAAAATAAAAAGAGTTTAAAAAATTTAAGAAAACTTTTTTCCTTCCCCTCACTAAATATTCAATTCCACACAACTCGTAAAGTCATTTTTATCATTTTTGATAGTTTTCAAGCGAATGATTCCCTTCTATTTGGAGGGTCTTATGTAAACATAAGAGAAGACGACTATCTAGCTAGAAAAAATTGTTTAGAATCCAAGAAGGCATTGGGTAACAGGATTGCTACTGTGTCAGTGTGCCAAACTGTCCCCTAAGCCTTGCACAATGTCTCTTTGTGCAACCGGCTTTCTTCATACAGCACCAATATGTTAACGACGAGCGCACTTACTAGTCGTATGCTGTATCACGGCAAGTCGAGCAAAGTTGGTCTCCCAGGATTCCGGTTCCACAGGACAGACTTATGACTTATTATGACTTGAATTTGTTTCTATTTTTTTACACTTTATGGCCAGTAACAACTCGTATACGAAACTCTCGAAATCGCACTTCAAAAATCGTGTTAAAATGTGCCCATATCCGAATCACCTAACAAATCTTATAAGCTATTTTCTTTCTTTATTTTTTTTAAAGATGGGAAAATATTAGCTTTACTACTGGCTGGTATCATTCATCAGAGTTAAGAACTTTGTTCGCATAGACAAATTTTTAAACGTCAGTCATGATTGGTTATTTCTCATTAGGTAAACTACAACAAATGGAAGCTTTTTTTTCTAGGATGTAGCAATTGAATTTGAAGACCTCCATATTTTTCATAATGGATGAGTAGCGCTGAATTTGTTTCTTTTCGAGACTTGCCAATTTCTAAGTTGTGGAACAGCCTGCGTAAAGTTCGCTTCGTAATGAGTCAACAGACGCTCCGGGATTTACAAACCTTGAAAATTCTGTTCGACAGATACGTTAGCCTATTTTAACAATATGCTTGTTCGGCCGTTTTTTCCACATCGATTTACGCAGTGACAGCGTTTAGAGGTAATAAATTTTTCAAAAATTCGGCAATGAACATTTCCTGTTCTCGGGCCTTGGTCGCGCCTTAGACGGTTCAGGTTAGAAAAATCCGTGATATCTCCTGCACTCTACTCCACCAAGGAACTTCTAGAATCAGTAAACTACCTCTTACAGAGATTCAAGGCTGGTATTTTTTAATATTAATCTGTTATAAAAGCGACGAGATACCTGAATGTTAAAATGTTTTCCTAGACCCACGGGTTATTTGCGAATTATTATTGAAAAGAAGTATCATGTGATCGATCGACTTGTCACAAGTTATATTAAAGTTTTGGATTAAATTTCCTTTAAGTGTGTTTATGTATGTCAAGGCGATCTAATACTCGACATTTATACGTTTCTGGACAAGTACGTCTTTAAGTGATTAACTGCAGGGCCTTGATATTATTATTACTATTATTATTGTTTTATCGGCAATTCATGACAATGTCCGTTCGTAATAATTTCATGGGCTATTTCAGGACGCATGTAAACACAAATCTTGCCAAAATCTCTTCAGTTCAATTTAATCGATTGTACCGCAAGATAATTTTGACCTTTATCTCTTCTACAGAATAAATCTCAGCCAGACGACACGGGTTGCTTTCTCCAGGAAACTGTATATAGAAACTTGTCCAGAAATGTTTTGTTCCACAGAATAAATCCAAAACGGATTGAACATCAATGAAGAATTTCAGTATAAACACTGATAATTTAAATTTAACAATATTGTTGTTTTTTTTTTGTTCAACAATATAATGATTTTGGTACAAAAAAAGCCGACAGAGCGGATTTGTGCGAGATGTACGCGTACACTTGAGACGTATGATAACCCGGCCGACTTTCACCGTGAGTTCCGCCGGTGACCGTAATATCTCGTAACACGTCCGACTCAGCAACTCGTAACCAGACGTAATAAAACTGGCGGAATCTGAAAACGCTTTTCTTTTTGTCTATCCTAAGTTGGCCTTTTTGTGCAGTTTGGGTTTTGAGTGAAGTATGGACTTCGTGCCGAGTTCTTTGGAAACCACCCGTGTATTTTCCACTAAAATTATAAAATTATAAACATTTATTTTTTGTACATCTTATACGATACACCTCGGAAAATGTTAAAAAATGATTTTTTTTTAAATCAACAACAGCAAAATTGGCAATAGAATAACTCACAAGGTCGGGCTAAACACAGTCTTCAACTCTTAAACTTTATTGAGTCTATCCTTAAGTTATAAGTATTTTTAAATAATAATTAAAACTGTTTAATAGTCATTTCAAAATTATATTTTATTAAATTCACTAGTTTTCGTGGTCCGCTTGACCAATTAATATCTTTCAATTAATTAAGGTTTTTAGTTGAGAAAAAACGTCAGTGTGACGAGCGGGATTCGAACCCACGACCTTCGGCTAAATACGCCGCTATTCTAACTAGTCAAAGGTCGTGGGTTCGAATCCCGCTCGTGACACTGACTTTTTTATCTCAATTAAAAACCTTAATTAATTGAAATGTATTTTATACACCCATTTTTTTAAAATATTTATTTAAAAATTTCAAAAAATGCATTTCGTTTTGTATACAATATAATAATTATAACTAAACATTAATAGCTATTTATTTTTTCTACTATTTTATTTATACAACTATTTTATTTATTCTGCCGGCGGATTTGTTCTGCGGAATAAAGTATTGCTATTGTTCGTGATCCGAATTCCGCAACTCGTCATCATCAGTCGACGTCGTTTTCAGATTAGTTATGTTCTAATATGTTTTTTTTATGTATGGACTGTTTGCCGACGTTTTCGCCAGTTGGTTAAATGGGCATATATAAATATTTCCTTTAAAAAAATCCTTCATGTAACATACTGTGCTTTCAGGAAACCGATGTTTCCTATTGTTGTTCCCTTAATAAATATTTTCAAGTAAATTTGTGCAGGAAAAATTATTTGTGGCACCCGAAATATTTAAAAATCTCAAGTCTGAGTAATATAAGTAATATAAATCATATCAGGTATAATACAGATTGTTCGAATTATTCCAATAAATATATAACTGGTTTCACATCAAACCTAAATTGAATTAATACCATTTTACCACTGTACCAACCAATTAAGTTTTAAACAACGGACAAATTATAAACAAAACATTTGCCATTTAACTCAAATAAGGCAAGCGACCGGAAAGACTAATTGTCATACAATTTTGATGCATTGGTTTTGTAAGTAACGGAAATTAAAGAACGGAAACGTCGGTGGCAGCAACGGTTAACATGATTCATCAATGGAAGGTACCGGGTTCGAATCTCAGCGGCCCTTTTTCATTGAAAAAACTGAAACCCAAAAGCTGATACCCGAACTCACTCGGAAAATATACGCCGCTTAGGGATTTAGTTCATTTTTTCACCCTGTTTAACAAATAATATTCAAACAAAACAAATAATCGATATAGAGAGGCAAAATGAAGACAAAATTATTTTAATAAAAATGGACTTTTCATAAGATTAGAGTGTTTTTAAAATCATTTCCACTATCTTTTGGTTATAGGCAAACCGAAAACAATGGATTCAGTTAACATTGTTTTTTCCTGGGTCTTTGAACAAATTTAAATTTTTTTCAATTTATGGGGTAATTTTTTTTTAATCCGAACAAATTAAAAATGTGGCTATTGGTATTAACTAGTGATTACAAGAGAAACGATCGGCATTCTTCCCAGTGTCGCTTGCGACAAACATTTCCCAACAACAAGGTTAAGAAAATATCGTAATACTCACGTGACCAACATATTGTCTCCTTTTCCTTAAACTCCTTTGACGCACTTTTTCTTCTACCACGTATATCACACGTCTGCAAATTAGTTGTTTTTATTTACAAAGAGCATTATTTCCCAGTTGCCAGTGAAAAATAAGCAACCCCTAAGTAAGAAAGATCTTTCCATCCGAACTTGCTGGACATTTTGTACGTAGATATGCTATCACAGGTAGCATTGCACGGTATTTAAGCATTCTGCTATTAGACAAATTTAATTATGATGAAATCCATTTCATGCGTTAATTTCTAGCCATTTTGGAGAGAAAAAAGAAATATTGAGAGCTGGAATTTCCAAACTGTCTTCTGCAATAATTCATATCGTAATAACATGAATGATTAATGAAGCACTATCAAAAGAGACATGTGCTGAAGATGTTACATGAAAATATTTTTTATGCTGACAAATATTGCGATTGCTGGGAGGATAAAATCATCACATTTATGCTTCAACACGATCGTAATGATTAATAACATGGAATTGTCAAAGTTCAACGGTTAAATTACCCACTTCACAATTAACTTCTTTGGTTATTTTAGATCAAAATGTAATTAAATGAAAGTCGAAACATGCTGTCGTCTGGCAAGGTGCTTGGTTCAGAGTTGATTTCTGAAAAGTAACCATTTCCTCAATTCACCAATCCTACGGATAAATGTCACTAAGAAAATTCGCAAGTGTTCGGATGGAATAGCAAAATTTTTACTGCAGAGGTTATCCAACTTTTCACGCTAATGAAAACTGATATTGTTCGCTGAGCTTTTGTTTTTTTCCGTTGTTATTTTCATTTGCTGCTTTTACGTTCGACGGATTCGCGTCGCGGAAGGCCTCCTGCAAGGCCGCCTTCTTCTGCGGCCAAGGTCCAAAAGTCGTCCCGGAGACGTTTTCAGAGTCGAAAGTCCGAAAAATTTTGAGCTAGGAAAAAGAACTTTCTCTGCCGCGTTACAAAACCGACCGGTTTCCGAGCCCGGATAGGAATCGGGAGACGACAAATTTTAACGATTCACGGCTGAAATCAAAAGCGGCTCGTAAGAAAAAAAAATCTCCACCTGGCAAATATCCAACGTTTACCAAAAATTACGAAATTATATATTTTTACTACGTCCCGCCGCCATTTTCAACCCCGCGTTTTCTAGGTACCTTTGAATTAGAACGTGCCATGGAGAAATGGTAGATCTTCCATTTCAGAATTATGTGCAACGATGGCGTAAAGACCCTGCTCGTCACGCTCAAGCCGAACAGCTAGAATTGACGGCCCCTGAAATATTACTATTACGAACGTTATTTCAACAGCACATTTTTTATTTTTTCGTTAAAAAAACTAGTATTGTACTTAACCATTATAAAGAATCCTTTATAAATAAATATATCGACATATTAAACATAAGTGTACTATAAAAATGTATTGAAAAGTTGAAAAATAACGTTCTGTAAAAATACTGCTTATTAAAAAAATATTAACAAGTAAAAATTCAGCTCAAATCCTGTCATATAGCAGTATTTTTCTTAGCAAGTCTAATTTCATATTGCTCTCAATTAAAATCTTAAGAACAGTAACAATTGTAATCCAATTAATTTGAAAAGAGACAATCAAAAGTGTTAAATTTTAGAGATATTTTCAAAATATGTACTTATATTAACAGTTTCATACCATGAAAAAACAACCTGAGGTTCAGAAAAAAAGTAGAATATTCGAATTATTGAAAATTTCACTAATATCTGGCAAAATCCATTTTGGTATCGAGTAGACGCGTACTTTAAACACTTAAAATTATTTTGAGGCAAGCGAGAAGGAATTTTTTAAAAACCCGTGAGGGCAATAATTCTTGGCTAAGTAAATAACAGGAGTTTTGTTTACTCCTTTCCTCCTTGGACGATCCTTTCGCAACCGAGTTGTGAAACACAAACTAAGAAAAGTATACTAATTGCTTTAGAAATCTCGGCGGAAAACGTTCGGGGAGGACTGCCCGGTTAGAGATAGCGAACGTCACCGAGACCGGCCGTTAAAGTCTCCGAGCCTATTCCTTCTTCGGGGCAGAACGGGCAAAAAGTCAAAAGCTCAGTCAAAAACTGGTAAGCACATACATTATTCGGTTGAAAATTGTCGGCTCCTCTTTCGGCACACTCCGTTCACTTGCACTGAGTCAGGTACACTGAGCGATCTCCCACTTCTTTCTCGGAACCGCATCCCCCACCCAGGGTGGCCGCCTTCACCGGGGGAGTCTGGCTCTCGACGAGGAAGACGATTCGGCCGATCCGCCCCGTTTTGACTCCTGAGGACCGGTCACCGCCCTTGACACTATTTTCATTCAGGAAAACCCACGCCAGCTAAGAAAAACAAACATTCCGCAGAAACAGAATAGAAATTCCTGTTAACGTTGTCTACAGACGTCACGAAGAGGTTAAACGCTATACATCCCTTAATGCACAAGATAGAAACTGGAAAGATGGAAATAAAAGTTCAAATGTGATGAGATATCCAAGTTGAATGGAAGAAGAAGGAATTCCTCCCTAGTCAAACTTTTAAAAATATTTTTATGGACGCCCCTGCTCTAACCACTTGAGCTATCGTGACCATTTCAACCAAAACCTTACATAAAAAGATTAATTAATTGAAAGAAATAATTTGGTCAATAGACCACTAAATATAATGGATTTTTAAAATATGCGTATCAAGACCCTTGTAATTTCATTCCAATATTTCATTATTATATAGTGTTTGCACAACTGAAATAGGTTAGGTTTTTTCTGGGGGTCATGAGATTTTTAACTGTAGATTGGTCCTTTCGGCATTTCAATACCTTCCGTTTGCAGATTTCGCAAAGGTAACAAAAAATGAGAAAAATAACACATAAACCCACCACTTAAGACTACGGTTACTGTGCATGCGAATTCGGACGAAATTTTGTTCTGACGAGTACGTCTGAAACCCTCATCAGAACAAGGCAGTTACGTTGTGTAAGTTTTCTGATAGTATGTTTCTGCCTCCCAGTAAAATGGACGAACCTAATGAGTTTCATTTTCTTTAAAGTCCGTTGATTAAGTTATTGTTGATAGCTGGTGGGAAAAACATGTTAAGTACTTATTTTCCCCAAGAGACGATAAGGAACAGTTTCAAACTTATTGCTAGGTCAATTAATTATTCTTTTTAAGTAAGGTCTTGGGTTGAGATGAAAAATCCCGCTCGTTACACTAATTTTTCATCTCAACCAAGGCCTTACCATAAGAAGAATAATTAATTGAAATAATTAATATGGCCAATTAGACAACTAAACCCAAATTTATTAATATATAATAAGTTAAGAAGTTCACTAACAGCTCCCGGTATCCATATTCATAAGTCGCTTAGAATCGAATCCTGATTACACGACATTTGAAAAAAATTTAAAAAGAAGGAAAATTCGAAAGGTTGGTTGAGATGGGAAGTTGGTACCCGGGTGGATGGAAATCACGATAGCTCAAGTGGTTAGAGCAGCGGCGTATTGACCGGAAGGTCGTGGGTTCGAATCCGCCTCGTGACATTAGCTTTTTCATCTCAACCAAGACGTTAGATACAATCAATGCAAGTACAATCAATTACAATAATTAATACGGTCTATTACGACTACTAAATATATATGGATTAAAATAATAATAAATGGTCATGATGGAGTGAGTATATCAATCCAATATAACTTTAGAATTGGGAAAAATTCTAAAGGTTGTAGGTTGGGATGGCGAGTTGGTGTCCGAGTGGATGGAAATCACGATAGCTCAAGTGGTTAGAGCAGCGGCGTATTGACCGGAAGGTCGTGGGTTCGAATCCGCCTCGTGACACTAGCTTTTTCATCTCAACCATGACCTTCGATAAAAAGTTTAATCAATTACAATAAATAATAGGTCCATTATGACTACTAAATATATATGGATTAAAATAATAATAAATGGACATGATGGAGTGAGTATATCAATCCAATATAACTTTAGAATTGGGAAAAATTCTAAAGGTAGTACGTTGCGAGGGGAGTTAATACCGGAGTGTATCGAACTCACGATAGCGCAAGTGGTTAGAGCGCCGGCGTATTGAGAGGAAGGTCGTGGGTTCGAATCCGGCTCGTGACGCTAGCTTTTTCATCTCAATCATGACCTTAGATAAAAAGTATGATCAATTACAATAATTAATACGGTCCATTACAACTACTAAATATATATGGATTAAAATAATAAGAAATGGTCATAATGGAGGGAGTATATCAAAGTTATATCGGATAACTTTAGAGTTGGGAAAAATTTAAAAGGCTGGAGGTTGGGATGAGGAGATTGTGTCCGAGGGGATCACGCGTCAGACCCAACAGACGACGTATAATCCAGTAATTGTTAATCTTGCGTAACAGAAGTAAAATAAACCTTTCGGTCTTTAAGCTATTCTATATTTTTAATCAGTAAAAACAATAACGGGTTATTTGAAACAAACGATTTAAACAAAACAATGTAAAGGAGAATTCTACTTATTAACATTTATAAGATACAACGGCTAAAACAGGATAAGCGAAATAGGTTATCATAGAGAGACTTCTAAACATAACCCACTGTATTAATTAGATAATTGTAATTATAGAAGCATTTTGTTCACTTGCTATAAAATCTAATTGTATCAGTATTCTACCACAAACGTATATTTATATGTTTTAGGGTGGGATATTTCTTATTCAAATAGGCAAAGTCATATGCTTCAACAAGGCGTAAGAAATATTCGAACAACAGAGGTCTTTTTGAAGTCACCAGAAAATTAAGCCACATATTTCTAAAGCAAAAGAAACAGAGAATAAGCTTAAAAAAGGACCAAATATTTGGAAAAGATGGAAAACTCATGAAGTTGAACTATCCTTTCCAACGAGTGCACTCATTCGATCTCTTTTTTTTTTTTTTTTTTTAAGTATGACAATTGGTAAATTGAAAAACTGAGAGAGAGCAATGGAACTAAGCATGGCTGGGAGTAAGAGAAGATTGGAAAAAATAATGTTGTGGAATCGTACCTGTAAGAAGTAAAGCTAAATGTGAAAACGTCATCAGGGCGGAAAAGAAGTTAAAGTGTAACTGGGCCAGACAACAAATACAGAAAGGAGGAAACTGTGCAAAGAAGGGCCTCCGATTGAAGCCGTGGCAGGTCAATAAAAGATGCCGACCTACAGAAAGACGGGCGTATGAAATATCGCGATTTGCAGGCTCAGAATAGTCAGAATAGCTTCTCCAGTTCATGTTTTTTTTTTTTAAGTATCTATGTAACTTATTAGTAGTTTCGCGCAGATTGTTCAATAGATTCAGTAAAAAAATAATAAATTTTTTAAACCTTACTAATAATTTCCAATTCATTTAGGCTTTAGTTGAGATAAAAAAGTCAGTATCACGAGCGGAATTCGAACCCACGACCTTCGTCTAAATACGCCGCTGCTCTACCACTTCGATCCATTCGGACCCTAACTTCCAATCTTAACCCCACCTTTTGAATTTAATAAGCAAAATGAAGAATATCTTCACTAAAGCTCTCCGTGGCCTTTTCATTTGTCGCCGAGAATCAAATAGATTACGCGACATTTGAAAAATGGCAAAAAGGAGGGAAAATTCAAAAGATGGTTGGGTTGGGAAGTTGGTGTCCGAGTGGATCGAAGTCACGATAGCTCAAGTGGTAGAGCAACGGCGTATTTAGCCGAAGGTCGTAGGTTCGAATCCCGCTCGTGACCCTGACTTTTTTATATCAACCAAGCTCTTAACAATTTATTTGGTCAATCGGACCACGAAACCTGATAGACTTACTAATAATTATAACATTGAACAAAGGAATTGTAATTTGGAGCAAAAGGCATTATTTATTTTATTAATGCTGAAAAATTAAGAAATTATTCATTTTCTCTCTTCTTTTCTATGACTGTAGTAAATGTTTTCATTTTTGAATATTCAGCTGCTTAACATTCGATAACTGCCAGTCCATCGTAGAAATTTAAAATATTTTGATTAATTAATTTTAATTGAATTGCTAAAAGTAAATTTTAAAATAAATTTTCAATTTCATAAGAGGACTGTCAATTCAGAGGCGATGGTTTAACCCCTTCTCCAGAAGATTGAATTTCATGACCTTTTTCATATACAATTTATTTTGGATCCTTTATAAAAACATCTTTACAAGAATTTGCAACTATGCGGTCACCAGGGGTTGTTTTTGAAAAAAAACGCATTTGGGGTAGGACTGCTGGTGTCGGTGCCCGTTTTTTTACATATTTAAAGCAACGATAGTAAGTAAGAAGTAGAAAATCTATATTTTTCTGTCGCTAATTCTCTAGGTCTCAAATTGGAACACTGAAATGTAATTTATTGCAATTATAATTGTAATTCATATTTAGGGTTATGGGTTAATCAGGAGAAAATAACTGCCTAAAATATATTTCTAAATTTAAAAAGGTTATACAGTGTAAAGTTATTGGAGATAATGTAATTGAATTTATTGGACTTGCACACCGAAGGGTTGTCATTCCCTAGGGTCTATATTTTTGGGGAGTGCACCTACCCCTTTAAGAGGCAGGGTCGCTAGTACCCCCTTAAGCCAGATGCCCGAGAGATCGTAGCTTCCCAACCAACGTGGTCAAGTTCCAACAGGGGCTTTTGACAGCTAGGTCATTTCAGCTCACAACGATGCAAACCATAATCTAGACTAAAACTAACGTCTATAATACATTCGCACAAATAAATGCATCCATACTCATTCTAATTAGTGGGTAGAGTACACAATATCAATATTATCTAAATTAGGGCTGATGGAGTAATTTTTATAAATATTCCGCCATCGACCCTAAACGTACGCACTGCTGGCGAAGAAATGGTGATGCTATATTTCACCAAAAGCCCCTCACCATTCACACTAATGGTGCACTCACAAAACACATAGAACAGATGTATAAACGATTAAAAAAACACGTCCTCCAAAAAGCGGAACAGGGTACCCAGAAACTCTCTAATACGCTACAGAACCAAGGTAAGTATAATTATTGCATTCCGAATGAATATTCCAGTATATACGTTAAAAGCGTTTTTAAAATTGTATTTTAAAAACGGATTGTATACGTTGGAATGTTCTGATTCAAAACGAATCATTCCATTATTAAAATGGAAAAACAGTGGGGTGACGAAAAAAAAAAAGTTGCACAAGCAGTTCGTGCGGCATAAATTGACAGAACCAGGAAAAGGCAATCAATGCCTCCCACATATTTTTCATATGGCCTGATAGAAAATAACCGTTTTCATACAAATTTACTATAAATTAATTAATCCGGCCGCGTGACGCTATCGCTTATCGCAAATAAATGTTGCGTGTACGGCTGCCCAGAAAATTTCCGTCGATTATTAACAACGGTAAAAGTCAACCGACCAAAGAAAAATCGCTAAGTGGTGAAAAGGTGAAACAGAAAGATAATAAATATTCTAAAAGGACTCAGCACAAATCGTTTAACTTCCGCTTTCATAATGAAAACGAACTTAAAAAGTCCCTCTTATCAGATTTTTATTAACAATTTCTTTTTGACATTATCCGTTTTCTGTAATGTGATTTCCTGTCAATAAACAGATACACATTTGGAACCCGTCAAGAATGCTCTTGTGTTCCATTGATTACTAAAGACCAAACACCAATAATCGCAATATCAAAATGTCATTAATTTCTATGCTGACATCATCCAAACCCGATGTTAATGTTAACTTCACTAGTTTTCGTGGCCCGCTTGACCAATTAATATCTTCCAATTAATTAATGTTTTTAGCTGAGATAAAAAAGTCAGTGTCAGGAGCGGGATTCGAACCCACGACCTTCGGCTAGATACGACGCTACTCTACCACTTCGACCCACTCTGACACTAACTTCCCATCTCAACCCCCCTATTGAATTTCCCTCCTTTTTGCCATTTTTCAAATGTCGTGTAATTTGATTCTCGGCAACAAATGAAATGGCCACGGAGTGCTTTATTGAAGATATATTACAATTAATTAAGGTTTTTAGTTGAGATGAAAAAAAGCTAATGGCACGAGAGGGATTCGAACCCACGACCTTCGGCTTGATACGCCGCTGCTCTACCACCTGAGCTATCGTGACCTCGATCCACTCGGACATCAACTCCCCATCTCAACCCCACGTTATGAGTTTTCCCTCCTTTTGTCATTTTTCAAATGTCGTGTAATCGGTTTGGATTCTCGACGACAATTGAAATGGCCACGGAGAGCTTTAGTGAAGTGTACTTCATTTTAATCATTAAATTCACTAATTTCGTGGTCCGCTTGACGAATTAATACATTACAATTAATTGGTCAAGCGGACCACGAAATTAGTGAATAGAATTGAAGATATACTTCATTTTAACACATTAAATTCACTTTTCGTGGTCCGCTTGACCAATTAATATCTTGCAATTAATTAATGTTTTTAGCTGAGATATATCTTCACTAAAGCTTTCCGTGGCCATTTCATTTGTCGCCGAGAATCGAATAGATTACACGACATTTGAAAAATAGCAAAAAGGAGGGAAATTCAATAGGTGGGTTGAGATGGGAAGCAAAGTGAGATCACTAGCGAGTTTGTCAAAACAGTTTAACCTAATAATAAACACTCTTGTGTTTCTTAAAGACCTGTTTCGACATTCAATTATTTTCATTGCGATATTAAAATAATTAACTTTCAAGATAAGCACGTCTTCATCAATTTCATACAAATTAACGGCAAACAATTTTCTTTAGAATATTTATCCTATTGTTATTATACGTTTTATCCAGTTTGGTATTAGTTCTCTAAAGAAAATCATCCTCTTTACAACAGTTGCAGTTTAAGTTCTTTTTTACCAACTATTATTACACACGGATCATACTAGTCATAAATTAATAATCAACAGGAAAAGATTAGGAAATGTCGGAATCGCGAAGGCGATTTCACTTTGGTATCTCTCGCACCTTGAGAGGGGGTGGGAGTGGATATCCATTAGTGACAAAGAACCATTACTGAATTTCAACTTCTTCGTTATATGATCCATTGCAGATTGGCTTTAATCTTGACCTCAATACGCAAATATTGGTAATAAGGTAGGTGAGGCACAAAATCAATTGTCTTCAGGTAACCCATCTTGGATTTTACATGGATTTCTTACGCTATTCTTAAAAGACATTCCACTTGAAACGTCGGGATTCCCCCATTTCAATTGTATTTTATAAACTACCGTAGCGAAATCACGCTGAGAATTTAATTTTCGTAAGAGGCCATTGGTAGGCAACGCCATAAAGACCTTTAACGTTGTTCTTCCCCCTGAATAATTTTGCATTTATGAGATCACCTATGTGATCTGCTGCCATCGATTTCTTTGTTTTTGTGCAATAGTCTTCGAAATCGGTTTTTCTCTTCTTGCCTTTGAGCGAGACCGCCGCCTTTTAAATGGAATTTAACCACTCTTCACGTTCGAGCGAGTCCTCCCTCGATGCTTTGTCATCTTTCAAATAATCCAAAGCCGATAGGCCGCCCTTGAACACTCACGGCCGGTAATATTTACATTTTCAAATTACGTTTTGACGAGACCTTGCGAAAAAGCGAAAATTCGGACAAGGACCGCGAGGGCCGCAGGGAGGAGAAATTTTGGCCGTTATTTCATGAAGTTGGCTTTGGAAATGTCACGCCTCCAGCCCTAGGACTTTTCAAGGGCATTCAGAAAAAACCTTGTCAAACTTTAGTTTTATCTAAAAAATTCTTCCCTTTACCTTACCTGAACAATACCAATATTGATCCCAACAAGAACCCAACCGTGAAAAAAGGGCCAAATGCCAGACCACTCCACAAAATCAGCTCATCACTATAATGATATCTACTTGGTCAGAAGAATAAAAAAAGGTCCAGACATCTCATTGCTCATTCAGAAACTGACCAAGTGTTAAGTAATAAAAATAAAAGAACAGTGTTGCTCATAAAAGCAACAGGGAAGTGAGGTTGGCCACAATGTAGGTATCACTACTTGATAGGAAGACTTTTTTGGGAAGAAGTCTAGAACTTTTATATTTTCTTTTAAGTTCTCTCAGGTCATAGACTAAACTAAGAACGTACTTGGCCAAAGTGTACATATTGCATTGATAGGTTCATTTTTTCGGAGGGGGTCTGAAGCTTTGCCCTTTTTTCATGGTTAGATTTTTGTTGGGATATCAAACTGTTTTGTTCACTTCAGCATCGTGGGCGTCATATTTTTTTCCGAGGCGCAGGAGCGATTATCCATCGTGGATTTTCTCTTGTAAAATCGTTTGGGTATTTGTTAAGGTGCTGAGACATTGGCCCAACATTGTCAACACCAGGCAGATGCCCAATTACGGTCTTTCATTTGCCCTCGTCGGGATTTTTTAGTCAGAATGGACGTCAAGTCTTGCCTATACAACGATCGTAGACGGTTGTATTTAACAATCCTTGGCCTTCACCTGAGAGGGTTCAAGTTAATCAGGTGAACTCCCTGGAGGCTTGGCAACCTGGACAGAGCCACGTACGCTTGGCCACACGAGAATGAGATACCAACGTCTAATAAAGCATTGGACAAACTTAATCCTTTACTTTTAAGAATGGTAATGGCGTAAACCAAGCAAATGGGAAATTGCTGCCGATCCGAAAGATCGGCCGATGACTCCAAACTTGGTCGGAATCCATTTTAAATCATACACTATGCCAAGTGAAAACTATCGTGGGTTAAGGTATCACGGAGGAGTCGTCAATATTCCATACTTACTCAATAGTGCCAGATCTTATGACCAGACCTAAACTGACGTAAATATTACTCTGCAACATCACATGAGCCCCGACCTTAACGACCAGCTTCCGGTCCAAACCTGCCGTCATGGACGAGTTGTCAAATTTTTATAAATACTCGTTTTTGTAAATAACGAGGACAGTTGTTCCTTTCCCTAACAAGAATGTTACCTCGGACTGGGGAATTATTTTTAGCATTTCTTAATTATGTTGCTCATCCATGCATTTTATGGAGAATAAGCATATTTTCTTATACAATATACGGCCTTCATTTGTACCAAATATCACATATCTACTCATACGAGAAGTGTTTTAATTTTAATATTTACATTTTAAGTAAAAGTTAATAATTTATTTTTCGTCCTTGGCTCATTACTTCTGTTATAAAAGTTGTATAAACACTTAGCGCACTATGGGGCGTCACTTTACTAAAGACGCAAATCAACAACTTAATGTTGATTATTTTACAATAGGGCGACAAAATAATAGATAGTACGATTTACTACAATTGGTAATGAATTAAGCGATTTTTGAGATTTGTGAGGTGTTAAAAATTTATTAGCAACAAAAATTGATGGCATAAATTATAATGACAGATTAACAAAAAAAGGAGAAGGAGAACCGTGTAGTGGCCAATGAAAATAAGCTAATGAAAAACAACTCCATAATATTTTTCATTATAATAATAATCATAATAAGTGATTTGCCAACAATATTTGGAAGTTATGGTACATTAAGTTATAGTTCTTTTTAGGGTTTTCCCCTTATGACGGTATATAGGCTTAAATCATAATAATTGAATATTTTGCTTTAATATTTTTTTTAATACATTCTTGAACAGTTTACAGCCAGGTCATTGAGAGAATTAGATTTTACATGAACGTGCAACATCGGGTGTAAATGCCAACAATGGGGATTTCATGTTCGGATGTTCACCCGATGTAACACTGAAAAGGGCTCATACAAAAAGGTCGAAAACGTTCTTTAAATACAAGTACTAAATACTATAAAACAGCTCTGTTTCCTACAAATATCCAAAATTTGATAGAAATAAATATAAAATCAGTTTTACTTCGGCTCAAAAACGAACTTTGCATTACAAATATTTTAAGATAATAGTTGATTTTGTTCCTTGTTTTTTTCCTCTTTTCAGTCGACGATGATTATTTAAAAGTTCTTTTTATGTAAGGTTTTGGTTGAGATAAAAAAGTCAGTGTCACGAGCGGGATTCGAACCCACGACCTTCGGCTAAATATGCCGCTGCTCTACCAGTCGAGCTATGGTGATTCAAGTGGTAGAGCAGCAGCGTATTCAGCCGAACGTCTTGGGTTCGAATCCCGCTCGTGACACTGACTTTTCACCATCGTCGTTTGACCATCCACACTCGTCGTCCTCCTTACATCATCCAATCCCTCCAATTCAACTCCTCACATCTCACTCGTAAGACCCGCTCATCCCCAATCGACCTTATCCTTCCGCAACATACAACCTTCGAAAGATCCTTTCTGATCCGAGCCCCTAAACTCTGGAACTCCCTTCCCCTTTCTATTTCCTACAATTCCTCCTTTAAATCCCACCTGTATAATCACCTCCTCTCCCTCCAAGCAGAGACCTCACGTTAACATTTGTTATTTTTGTTTAATATTCTCATAATTTTTTCTTCTGTCCTGCCTTATTGGTATACATTGTGCCAAGATTTCTATTTTTTTTTTTTTTACTTTTAACTTCATAGAAGGAACTTCCTTTATTTATTTCATGTAAATTATTCTTAGGGGACACCAGTCCCAGAATAAAGTTATTTTTCTTCTTCTTCTTCTTTTTTATCTCAACGAAAACCTTACATAAAAAGAATAATTAATTGAAAGAAGTAACTTGGTCAATTGACCACTAAAACATAAATAGATTATTTAAAGTTTGAAATCGGATAACAGCCAAAAACAGTTTATGAGTCGGTCTGTCCATTCTAACTATTGAACTGACATGTTTCCATCATAATCATTTTTGTCGATGTTGTTTAGTAGTAGGTTTATTAGTAAACAGGAAGTTTCTAATTCTCGATTCCCAATAACTGCCGATTTATACCTATATACCCTTTTTGATATATACCTTTTGCCATATCTTTGTCATTTTTTGACCAATTTAAAATCCGTTTACACCATTATTTTCAGAAAAACATTTTCTTTATCGTACCAACGTTTCGATCTTTCTTGAGATCATCTTCAGGGCTCAAAGTGTTTGCCTTCTGTGTAATTGTGCCATTCTTGTCTGTCGTGTTGAGAGTGCCACATATTCACCACACATTCTATTTTAATTATTTATTTTACATCTGATTACAAAATGCAACAAGGAAAAATTATGTTATTTACAATGATATTTACATGTCTGGCGTGATTGATTTGATCGGCCACCATCCAGTGAAAGTAGCCGTAATTGGCCATTATGGCGTGAAGTCAACAGCAGTCCTAGAGTTGCCGCAGTTACAAAATCGGTCGCGAGGCCACCTGCGCTTCAGTCTTCTATGATGGTTGGAAGGAACAATTGAGCTGGACAGGATGCGAATAAACGGGTTGTCATGAAGGATAGGTAGTCATAGTGAAATTGTGGGTAAATTCTTTAAAAAAATGGTTGTCCCGTGTAGTTCAAGTCCATATGTCCAACACCAATGCCACATATAAGCGCACGCACAGGCACATTTGAATAATTTAATACGTGGTCATTGATGACTATCTCGTCATCTCGTCTAATGTACTTGAATAATTACTCTGTTTTTTGTTTAAAATGATTTATATTGTTATATTGATAGTGGGCACTCTCAACACGACCCGCAAGAGGCACAATTATACAGAAGGCAAACTCTTTGAACCCTGAAGATGATCTCAATAAAGATCGAAACGTTGGCACGATAAAGAAAATGTTTTTCTGAAACCAACATCGCACCAGACCGCATCTCACGATTTCTGAATAATTATCGATTAACGGTCACGAATGACCACACATTATTTTCAGGGTAAACAATCCTTTAAAATGATGAGTCACGATGTGTAGGATCGTATTTGAAATTTTAAAGTATAGTCGTGGTACCCTGTATAATTATTTCTCCAGGAAAAGTTATAAGTTTGAAACTAGACTAAAAAATATTAAACAAGTATTTTTTTGTTTTATGTTTTTATAGCGCCATTGGTTCAGCCGGGTCATCTAAAAAGGGCACCGTGATGGTAGTTCATCGCACTGCTTCAGCTTCATATTAGTTAAAAATCTGTTCTGTATTGTTATTTTTCACAAGGTGTTATTGCTCGGAACCGAACTTTTTTAGCGTTGAATATTCAAGTATTTCAAAATAATTTACTGTAGTTCCAGTATTATTTTAGTCGGGATTAGTATCTGACATTAGGGGTATTCAAGATGTTTGTAAGATGTTAACTCGTGTTAACTGGAATAGCGAAATGTCCAGTAAAATCGTGAATGCCCCTTCTTTTTTTAGCATGTTAAACGTTAATTTTTCCGCAATGCTGCGCGTGGCGATTGTTAGAACCAAAAATAAAGCTATGGCAGTCCTTGAAGGCTTGTTGTTGTTTGTTTTGGTTTTCTTTTTTGTTAAATTTTAAGATGGCAAAGGTTAATAAA
Organism: Cimex lectularius; assembly: GCF_000648675.2. Lineage (NCBI taxonomy): Eukaryota > Metazoa > Arthropoda > Insecta > Hemiptera > Cimicidae > Cimex > Cimex lectularius. The sequence goes on from NW_019394219.1 coordinate 593,133, forward strand.
AAAGGAAAATTAATCAACTCTTTCATTCAAAATGCACTGTGCACTCGAAAAGTACTAAAAAATGACACTCTTCAATTCGTGCCGACATACCTAGCTTGTATCCTAACGTCCAACAGCCTACAACTTTATAGGATAGGGGATGTACATACTATGAATGAGAGTACAAGGACAGGTCAGAAATTAACAAAAGAAATGTATTGGTCTGATTTAATTAATTCGTATTTAAGAATAAAAATACATGTAAACCAAAAACAGCTGTTAAATTCATGGGTGCCATGTTGGTTACCTACGCCCTAACGGATAGCAATGTGACTACATTTTCGACCTATCATCTAACATTGGCTCTGGCCTGTTAGATCGAGCAATGTTAACTAGCCGATTCTTACAAGTCTACGTCATCATTTTTCTCGATCTAACAGGACCTTAGGAGGTCTGTTAACAGGAGCGAGTTAACAGGGTTTATACAAAGATCGTGAATACCCCTATTATCATCAGATGACGCAGTAGGCATTAAATATTTGTGCAACATTTGGCAGTTTGAATTGACGATTTGGGTTGTGTAAATGTTTTTATTTTCGTCCATAAATCCTATTCAATGGCTTCTGTGCATTGCCCTGAATCAGCCCGAAATGCGTCCTAAATCGCATACAATTCCACCGTGAAAATATTACAGCGCGTTTGTACCAGTTGATTGGATTCACCTTCCCTATACGCAGCGCGCCAGCACTAGTACCGTTCCCAGTGTCATCCTTCGCCGAATCATATTCCCAAGGGTCCAGATTCATAGTCAATCGTATAAAGTATTATTTATGTGAAAAAGGCTTGAAATGCAAAGAATAATGAGATGATCCATTATTTTTAAAATGTAATTAATCAGTTGTCATTACACAAAATTTTACAATTTTTCCAAATGAGTTAAATACACCATGTTTTATATAATTGCCTTGGTAAACACAATTATTTAATAAAGTTTTTTACTTGTTTTTAGTTTTTAATTAAACCTTCATTACGTGTGTTTTTCAGTTTTTCTCAAGGTTTTTCGCTCCAAGACATAGAGAAACACAACAAAAAAAAAATCTTAGGGAAAATTATTATCGACACATCATTTATTTTTACATAGTAAAATAAAAGCAATTAGTTTAATTCCCACATTTTTTCCACCAATGCGATTTTCTACAGTTACATAACTACATGCATATGAAACAATCAATTGAGCATAAAATCACTGTAATGTAATTGTAATAATTTAGTTTAGCGAAAAGAACTATGTCGAAATTCCAATATTCCAAAGGCGAGATATGAATTCAAACCAAGTTTTAATGAGGTTTTTCAAAACATATAACAAAAATTTGAGAATCTTTTGAAAATGATAGTTCCTACTCACTGTTAGTTTTTTTTCAACGATCCGGATTTCGAGCGTATAGCTCATCATCAGGCTGTAGAACTCCTTCAACCTGATGATGAGCTATAAGCTCGAAATCCGGATCTTTCAAAACAACTAACTCTGAGTAGGAACTATCTATTTTAAAATATTGAACCACGCCAACAACCATTTATCATTTCTAAATATTTGAGAATAGATGGATTCAACCTGTGTAAATTCGGGGTTAATAATAATAACTACACGAACATATATATTTTAATATTTTATCAAAATCATTATTGATTTTAAGAAAATATTTTTCCAAGTCAGACTCGTGAATAAATTCCTACAACTTATTTGGCTCTTGATATTTGCTATTTATTGTATTGTATTTTTTTTTTCTTTGCGTAAGTGCGTCGGGTTCGAATACAGGGTCGCTGTATTCGAACCCGGGACCTTTACCTTACAGTGAGGAGCGCCTAAACCGTCCGTTCGATCGACGGCCCTTATTGAATTTTTGTTGTTTTAAAAAAAAACTTTGCTGATATTGCAAGTATTGTTACTTGTTCTTGTTTCATACTAAACTTTCTTGTACTTGTTTATATTTATTTTTATTTTCAGATCATTAAATTTTCCCTTATACCTGTCCTGCATTTGAACTTTATTAATAAAATAAATAAATCCCTTTCATTTAACCTGCTATCATTAAGTGAATAATTATTAGATAGCATGGAGTTGTTCAGAACCACAAAAATTAAATTATACAAAAATAGAAAGTTTTAACACAATAGAAATATAAAATACAAACTAATACACAATTCTAGACGTAATATTAAAACAATAAATTATCAAACAGACACAATCTTTTTAGAAATAAGGTTTTAAATTTCAGAAAGTTGATACAATTCTTTTACGATTATACACAAACCTAAGGGCAACATTTAATGAAAAATTATAATAAATCGAGGAATCCTTACTTTAGCTAAAGAAATATTCAAAATACGATCTCTTATCTCACGAAGGTGGTTTAAAAGGTATAATTTGTGTTTAAAACAATATAAATAAGAAATCCATTATATTTAGTGATCTGATTGGCCAAATTAATTCTTTCAATTAATTAATCTTTTTATGAAAGGTTTTGGTTGAAATGAAAAGTTAGTGTCACGAGCGGGATTCGAATCCACAGTCGAAGGTTTGAATCATGCTCTTGACACTAACTTTTTCATTTCAACCAAAACCTTACATAAAAAGATTAATTAAATAAATGAGAAAATTTAATGAACAGCTGGTTTAAGTTCATAACCTTAAATTTTTAATATAAAAGTTTAGTGTTAAATATTTGATTTTTTTTAAATTGTTTTAATAAGGGTACTCTTGGTGACCATAAGCGGTTTAAAATACCAGTTAGTTGTTCCATCCCAAACTATAATTTCACAAACCAAAATAGATAGTGCCAGTGCAAAACAAACTGATTTCAATTGATTTATTGACATGAAATTTCTCAAAACCCAAAAAAGTTTGAGGATTCTACGAATATGTAATTTAAAAATTAAATTAGGATCAAAAACAACGCCTAAATATTTTATTTTATTAGTAATTAGCGTGCGATTTGTAAGATAAGAACTAAAACATTTCAATGGAACACCAAAATATCCATATAAGACATGAATGACTACTCATGATCAACTGAGTCAAATCCTTTACTAACATCTAAAAAGACCCCAAAAACATAATTATTTCTATCAAGCTCATTTATAATATGATTCGTCAGCCAAATCAGTTCATTTACCTGGCCATATTGATTTTCTGCTGTGATATTATTATTTGCCAAAAAATGAAGTAAAATTGGCTTAATTCATTTTTCTAGTATCTTCGAAAATGACAAATCAAATAAATTGATTAATGCCAGTTTAGAACCATTTTTAAATATTGGAATGACTAATGGGTTTTTTTAATTTTGATAGAAAAATTCCCAAAAGAAAACAGAAGTAAAGATTAAAAATATGGGCCAAAGAAGTGATTATAAAAGAGGAAATTATTCGAATTAAGGAATTTGTAAACATGTCATCATAGAAGAAATTATTAGATTTCAAATCATTTATAAGAGGAAGAATTTCAATTTTAGACACAGGCTTAAGAACAAAAATATGATTGTAGTGAACACAATTAAAATTTTCTCTATTAAAAACAGAAGAATTACAATTTAAGTCCGTAGTTACCTGATTTATTTTAGTATTAACCGATGAAAAAATTCATTAAAAGAGTTGGCAACATCTAGGTCTCCAACCGAGGCCTTCCGCGATGGAAAAATATATTTAACGAAAACCAGTCTCGAACCCCGAAAAAAAAACATCTAGGTCGTTAGTTACAACTTTATTATTTACATCATTCAAATTAATTTTATGGCTACATGTAACTTTACTATAAATTGTCTCGTGTATTCTATTCCAGATATTTTTTGAAATCATTTTTGTATTAGCAATTTGTCCTTTGTAAAAATTGGATTTGGCCTTTTTAACTACTGGCGTTAATATATTTCTACATTGCTTATACTTACTAACTAAAGAGAGAGAGCCTTTAGTTTGAACCTTAAAACTATTTTTGGAAAACTGGCAAAAAGAGGGAAAATTCAAAAGGTGGGGTTGAGATGGGAAGTTAGTGTCCGAGTGGACCGAAGTCACGATAGCTCAAGTGGTAGAGCAGCGGCTATTTACCCGAAGGTCGTGGGTTCGAATCCCGCTCGTGACACTGACTTTTTTCTCAATCAAAGCCTTAATTAATTGAAAAGAAATTATTTGGTCAATCGGACCACGAAACCTAATAGACTTAAAACTAAGGAAGGATTTTTAAGCGATTTTCCGTACATTTCTAACCAAACTCAAAATACCTTTCAACATCCAACTTTTCAGCTTAACATTTTTTTCTTTATAATAACTTTAAAAAGACTATGATGGATTGAGTTTAGCAATTTATAAAATTCGTCCAATGACGAGAAACTGAGTTTTTCATCTCCAAAACACCACGCCAATTTTCAGCTTCAAGCAATTTATACAAAATTGCTAAATCAATCCTCTCAGATACTACGTTCGTCATTTTATCATTAAAAAAACCTGTCTTCCCTTTTATTGAAACCAAAATTGGAAAACGCTCATTTATGTATGTTTAAACACGAAACTTTTAAGATCATCATAATAACAACCCTTGGCTTGACAATATCTACCATCACCTTTTATCTCCTATGACTTGGTTTAGTGATTAGTAGGGAAAAAAACATCTTTTCCAAATTCATTTTGATTTGCAACTATTAAACAATTAGAGTCAAACAATTTGGTATTCATATCACTACAAATAATATGATTTGAAACTTCGAGGAGGAAAGAAAAGTAGATAATCCTTCTTTAAAGTCAAAAACATTACTAACAAATAGCTGTAAGATTTATCACCTTCTGATTAAACAAAAATTTAATATTTAAGCTATTGCAATGTTCTATTCCATCATCATAAACTTCAATAATTGGTATATCATTTGAGCAAAAAAGAGATATAACTTCTGCTTTATTAATTGAATTTCTAGAGAAAAAATAAGTAAAATTTGAAAAATGAAAAATTTTTAATTATAAGATAAACATGTTTCACTCAAAACTATGAAATAAAGTTTAGAAAAAAATCCCACTAAAAAAGACAATAAATTTATCTAAGTCTTTAGCTCTCAGCTTCTTATGTTAAAATTCAAAATGTTGAATTTAAAATTAAACAAATCGCAATCGGGTATTTCAAAAAAATCATCAACGTTGATAGTGGACAAATTACAAAAGGAATCAACTCTTGACAAAAAGTTATTAGTCATTAAATATTAATAATGAAGAATTATTAAAACACCTAAGAAATTTACTAGTATACCTCTCTTTCTACTACAGAAGTTTACAAATAAAAAGAACTATTAATTGTGAAAAAGTCCTTAGGGACGGCCTTGTTATCGGTGTGTCCTTTGTTTTCTGTGACATTATAATTTTTGTTTTATTCCTGTTAATGATGACTAACCTAATGTTCCAACATTTGCATGATTTGCGACTTCTCCCTTCTCCCTGATCACAAATTCCAACTGGCTTTTTTGCCGGGTCGACGGCCGTGAACTCCTGTCGTAAATTAATTTTTTTTTTATCCAAATCCCGATTGGGGACAAAATACAATTGTCTAACAAGTGTTTAACTTCATCGGACGGGCGCCTTGAAAATGACGTTTGTCATGTGGAGCCTTCATCCAATAAACGCGCATCGATTTTATAAAAAGCCACTCGCCTTTTTATACTCAATTTTCTAATCGTGCAATTAGACATAATTGTACCCTTCCGCGACATCTGACCCCACGATAGATGTTTATTCCTGAATAATTGTTCGTGTCGATGTCTTCCTGGACAATCTCGAACATTGAACAGTGTGGAAAAAACACGAAATTCTGTGATGATGGGCGCAAAATCTCCTGCGTCATTTTTGACATATTCGGCATCAAATGAGCTATGCGATCCCCCACACATAAGATTAGCGGTTAGCCTCGAGCTCTTTTTTTGTCCCTTCCCACCCCTCAAGTGGGTTGATGAATAATAATAACTTTTGAAATTTAAAGAAAAAAGAATAGGAATATGTTGTTTTTGCAGTTGTGTAATATATACACACACACACACACACACACACACACACACACGAAGATTTTGTGAAAGACAAGCGCCACAACTGCTAAAAAATTCACCACAACACAATAGGCAAAATGCATATATCAAAAATTAAAAGACCAAGACAACTAACCAATTCTCGCGACATTCCAGGTTCTTCCCACTCCTCTTCTGGACCACAACCAGAGGAATCAACATAATTGATATAACAAACGGCATTGGAATAATTCCTGTCAAACTTGGATTGGCAAAGTTGGAAATTTCTGAACATACTTTTATTCATTATTTTCGACTAAGAGAGTTGTTTAAACAATTATATCATTTAGAAGAATTTTATAACCATGTATCTAAGATTGTCTACTCTAATAATATTTTATTAAATAGTTAAAATGTACATTATATAACTGATAATAGTAGTAAAACAAGGCATATTGTAAATACTTTAAAATTAATTAATCATACTAAAAATTTAATTGCAGAAAAGTTATAAATAGTTTTTCTAGAAAATAAGAATAATGCTAGAATAAAAAAAAAGTTTATTTAATGGTGTAGGATCTATGGTAATCTGGATGTTCGACGGTGAAAAGTTAGAACATTTACGAAAATACCAAGAAAACATTAAGAATCAGATAGAATCGCACTACTCACTTAATGTAAAATTTTACGAATTTAATAAAACATTGTCAATAATAAATGAAAACTCTATTGAATTAAAACTAAAATTTTAGCAACTAGAAAAACCTAGGGATACTTCTATTCAATCATGTATCAAATGTATTATATGTATGTTATGTACATTATGTATGGATACAATTTATGTATCAAATGTTGCTGAA